>NW_015167535.1:579801-811427 GCF_001447785.1 Gekko japonicus | reverse complement strand
GTCTCGTCCAGGTTGACGGTTGACGGAGCGAGACTAGCGAGTGAGCGATGATCCAAAGACGAGCAGCGGCGGCGGTCTAGATCAGGGCTTGGTGCGTGCTCCTCCGGGTCTTTGTTCAGTAAGAGGTGAATCCCACCTTCGTCGCCAGTGAAAAGTACTCGAGACGTTGAGTGATTTAGCAGAGAGTACTTTATTAGATCAGAACGAAGACAACGAAACCAGCTCGTAGGCCGGTTTATATGCATTCAGAAAACCCACCACCAGTACACCTAAACACACACCCTACTCCCGATAGGCTATTTACAGTAACCGGGCGACCATTGGTCTCCCAGCTGGGAAGCTAGCCCTTCTGATTGGGCCGGCTAGGATCCTTCGGATCCTTTGTCTTTCAGCTGATGCTACAGATAAATTGTGCCTGGCCAGCCCAGGCAAGTCCGGGCATGTCAGGCTGAATACCTTGCATGTGGTAATGGCGGCAGTACATTACAGTACTTTTTAAAAATACTGAAAACAAATCACACAAAAGAGATAATGCCAGTGGATAAAACAAAACTTTGAATTTTTAAAAAGAAAACCTCTTGAGCCCAACATAAAATAAAGAAGATACTGAAGTAATAAGACACAATGAAAATTTGATTTTGGCCTCAAAGCCTTCCCAATTGGTTTGGATGGCCACTCAAATTCAGTGCTTCAGTCTCGTGAAGGCAGGGAAGAGGAGGTAAAACTTCTATTCATTTCAGTTAATGATCTTTGAACTTTCCAGACCGGGGACCCACCGAGCTACATCAGAATTGGCATCAGGGTCATATGACAGGGAGGAACCATGTGCTAAGCCTGCAGTAGGAGCTGGAGATCTGGGGCTTCAAATTCCCCATGTCTGCCCTTAAACTTGCTGGATGATCTTGGGCCAGTCACCCTGTCACAGTTTAATCTACTTGAGAGAGTTCTTATAAGGGTAACATGAAGAAAGGAAAATCATGTACAGTGCCCTTAGCTCATTGGAGAAAGGGTGGGATTACAATATGATAATTTTTATATATCAGACTCAGGCTGCTCTTAAACAGTGATTTCAGCTTTATTATATCAGAACAACCAACAACAAAACTGGAGCAACAAGCTCCTTTTAAACTTCCCAGGCTGGGCAGGCCATGCCCAGTCGCATGGTAAGGCTCAATCATTGTTCGTACATAAAGAGAGAAGAAGAGAAGAGAAGAGATTGGATTTATACCCCGCCCTTCACTCCCCAAGAGAGTCTCAGAGCAGCTTACAAACTCCTTTCCCTCCCCCTTCCCACAACAGACACCCTGTGAGGTGGGTGGGGCTGAGAGAACTCTGACACAAACTGCTCTTTTTCAAGGACAGCTGTGCCAGAGCTTGTGACTGACCCAAGGTCACATCAGCAGGTGCAAGTGGAGGAGTGGGGAATCAAACCCGGTTCTCCCAGATTAGAGTCCGCACACTTAACCACTACACCAAACTGGCTCCAATGGTTGTTGTTCCCTCCGAGAACAATCCTGAGCGCTGATTGGCTTGTGTTTCACCCCAGCCAATCAGATTGTGCTTTTTATGATTCCAGAGCTCTATGCAACCCAGGTTGAAGCTGGGCATAACAATTTGTAATCACAATACACAACAATAATTTCTAAGGATTTGAAAGAAGAGGTTGAAACCTGAAGAACAGTAACTCACAATAGCATTCTGGGGGGAAAGCAACCCTGAAATATCTTCAAAAATAGGGACAAGTAGGAACTGTATATGATAAATAGAAGCAGCTTGAGTGGATGGAATTGAAATTGAGTCCTGCCTCTGTTCACCTATTGACCTTTTTTCACAACTAGACAAGCTAGCACTCTCTAACTCTAGCCTTTTCTGTGCCCTCTTCAGTCTTCCCAAAATGCCACATTTCCGTCCTTGACATGGCCACCACTGATCCATAATGTATGAATTAGACCTGTCACCATAAAGAAATGCAGCTCTCACAGGAGAACAAAAGGAGTGAAAGCAGTCCGCTGCCACGTTTCAAAGCCATGTTCAATTTGCTATCCATTTTCGCCCTCCAGGCTTCCCTTAAGCTGAGTTACTCCCCACTACTTTTCATTCCACAGAAGTGTGTGTTTATCCCCATGCACATTAGCTTTCATTTCTCCTAGCTGAGTAACGTGTTGTTTTGTTTTGCCAAGAGTTCAACACTTTTTCTGGGCATCTTTGAAATTACTTCTATGTACTCTCAAATGCACCAAATGGAACAGTTAACCTCGGTCCAAAGATGGATTGCATATGATTTCCAGTGCATTTACAAGTAAGTAGTCAAGACTAAACTGTGCACTTTCATCCTACAAAGAAATAGAGTGGATTGAATTGTTTAGGGAAGGCATTTTAAAACTGATTCTATTCTTTCTTTGCCGGTAAGGAAAAGCAAGATCTTTCATTTTTTGCACCGTTAAAAAAACAAGCTATGAAATGTCACTTTTCAGAACCTTAAATGCATTTCATTTCAGGTCAAATCATTCTAGATTTGAACAATCTGCACAGTCTAGGAAACAATGGCATACCTAAGGCTTGAAGGAGACATAGGGCCAGACACAAAATAGCACAGAGGTTTGTCTGTCATCCTCAGGACTTGTTTAAAATGAAAAGCAGCCTCAAAAGAATGAAACCTCAAGCAGAAGTGCAGAGGCGGGGGAAGCACAACCTTTTCCCCTCCTGCCTTTTGTCCCCTAAAAGTAGCCTTCCTCTGTCAGATTCCCCATGCCTGAGAGAAAAGATATATCTTGTAAAATGAAAAACACTTTTCATTACAACTGAAAATCCCTCCCCTCACTATGCGCACAACAATCTTTCACTCCAACTTGCAGCATTCCATGGCTATTTTTCATTTTAAAATGAAATTTATACAGATTTTGATGGCGCACACAGATTGGCCCACACATCAGGCTAGAAGCAGGTTGTCTGTTGAAATAGGCTGTAGACCATTCATGCTTGGGACACAGTTGATGACTACTGATCTAAGACATGGTTAACTGCCTGAATAGCTGAGACTAGCCTGAATTTGTCAGAGTTCAGAAGCTAAGCAGGGCCAGCCATGGTTAGTATTTGGATGAGAGTCCACCAAAGAAGAACAGGGGTGCTGTGCAGAGGAAGGCAATGGCAAACCACCTCTGCTCATCTCTTGCCTTGAAAACACCACAAGGGGTCTTCATAAGTTGGTTGCAACTTGCCCCGTAGCTAGAAACTGTTTGATGGGGGGGGGGAGGCTAATTTCTTGCTCAGGGGGCCAGCCATAAAATGTCTACATGCATTCTCCCCCCCCCCCCCCGGCTGTGCTGGTACAGATGGGGCCGACTGAGAGGCACGTAGCTACTGTGAAGCTCAGGGAGGAGAAGCCAAGGCTCAGGTTGGGGCCCTGGAAGAAACGATAGGGAGCCGGGCCCCAAGGGCCCCACGTTAGCTACGGGCCTGGTTGCAACTTGATAGCACAATTATTAAGAAATGGTTGGGAGCAAAGGTTGGCAGAGTCAGGCACTTGCTGTGGCCCATATCTGTGATTAAGGGACCCACTGACTAAGCCATCTTTTTGGTTCTCAGCGCTTTGACCTGGCCATACTCAGCACCATGACAGCACTGAGGATTCTTGGACATTTTCAGTTTGAAGATGCTTCTTTCCGTTCTCACCAACAAATATTTCTGTGTTGTTGAAGGCTTTCACGGCCAGAGTTCATTAGTTGTAGATTTTCTGAGCTGTATGGCCGTGGTCTTGGCATTGTAGTACCTGGCATTTCGCCAGCAGCTGTGACTGGCATCCTCAGAGGTATAACACAGAAAGATGGAGTACTCTCTGTGTCAAGGTGAGAAGAAAAATGATAAGCAGGTAATTTATATCTACTCAGGAAAGTGGAGTAGTGCTGAGTCATTATCTTGTAGGAGTTTCCCAGGCTAATGGAGGAGCTTTCCTGAGGAGGTTCTTTTGCATATGAATTGGCTGTTGAAATTCTAATCTTATTTGTAGTGCTGTTGTCAGATGTAGAGCATTTTGTGTTTTTCAGGACTGGAAACCATGCCCTGTTTATTTTTAAACTTGCTTCTTTCCTGTTGAAATTGTGTTTATGTTTATGAATTTCAATGGCTTCCCTGTGTAATCTGACATGGTAATTGGATGTGTTGTCCAGCATTTCAGTGTCCTGGAATAAGATACTGTGTCCTGTTTGAGTTAGGCTATGTTCAGCCACTGCTGATTTTTCCACGTTGGCCAAGTCTGCAGTGTCTTTCATGTTCTTTTATTCTTGTCTGAATGCTATGTTGTGTGGTCCCCATGTAAACCTGTACACAACTGCATGGTCTGTGTATACTCCTCCAGAAGTGATGGGGTCTCTTCTGTGTTTTGCCAGTCGTAACATCTGTTGTATTTTTCTGGTGGGTCTGAATACTGTTTGTAGGTTGTGTTTTTTCATAAGTTTTCCCCATCACTCACTGACACAGACATAAATGCAGAGATGGGTAACGGGCAGACCAGCCTTCCTGAAGGCCTCCCCAAAAGCTGGCACTTTGTCTAGGGATTATGGTGTAAGAAGAAAGAAAGGATTTGCCTTTGGCTCTTTTTGTCTAATGATTTTGAGCTGGTTTGTACTGCTCCCTTTCTCACTACCAGTCTTATGTCCTTACTCCTGCCTCACAGCAAAGCCAGTCAGCTATTCATCTCCAAAAATGTCTCTCTACAAAAGTTGCTACATATATAGGATTTGAACCTGTAAAGTGCTGAGCACTCAGTCTTCCAGGGGAGCATGCTGGCACCAGTCACCAATAATTAGTCACACTGACTTTGATGGGATTGTTGCTAGCTTTTCAAGCAAGTGTGTGTTCCAACAGGTCAATAGATCAAGCTAGACTGCTGAACACAGTAACAACTAGTGCTGGAGTTATGCTTCTTTTAGATGGGTTGATATTTATCTTATATTTTCCTTAGTGTTAGCTGTTTGGTTTTATAGGCTGTATTACTCTGTCCATCTTCATAGGGTTCAATGTTTACAACCTCCACAGTAGCTAATTTTGAGAGCATTTTGGGTAAACCCAAAAATTTAGATGGAAAAGACAGTATTCTAGCAACTCTATTTTGAACATTCTTGTTCAGACATATGTGCTGATTCCTTTTAAAATGCCATATTTATCAATAAAGTACAGAGCAAACTTTGGGTGAATTGTATCTGAATCACTTTTCAATTGTTATTCATTTTTGTATTATTATTATTATTATTATTATTATTATTATTATTATTATTATTATTATTATTATTATTATTATTATTATAAAATAACAACAATTTCATTTCTATATCGCCCTTAGCCAAAGCTCTCTGGGTGGTTTTATGACCCTTATACAATTTATGTACAGTGAAAGTCCTGAAAATTGAAATTGTTGTCTTCTATTGTATATATTATTTGAATGTATAATTTTAAGTTAGTAGGATAAAGGTAGTTCATTGCAGATTTCTTTCCAGCTATATGTTTCACCCTTCTGTACTTCTGTACTTTTGTCTGTTTGAATGATTTCATCCCTCCTCTTTCTTCTGATCTCAAGTTCATACATCCATTATATTGATACTTCTGTTAATTGGTCAGTGTAATTTTTAGCATCTATTCACTCAGGAGGCAAACCCTGGAAGTTTCCTAAATCTGCTAGCAAAATTGTTTCACACAAGCAATTCCATATGTTCTGAGAAATTTTACCATAACCTATTAGCATCTATTAGTATCCTTTTAGATTCAGTGAGAAATAATATTTTACGTATGTTAGGCTTGAAGGTATTTGACATCTCTAAGCCTGGAGCCCTCTAAGCTGTAAAGCATGTGACTAGAAACCTTGTGGCATCAGAGTCATGTAATAAGAAGAGGGGGAGCCAGAGTTATGACCTCACTGGAGTCAAGGCCAGGGCCATGGGCAATCGATCAAATGATGGGGAAAGGAAACATGAAGCAAATATAAGGACCCACCCCCTCCTCCAGCTGAGACCCCTTGGTCAGTGGGATCCCCTGCTTATTTTGGATGTAGTTGTTTTAATAGGCACCCCCTTTTAGAGCCTAATTGTTCCTCTATAGTTTGGGGATTGTATACAGGCCTCACTGTGGCCATATTGGGTCTGCCTGGGGTAAGATTTAAATGCTCACATAACAACTCTAGGCCTTCCTAGATGACCCATCTATACCAGACCCCTTTTAGTCTGGTTTCAGGCTAGGCTACAGGATGGGGAAAGCACTGATAGCCTTAGCCAGTAATCTCTGTATGAATGTAGACGGGGGTTGCTCCTCTTTGCTGTTCTTACTTGATTTATCAGCTGCTTTTCATATTGTGGACTGTGCCATCTTGTTGAGACATTTGGAGATAGAAGTATAGATTAAGGAATATGCTTTGGAGGGTTGGTGTTGAAGACCGATTGTCATCAGCATGGGACTTACTTTGTGGGGTTCACATGGCTCAGTTTTATCCCCATGGTATTCAACCTCTATAAAAAGCCCTAGGGGAAATCATTTGTGGGTTTGGAGTAGGTTGTCACTAATATGCTGACGACATCCAGCTCTGTATTTATTTATCCAAATCACCCGATAATGTTGTAGAAATCCTGAATCAGTGCCTCACCACCATGGTTAAATACCTACAGGTGATTTAGTTGAAACTGAATCCTGACAAAACAGCAGTAATGTTGGTTAGAAGGGCTGAGGTTATATAGAACGTTGTGCTCTCCACTTTTAATGAGATCCAGGTGATCCTTCGTGATCTATTCTGGATCCTGTGTTATTGCTAGAGAAGCAAGTTAATACAGCTGGAAAAAAATGCATTCCAGCTTCATTTAGCCTGGAAAATGGACCCCTACCTTGATGGCTGATATGGGTACATGGATCCATGCTATGATTACCCTTAGGGTAGACTACTGTAATGTACTCTACATGGGTCAGCCCTTATAGTCAACTCAGAACCAAGTTCAATTCAAAGTTCTGATTATCACCTACAAAGCCCTATGGCCTTGAACCCATATACCTGCCATGGTAGCTTCACTCATCCAAACACAATCTTCTGAAGATGCCACCCTGCAAATAGGTAAGAACAGCAACTGCCTATTCACATGAATTCTCTGCTGTCTTCCATCTTGTGGAATGGCTTGCCTCAGGAGATCAGAAAGGCCCCCACATCTATCATTTCACATAAGGTGCAACACAGAAAAAGAAGGAAGAAACAGGAGAAATTTTTTATAAAGGGATTAGAACTACAGTATAATAGAAAAGCTCAGGGGTCACTTTTATAAGGGAATAGGATTCTGGAGGTGGAAAGTTACATCAAGTCACATGGTGACCCCATTGGGTTTTCAAGGCAAGAGATGGTCAGTGGTGGTTTGCCATTGTCTGCCTCTGCATAGCAACCCTGGACTTCCTTAGTAGTCTCCCATCCAAATACTAACCACAGCTGACCTACTTAGCTTCCAAGATTTGATGAGATCAGGCTAGTTAGGTAAGAGCTATAAGACTGTACTTTATTGCAATGTTTATTGTACTTTATTGCAATGTTTATTGTATATAATACCTTGCATCTTCCATGCAAGCAATCCCCACACACACACACACACATCTATCCTGTCAGCTCAGTCCAAAAAGGACTAGAATGGGCAACTCTCTGCCCTTGCCTCAGGCATCTTCTACTGACCAAATGGCTAGTCTTTTGTCTGTCAAATATACAGGCAGGCAGGGACAAAGAGCCTCTGGTCTGTACTATTGTCATGAATGAAGTGTGTTGCATGTTTCCATCCCCATCTCCTGTTTCACCTATATGTCAGGAAATACCTTTTGAATAATCCTCTCATTCCTGTCTCCATATATTTGTCTAAGATATCTGCATTCTTATACCTATGCCAGACCTATCAAGGAAACATTAACTCTCCATATCTAGTGAATGTTCTCTCATTCAGGTTCATCCTGCCACACATTAAGAAACATCACCTCTTTTGTCTGGCACCAGGGAAATGCCAGGCCAGTCTATTGTTCCACAATGGACACTCCCAGCCACCCAGCCAGCACCTGGCTTAATCCCATTATAGCTAGACTCTGCTCCTCTGAAAGCTCACTGGTCCAACCTAGGGCTTGCCCCTCTGGATGCCACACCTCCTGAGGCTCATCACTGGTCCAGGTAATCTTTTGTCTCACCTGGGGCAAGCCCCTCAAGACCTCCCATTAGTCAGCATTGTTTTCCAGAGTCTATGTCTATGTCCATCAGAGCACATGGACTCAGATTGTGTGCCTCTGCCCTGATGCCAACTGACAGTCCACCCCTAAACCTTTATGGTTTAGGCCATAATCTTATCTCCATGGACCCCTGCATGTCTGGACAGGTTGTATCGCCCCATAACTGACCCCTCTATTGGCTTTCAATCACTTCTTCTTTCTTAGTTCTGTATTGCATGCTCTTTTTGAATGTTTAGTGTGCTTGTAATTAGAGACCTACTTTAATAAAAACTATTTAATTTACTCTTCAAATCTGGAGTTTTCCTACTGTACCAGACCTCAGTATACAAGTGGTGTGCGATTCCTGCACCCCTCTGGTCTATCCTGCTGCATAGCTAACTTCCCCAAACAACAAGGTAGGCCATTGGTGATAACACTATACCAATTTATACTGTCACCCTGTCTCATTTTAATCTGCACAATTCACTCTCTTTCAGGTTTTCCTGTCTGAGACATAGTTGGTTAATTACTTCACTGCTGTCCTCCTTAATAGTAAAGTAACTTTTTTTATAGCAGAGGTCCATTAACTACATCTGATATTCACCCTTCCAAAATATCCATTAGCATAATTAATAGCCAGTTAACTAAAGCACTGCACCTTCAGATGTCAAACAACAAACTACAAGGTCAAAGCTGGAAAGAAAGTGCACTGAAACAAGTTCCAGACAAGAAGATACTAAGTAGAATAGAATCCTTTGATCAATAGATGAGAATATCCAGCACCTTATAATGAATGATCAATAAGACAGTTGCTTACAAAAAATTGGCAAGGCATGCACACACAAATACAGATTTACTAAAGCTATGAGCCAAAGGTCTGTGTGAGCATTTGATAGATCTATTTGCACTAACTATGCTCTGCTACATTCACTTAAACCATGGTGATGATTCTACAATGGCCTGCATACCTTACCACTGAAATAAACTCCTAATATAACAATATGTCACTGAAGACTAGAACTGTGCCCAGAAGCCACCTGACGTTATTTATTTAATTTAAGTTATTTATAGTCCGCTTTCCTCACTGGGATGCAAGGCCGATTACACAGAGCAAGTCAATAAAATCAGCATCATCAGAAATATGTCTAGTCCGTCATCATCTTTCACACACTGGAAACCGTTGCTCTGAAGGGTCATCAAACAGAGCATAGAGGTCTTCCCTGATGTAGCCTCTTATCACTGGTATTTATATGTTTACTGCCTCTGGAGACAGAGGTTTCCTTTAGACATCTTAGGTATCATATCCCAACATGAACATGGTTGTAGTTGTGACCACTGATTGATCTATCCTTCATGAATATATCAAATCATCACTACATTCAAGGGCCAGTATTCTCTGGAACATATTGCAGCTGCCAGCTCACTGAGGAGCAATAGGCAAGTCATATAGTTCATCTCATCTCCTGATCTCTGATACTTCTGACTTAACTTAGAGCAGTGATCCCCCAAAGTGATACCCATCAATGTGTTTCCTGTTGTCCAACTGTTTCTTGCTTGAAGCAAATCCCCACAGTCCTTCATCTCATTGAGCAGGAGGTGCTTCAGAAGATCCTGGGAAACACCACCTTTGCATCTGTAGGGAGCACTCTCTTGGGAGTAGCCCTCCCCATCATAGGAGTATGTCTGGGAACTGCCTGCCATTTTGTGATTTGTTCCACCTCCCATGCCAGCCATTTTATGGTTCCCTTCTCCAAATTCCAGAAGTTCCCATGGGCTGAACTGTTGGAGTGAGTGACTCAGCATGAACATGGTTGTGGACTCCAACTGTAGTGTATTATCATAAGGAAAGTTTCCTCAAAACTACTCTTAACAAGAAAGTCATTAGACATCACTACAGATCATCCCGCATCATCATCATGAGCTTTATCCTCTGACTGTTCGAAAGGCAAAGATGCACATGGAGATATTATTACTGTGAGCCACCTTGAACCACAAAGAAATAGATTCCCGTGGTAAGAAAAGCTTTCTGTATAGTACCGGTGGCTGGTAGAACTCCTCTCCATTCCCTATGGTTTTGCTCTTTCAGACTCTCTCTTTCTGAAATGCATTTGATTTTACAAAAAGGCATCTTGAGACTGTTGCATATGTTAGTATGCAATATGTAGGTAGCGCCTCATTATCACAGGAAATATGCATACCCAAAGCTCTTGCAAGGAAACAATTCCATTTATTTTAAACATTTATATGCAACTTTTCTCCCAAATTGGGACTCAGACTGATTTTCACTAAAACACACACTCACACAATTAAGCAAGCAACCAGCAAAAAAAAAAAATTAAAATCATTCCACTCTGGTACAGGATTCATTGGGCAAGTCTCACTCAAAGCAACAGGCTGCAAACCACGGGCAGAGCCACGAGCCAAAAGTCCTTGGCCTCTTGACCTTCAAATTGCATCAAAGGGCTTGTGTCCCTGGCCTCATCTAGGCTGCAATAGGAAGGGAGATCTCCAGGCCCCACCTGAAGATTGGCAAGCCTAGCTAACTTTATAATCCGAAGCACCTTCCATGGGTCTGTAACACCAAAATACTCAAAAATCTGTATTTGCATGGTGTGAACACAACCAGCATTTCAAAGGCAGACATGGCCAGAAGCTATCACGGGCTGCTTGAAAAATACAGCTGCCAACAGCTGACACAAAACACTTCCATAATCTAGACACATATTGAAGTACTGTGAAGTATCAAGTCAATACACAAAAGCAAATCCCTTCCAAATCAGTCCTGACTGCCTCCACCACATAAAAATGAACATGCCAATAAATATATTTTCGGGGAAATTATCTACATAATCAAGAAAATTATGCATCTTCTACACTCGTATGGATCAATTTTTTTAAAGAAGGAACAAGTTAGTAGTTGAGTTAGTTGCCAATTTAATAGCAGCTGCTGAGATATTAATAGCTAAGAACTGGCAACAGTACGAACTCCCATCTATTAACATTTACAGCGCAATCCTATGCAGAGTTACTCCAGTCTAAATCCACGGAAATCAATTCACTTAAACTACAGTAATTCTGAATAGGACTTCACTGTTGGTTGTGGAAAATGCCAAGATGGTCAAATTAACATAGTTTGTGCATATTAGGAAAAAAAATGATGATTCATTTTGCACAACCTGGTAGCAATTTATAAATTTTGTGAAAGTGAGGGTTTTCGTGGTGTGCTTCTCTTGATAGAATTATATTATATATTAAGTTACATTTTTATCTCATTCTTTTGGTATTTGAACTGCTTTTGTTTCCTTATTTCGCGTATTTAAACAACAACAGCAGCAACAACAAAACCAAAGATGCCAAATTAGCTTTTCTGGTTGTACGTTTTACTGAGATATTTGTATACCAAACAATTATTCAAGGGGCGTTTTTATAAGGGGAATAAGGTGGCAGTTAAAAAAGAAGGTAGTAAATGGGTAATGTTTGGAAAATAGACTGGCTCAAGAGGGATCTTTTTATTTTAAAAAAGGTGTTAATGGTTGAAAACTTTAGACAGTTTTCATTTCCCCATTGTTGTAGATGTATTATACTGTTTATATTTCATTGTTCTCTGATTTTATAATCTAGTTTTATTGCATTGTTTGTTTTATGTATTAGACCAGTCTTTACTGCATTGCCTCCTAGTCCACCTTGAGTCTCAACAAAAAGGTGGCCTAAAACTAACTAAACTAATCACTATGTATAACATTGCACATGGAGCTACATGCAGCATTAAGGAAGAACAGGAAGACAGATACCTGTTCTATGCCAATAGGACAGCAGGGGAGGTCCGGTTCCTGGAGAGGTACATCTACAGCTGGCAGGAGTTTGTGCCCTTCAACAGCAGCCGCAGGAGCTACGAGGCTGTCACTGAGCTGGGCGAGCCCGGCGCCCACTGCTGGAACAGCCAGAAGGAGTGGATGGAATATATGCAGACCCAGGTGGACACCTTCTGCTGCCACAACTACAGGGTCCAAGAGGGATGGGGCATCACCCTCGCCAGGAAGGAAGGGTGAGTGAGGAGGGGGGGCGGTCCTTCCAGCAGGACCGGGGGTGAAAGGGAGCCGGGGGGGGCTTTTCCCTTCCCATCCACACTGGCAACGTTGTTGGAGAGGTAAAAGCCGGACCCTCGTAGACGCCCGCTCAGTTTTTCTTAAACCTAAACCACAACTCTGGGAGGGACAAAAAGAAGAGTGGTTTTAGGCAGGGAGTGATTTTCAAGGGGGACTTGGCTGCCAGGAGTTGGAGTGATGGCATGGGGAGGCAATCCCCCCCAATCTTCCCTCCCTCAGAGGCTGGATGGCCATCTGACAGCAATGTCGATTCTGTGAACTTAGGCAGATCATGAAAGGGAGGGCAGGAAGGGTTGCATCAGTGTCCAGTTCTCATGGCCCTCTTTTACAGGCCTAGGGAAATTCCTGACCTTGGGGTCAGGAAGCAGATTTTCTCCAGGCTAGTTTGGCTGGTGATCCTGGAGGTTTTTTTTTATCATCTTCTGGGTGTGGAACAGTGGTCACTGGGGGTGTAGTGGGAGAGGTATTTGTGAATTTCTTTATACATGCATTTTGGAATTCTGATATTACATTCAACACATACACAGCTGAATGTGCGATTTAAAGTCCACATTTATCTAGGTAGTGGTCTCCAGTTCAATTTGCAAAGTGGACATGCATTGCCTCTTTCTTACAAACAGATGTAGGCACATATATGCAAGATGCATGAACATTCCCTGTAACATGAATAGGACTAATGAGATTAAATGTAAAGAAATGAGAGGTACACAGTCTGTTACATAATAAATGTATGCAGCAGTCACAGAAGAGGTGTTAAGTGAGAGGGAGGGGTGGGACACTCAGGTATTATTTGTTGGTGTGGAAACAGTGGTGTTTCAAGTCCCCCTCTTGTCCATTATATGTGTATATATATATATATACATATACATATACATGCAGCTGCAGTCATTGCCAGGATGCAGCCTTCAGACTAGGTCATTGTTCGCAGCAGTCTGTTTCCCTCCTCCTTTCCTTCCACTCCACTCCATAATTTTGTCTGCTCAGCCTGATCTTGCAAAGGGGGAACCCTGTTCTATAAAATAAAAATACCTATTTTTCTTAGTTTCTCTTTTTTCTTTTTCACACTTACCTCCTTCTTCATTTTGCTCCCTTCCTTTCATAATCTGCCTTTGTTTCTCTTTCCTCCTTTCACCTCCCCCCCCCTCTTTATTTCCCATTCTTGGTCTCAGCTCCTTCTCATCCCTGGTTGGCAAATTAGAATGTACTTAACAATAGTAGTGTAGCAGTAAGCCTTTCTTCATATAATGAACACAAGGGGAGTTAATATTTCCCCATAATCTATCAAATTAGTAAAAGGATGCTCCCTCCCCCCTTCACATGCATAATAATAAAATGTTACTCTGTCTTAGTGGTTACACATGTGGAACAGAAGTTAGTACTCATTCTCCCCCATATTAGATTTAATTACATTTTAGACACTGTTCAGGCAGTAGGTTGTTGTTATTATTATATTGGTGGGACATCTCATAGCCTCTGTAAATGCTACTTTAATACTGTAGACATTAAGCCTCAAGTTATATAAGCAGGAACTTGCAAGGATTTGCTGGGAGGGGCATCTCATTCATCCCTCCCCCACGATGTCCTCTTTTCCTTCTCTGAAAACCCCCACAGCCTCTCACCTTTTCCTATTTCCTTCTCTCCTTTCCACCCAACAGCCAACCTACCTTTATCTACTTCTCTGTCTTCAGCTTTCTCTCTCCCCCACCAACTATGGCACAGTTTTGTGGTACTGGCTGCTGGGCCAGGCCCATTAGCATAGTAGGGAACCCTTAAGGGCTTTGGAGAGGGCACATCACTTTCCCCTGTACCCCTCCCCACATTATTTCCCCTTTCCCCTCCCCCTAGCAACCCCCATATCCTATGACCTTTCCCTGCCTCCTTCTCAGCCATTCACCAACCTACATATTATCTGCCTCCTATATTCAGCTATATCTATTATTTACTTACTTCATTTATACTTTGCCTTTCTCCATAGTGGGGACCAAAGCAGCTGACATCATTCTCCTCTCCTCGATTTTATCCACACAACAGCCCTGTGAGGTAGGTTAGGCTGAAAGTATGTGACTGGCCTAACATAACCTAGGGAATGTCTCTGGCAGATTGGTGATTTGAACCTGAGTCTCCCAGACCCTACTCTGAAGCTCTAACTGCTGCACCACACTTGCTTTAATAGGGTGGCTGCTGTTGAACATCAGCACCTTCTCTCTTTTGATGCTAAATATTAGGCACTGCATATCTCAGGTCTCCTCCCAATTGATGGACATTGTGCTTTGATGAGTTGAGTCTTTCCTTAAGCACCTTCCTGTGTCATCATGCATTTATGCTCCATAGAACACGTTCTATGAATCCCGCTTAAGTAGATCAAAATACCTACAGGTAAATTGTGCTATTTCACATTATAACAAGCAAACAGAGAATTTATATGACAGTCTGGAGTTCTCTAGCTATGGATTCATCATTAGCTGCACCATGGAAGCAACATAAGCAACTTCTTTTCTTTATATGACAGTCTGGAGTTCTCTAGCTATGGATTCATCATTAGCTGCACTATTAATTAATCATGGACCTGATTGTATCCAATAGATTACTATACATAAGGTGTATCCATATAGCTATACATCATAAATTTAGTCTGTGGTTTCTGAGCTCTGAGCAGGAGCAGGAGAGAGAGCTGTGAGAGAGGTGAGTGGGTTTCTTTTACTTGCTTTCAGCTGAGAGAATTCAGCTAAGGATATTTTGTGGGAAAACTGTGTTTAGCAGTGTGTGGAAGCACTTAGAGTTCTTGCAGAGTCCTGGCTGATTGAGTGTGGGAGAGGAACGGGCATTGTTTGACTGGGATTGCCTGTAATTGAGAGGAAGTGGAAGGGGCATTGTTTTGCCTGTGATTGAGTGCCTGGGTGAATTTGAATTTGAATAGCTGCTGCCTGACCTCTGCTGGGGGAGGCCTCTATTTAAGGAAGCACCTTGGCAGAGGCACGAGCCTCTGGCACGAGCCGAAGGGTGAGCTAAAGGGCTCTTTGCCTGTGGCTCTTAGCCTAGGGACTCTTAGACTAGGGGCGCTGTAAGAAGCCCAAAAAGAGCCAGAAAGACAAGGCCCTAGGCTCTTTGTCTTTCCCGTAAAATAATTTGACTTGATAACAAAACCCACATAAATACCAAGGGTTTAAAAGGGGGATTATATTTATTTATTTTAAAAGAATTATGAAGCCAGAATGCCAGCAGGGGGTTGGGGGCTATCCAGTGTTTTGCACGGAGTGTCACATGTATGACTATCTGCCCACTGGGCAGAAGTCTTGGGTGTGTCCTCGGTGCAAGGAGCTCCTGGTTCTCAGGGAACGTGTGTGCTCCCTTGAGGCCAAGGTGGCTGACCTGGAGAAGCAGAGACAGTCAGCTAGGCACACAGAAAAGACTCTCGGGGACTTGTTAGCTTCGTCCCACTCTGGATCTGGCAGCCCCGCTGCTGTCAGGGAGCATGAGGGTCTAGGGGAAACAGGGCACCATGCTGAGGATAAGGGGAATGTGCCCTCAGAAGGGACCTCTTCCCCAGCTGGTGAGCGGCTCTCCTTTTGCACCAAGGAACCATCCCTGAGCAGGGTGGGAGGGGGGCTCTTGGTAGTGGGTGATTCGATCCTTAGGCAGGTAGACAGCTGGGTGGCGAACCCGCGTACTGACCGTATGGTGACTTGCCTGCCTGGTGCGAAGGTAGCGGACATTACGCGTGTTTTAGATAGGCTGGTAGATAGTGCTGGGGAGGAGCCAGTGGTCGTGGTGCATGTCGGCACCAACGATGTGGGGAAATGCAGTCGTGAGGTCCTGGAGGAGAAATTTAGGCTGCTGGGCAGGAAACTTAGGTCCAGGACCTCCAAGGTAGCCTTCTCAGAAGTGTTACCTGTTCCACGCGCAGGGCCGGAGAGACAGGCAGAGATCAGGAGTCTCAATGCGTGGATGAGACGATGGTGTAGGGGGGAAGGGTTCAGGTTTGTTAGGCACTGGGATACTTTTTGGAACAAGAGGGAGCTGTACAGGCGAGACGGTCTCCACTTGTCCCGAGAAGGAACCAGGCTGCTGGCACTTAAAATCAAAAAGGTGGCAGAGCAGCTTTTAAACTGAATATTGGGGGAAAGCCGACAGGAGATGAAAAGTCTCTGGTTCGGGTTGGCTCATCTGAGAGAGGTGAGGGGGTACCGGTTGCTTTTCTACAGGGAGGTGGATTGAAATTGTCCACAGAGGCCATGGCTGGTGACATGGACTGCCGGACAACGACTCGAGATAGCAAGAGGAAGGATGCAGGCTTAACTTGTAAGGGAAATTACAGCTGTTTCTATACAAATGCTAGAAGTGTCCGAGGTAAAATCGGGGAGTTGGAGTGCTTGGTGTCGGAGGGAAAAATAGACATTGTGGGTATTTCTGAAACTTGGTGGGATGAGGAAAATCAGTGGGACACAGTGATTCCCGGTTATATATTATATCGGAAGGATAGGGGGGGAAGGGTTGGAGGTGGGGTAGCTCTGTATGTCAGAGAGGGTATAAAGTCTAGAAAGATTGAGAGGCTAAGTGAATTGGATTCGCTTCTGGAAGTTCTATGGGTTGAAATAGGGGGGCCAAAAGGAAACTTAACACTGGGAGTTTGTTATCGCCCACCAGATCAAAAGATAGAGGAGGATTATAAAATGATGAATGCCTTAAAGATAGCAACTAGACAAAAACACTGTGTAATAATAGGTGATTTTAACTACCCACACATTGATTGGGTCAATATGTGTTCTAGTCGGGAAAAAGAGATTGAGTTTCTAGACACTCTAAATGACTGTGCTATGGAGCAGATGGTCACGGAACCTACCAGGGGAGAGGCGATCCTTGATTTGGTCCTAAGTAACACTCAAGACCTGGTGAGAGATGTAAAAGTGATTGCACCGCTTGGAAACAGTGATCATAATGTTGTTGAGTTCATCATTTGTACAAATAGAGAATTGGCCAAAAAGACTCACACAACCATTTTTAACTTTAAAAGGGGTAATTTCTCTGATATGAGGGGACACGTGGGGAGGAAACTGAAAGGAAAAGTAGAAAGGGTCAAAACAATTGGGGAAGCTTGGGATCTATTTAAAACTACGATCCTAGAAGCTCAAAAAATATATATTCCGCAGGTTAGGAAAGGCACAAACAGGTATAGGAAAAAGCCTGCATGGTTAACAAACAGAGTAATGGAGGCTGTAAAAAGTAAAAAGAATTCCTTTAAGCAGTGGAAAGCTAGTCACAGTGAGGCTGATAAAACGGAACACAGGCTATGGCAAATAAAATGCAAGTCTGAGGTCAGGCAGGCAAAAAGGGAATATGAGGAGCATATAGCAAAAAACGTAAAAACCAACAATAAAACTTTCTTCAAATACATTAGAAACAGGAAACCAGCCAGGGAGGCAGTGGGGCCCTTGGACGACCAAGGGGTAAAAGGAGTATTGAAGGATGATAGGGAAATGGCTGAGAAGCTAAATGCATTTTTTGCCTCCGTCTTCACTGTGGAAGATGAGAAGTGCTTGCCCACTCCAGAACCACTGATTTCAGGAGGGGTGTTGGAAGACCTGAGTCAGATTGAGGTGATGAGAGAGGAGGTCCTAAAACTGATAGACAACTTAAAAACTGAAAAATCACCAGGCCCAGATGGCATACATCCGAGAGTTCTGAAAGAACTCAAATGTGAACTTGTAGATCTCCTGACAAAGATATGTAATCTTTCCTTAAAATCTGCCTCCATTCCTGAGGATTGGAAGGTAGCTAATGTCACTCCCATCTTTAAAAAGGGTTCCAGAGGAGATCCGGGAAATTACAGGCCAGTCAGTCTGACGTCGATACCGGGTAAATTGGTGGAAACCATTATTAAGGAAAGAATTAGTAGGCACATAGATGAACAAAACCTATTGAGGCAGACTCAGCACGGTTTCTGTAAGGGAAGATCTTGTCTCACTAACCTGTTAGTGTTCTTTGAGGGGGTGAACAAACATGTGGACAAGGGGGATCCAATAGATATTATTTACCTTGACTTCCAGAAAGCTTTTGATAAAGTTCCTCATCAAAGGCTCCTAAGTAAGCTCAAAAATCATGGGATAGAAGGACAAGTCCTTTTATGGATCAAAAACTGGCTAGTTCATAGAAAACAGAGAGTGAGTGTAGGTGGGCAATTTTCTCAGTGGAGGGTGGTAAGCAGTGGGGTACCGCAGGGATCAGTACTTGGTCCACTGCTTTTTAACTTGTTCATTAATGATTTGGAGATGGGAGTAAGCAGTGAAGTGGCTAAATTTGCGGATGATACAAAGTTGTTCAGGGTGGTGAAAACCAGTGAGGATTGTGAGGCACTCCAAGGGGATCTGTCAAGGATGGGCGAGTGGGCGTCAACATGGCAAATGGGGTTCAATGTGGCCAAGTGCAAGGTGATGCACATTGGAGCCAAAAATCCTAAATATAAATACACATTGATGGGGTCTGAACTGGCAGAGACTGAGCAAGAGAGAGATCTTGGAGTTGTAGTGGATAACTCACTGAAAATGTCGAGACAGTGTGTGACTGCAATAAAGAAGGCCAATGCTATGCTGGGGATTATTAGGAAGGGTATTGAAAACAGATCAGCCAATATAATAATGCCCCTATATAAATCAATGGTGAGACCTCATTTGGAATACTGTGTGCAGTTCTGGGCACCACACCTTAAAAAGGATATTATAGCTTTGGAAAAAGTGCAGAAAAGGGCAACTCGAATGATAAAAGGGTTGGAACACTTTCCCTATGAGGAAAGGTTAAAGCGCTTAGGGCTCTTTAGCTTGGAGAAAAGACGACTGAGGGGTGACATGATCGAGGTTTATAAGATTATGCATGGGAAAGAGCAGGTAAAGAAAGAGGTACTTTTCTCCCTTTCTCACAATACAAGAACTCGTGGGCACTCCATGAAACTGCAGAGCGGTCGGGTTAGAACGGATAAAAGGAAGTACTTCTTCACCCAAAGAGTGATTAACACATGGAACACTGCCACAGGAAGTGGTGGGTGCTACAAGCATGGACGGCTTCAAAAGGGAATTAGATAAGCATATGGAGCAGAGGTCCATCAGTGGCTATTAGCCACAAGGTATAGCTAGGGGCTCTGGGGCAAGTGATGCTCTGTCTTCTTGGTGCTTGGGGGGGGTCAACAGTGGGAGGGCTTCTAATGTCCTGGCCCCACTGCTGGACCTCCTGATGGCACTGGTATTTCTGGCCACTGTGTGACACAGAGTGTTGGACTGGATGGGCCTTTGGCCTGATCCAACATTGGCGTCTCTTATGTTCTTATGTTCTTATATTTAAAAAAATGTCATCTGCAATTATACATTATACATTATACATTAATCTATTAATTTCCACACCCACAAAATCCCTCCAAATTAGCAATGCTTTCAAAATGATTCATCCGTAATTGCCATCTGTCGGTATTAATTCCTCTAATCTAGTTATTTCTCAAAATTGCAATTGCTAATTTCACCGTGCAGTCAAAATTTCCTCAAAGTTAGGCGCTATAACCCATTGGAGGAATGGATTCAAACACGGATCTTTCAGTGGTTCATTATATTTAGCAATCACAGTCCTGACTGACAAAAGGTTATTCTAGAATCTCTTACACTGCCTTGTATCTGTATCCAGTGAGAGTGGTTCGTGAATCGTATCTCACAGACCAGAACTATTGCACTTTCCCCTCTCCCTGCAATCTACTGCCTTACTAATAGTTTGTTTATTGTACTGTGCCTTCAGGAACAATAAAGGGGGCAAAGTGACTCTCTGCAATATGTGTGTGAGAGGGAATGGGCAGAAACTAATATTAACTCTGCACATGCCATAGGATTTGTGGGGCAGTGCCCAAGGAGGGCAGAGTTTGCAGAGGATGTGACATCATCACTTCTGGGTGACACTCTAGGCTGCCTCCCCTAGTCTCTGTGTTCTTTACCATAGAGACTGGGGGAATTCCTAAAGTGTCACTATGTGGAGGCTTTCTTTCTCCCACTCCTCAGTTCCTCAGTGGTGAGAAACAGGGACTGAGGGCAGGTAAATTCCTTTCTCAAGTGGGCAAATAGAAGGCCTAGCAGCAACTGTTGCTCCTGAAGATGGAAGTGCCCTTAAGATTTTGGAACTGGTCAGGTCAGAAACAAGCCACTAGTCCTCAGTTTTCTCAAGAGCAACCCTATGAAGAGGGACTACAGTCTAAGCCCAAAATAGCAGGCTTAGAATGGGGTCTCTGTATAGGATTGTGCTGTAAATTACCTAGACACAAGACCTGAACATTCTTTGCTTTCCTGTGTGACTTTTTAAAATCTGTAAGCTATGTTTAATTTAGTCATTGGTTATAGTCATAGATATTTAAATGAAGCATTTAATGAACAGGTACCTAAATCAAAATTTTACACCCATAAAAACAGGAGCTCACAAAGCTATGGGACCAATTTACTATTAAAGTTGTATAATTTCTGGCAACAAAAGGCAATTCATTGCAATGGGCCTTCTTGAACAGGTGGTGGAGAATGAGGGCAGTTATGTTAATGTGTTGGTATGGTGGGGTGAATCTACAATATTAAACTTTCAGTCACATGCTAAAAATAAATTAGTATATATTAAGTATGCAAATGTGAAACTTTAGCTTTCAGTATCTTGGTCATTAATAACCACACTCAGCTTTTTCTATAAACGTCAAAGTTCCTGAAGCTTCCATGAGAAACTTTCTAGTGCAATCCCCAACATCATCACCATCGTATTATTTTTATTACCTCCCTCTTTGCAAGGTGGACTCAGGGTGGTGTATAACAGGCTAAAAGTAAATACATAATAATCTAAACTGTTAAAATTAAGAACTATGCAACATCGACACGACATTTTAAGGCCCGTTTTAACATTCTCTATATACTGTATTTGCAAGCAGTACAAAGAAGACTGTATATGCATCTTTGGAGAGGAAACATCAGAGGTCATCTGAAAATTTCCTGGCATAGTACAAACTGTTATGCCTTCTTCCCAGGAGCTCACCATAGCAACATCACCCATGAAGTAGTTTTGGCTCTTTCTACAAGGTAAGATGAGAAAAAACTACACTGAAATATAATCATAACACAACATCCACAAACAATGTTTAATTTAGGTCATTAGGATATTTAAATGAAGCTACTCCTTTTTTTCCCTTTTTTTTAGGAGCTGCGGTGCCTCAAGTGGTTACGATGCTGAATTGCAGGCTGTGGAAGGTCAGTAGTTCAGCAGTTCGAGACCCGGGTGCCGCATGACGGAGCAAGCTCCCGTCTCTAGTTCCAGCTCCTGCCAACCTAGCAGTTCGAAAGCAAGAAATTGCAAGTAGATAAATAGGTACCCCTTCGGTGGGAAGGTAACAGCGTTCCGTGCGCCTTGGTGTTTAGTCATGCCGGCCACATGACCACGGAAACATCTTCGGACAGCGCTAGCTCTTCGGCTTTTAAATGGAGATGAGCACCGCAACCCTAGAGTCGGATTTGACTGGCTTTCGAGCAAGGGAACCTTTACCTTTACTTACTCCTTTTTTACCGTGTGTGTGCATTCAAACCAAACCCAGCATGTATTTCTTGACTTGCCTAAGAAATGTTTTCTGACTATGGAATAGGGTGGCTGCTGTTGAACATCAGCACCTTCTCTCTTTTGATGCTAAATATTAGGCACTGCATATCTCAGGTCTCCTCCCAATTGATGGACATTGTGCTTTGATGAGTTGAGTCTTTCCTTAAGCACCTTCCTGTGTCATCATGCATTTATGCTCCATAGAACACGTTCTATGAATCCCGCTTAAGTAGATCAAAATACCTACAGGTAAATTGTGCTATTTCACATTATAACAAGCAAACAGAGAATTTATATGACAGTCTGGAGTTCTCTAGCTATGGATTCATCATTAGCTGCACCATGGAAGCAACATAAGCAACTTCTTTTCTTCCCCAACTCCCCAGAGCTACATCCAAAGTAAATGGGGGTACAAGAAGTTGACCAGATTGACAGTAGAAATCTGAGAATGAGCTGTTGCTGATCAAAGATGGAGGACAGCCAAGGCTGAAAACAGTGGCATCTCTAAGACCACGTAGTGAGTTCATAAGAATTCAACTAAGTCAAGAAGAAGAAAATACTGTTGAGTCTTGCCTTCCTCTACACAGCAACCCCAGTCTTCCTTGGTGATCTCCCATCCAAGTACTAACCGCAGCCAACTCTGCTTAGCTTCTGAGCTCTGACAATATCAGGTTAAGCTGGGCTATTCAGGCTGCTTTATGCTGTTCACCACTATACTGATACCAGCATTTGTAACAGGAACACATTACCATGAGGTAACAACTTCATCATTATTCTGTGTTTACTCAGTTCTCTAAATACAATAGCAACAATTGCAACAATACACATGAATCTGCCTTCTACTGAGCTAGACCATAGGTCTATCAAAATCAGTACTGTCTACTCTGACTGGCAGGAGCTCTCTGGGGTCTCAGTGACTGGTCTTTCATATCACCAACTATAGTATTCCTTTTTAACAAGAGGTGCCAGTGACTGAACCTGGGATATTCTGCCCACACAGTAGATGCTCTGCTACTGAGCCACAAACCCTCCCTTAAAGGTAGAGCCTCCCCAGTGCCTCTGCAAACAGTCACGGTGGGACTTGAAGTGGCTTTCTGCAGGATGTAGAGCAGGCAGGAACTTCCCATGTGCTATCCAAGGCAGCTGATAATTTTAAACTCCAGTATCTCTCTCTCACTTTCATACATCTCTTTATATTTCACCATACGGGGTTATCTTTATAATAGTTAAGCAATGATGTCTTGTGTTGACATTTGCCCCCTTAAAATTGTTTGCATCAATTAACCCTGAGGACTTATATTTTATTAGGAACTATGTGGGAGGGAAGGCAGGAGGTATAGCCTGATCTCATTAGATCTCGGAAGCTAAGCAGGGTTGGTACTTGGATGGGAGATGGCCAAGGAAGTCTCTGCAGAGGAAGGCAATGGCAAACCACCTCTGCTTCTCATCTGCCTTGAAAGCCCCTTGCTGGGGTCACTGTATGTCAGTTATAACTTGATGGCACTTACATACATAGGGATTATGTCATACATCCATTCCTCAAATATTCTGACAAAAACTGATTCGCCATACGCTTAAGTCCCCCTTCCTTTATGTGTTTCAGCTTTGCATAATAATCACACATATCAATAAACCCTCAACAGCAAACGATTCTAAATAAGGGCTCCTGTTACTTGAGGTCTGATGTTGGTTTGATCCAGTTCTCAGCATAAACACCACGTCTTGCCCAGAGTTGCTAAGCAGAGCAAAAATACACATAGTTTCTCGGCTGAAGCAATGTTTTTTTCAAGTACCCAAACTGCACTTCCACTTCAAAGAATTTCATCAGCCACATTATTCTGTCTCTTGAATCCATTGGGCTTCTCATAGATGAAACAATTTGGAAGTCTCGCAATATAAATCAGGGTCCACATAAGGGGATCACTGGGTAACCAGATTTATGATTGCAGCATTGTAAAGAAATATCTCATTGTTGTAGAAGGAAATCAAATACGTTTGGGTGTTTACTCACAGAGGCTTTAAGTGGAACAACGACATGTATGGAACCATCTTCTAGGAAATGTATTAACTTGTCAGTCATAGCAGAAAACCACTGTGATTCAGTATAAGGGATCAGAGCTTTGTGTGTGTAAGCTCTCAGGTTCAATCCCTGATGTCTCTCATTAAAGGATCTCAGCTTACCCTTGATTTAAGAAGGTGGTGGGGTCTCCAAAAAGCACATGAACACAGTGCATACTATTAAACTGAATCAATATGCAATGTTTTTGTTACCAATTATGGTCAATTGTGTTGCACTTCATCACTGGCTAAGCAAAGGGGCCCTTCTGGGCACTATTATCAGCTCTTCATAGTGGCAGTGATGCATAGTAGGCTAATAACAGTCTCTCTAGTAAGATGCATTCTTTATACTTGTTCAACCCACCTCTTATCTGGCAGAAACAAGGTTTTCACCACCTTCTTAAAATATTCTTGAGTAGACCATTAACGATTGTGCTTCTCTCATTTTTACTTGGGTCCCAACCCCTGCATGCCCTTGGAGTTTTCTTTGTTGTAGCCCCAACTAAGTGGAATGGCTTGCCTGGGGAAGTCAGCCATTCTGGTGAGTTTAAAGGGGGGGAAGACAAGATAGTTTTCTTTGAAAGAGATTTTCACCTTCTATAATTAAATGAAGTTCTATTGATTAGGCTGGTTGGTTAGTAATTTTAGCATTATTGAAAAAACTATTGCTGATTATTTTTTTAATCTGATGCCTTTGTTATGTTTTCATGAACCATTAGGACATAGCCTACCACTCCACTGAGCAAAGTATGAGCAAATTTCTATGGCTCAATCGAAGAGGCACTTATGCCAGAGAAAGGCTCCTTAGGCTGGAGGAACTTCCTCCATGATAAGGTTGGATAAATACCATTATTGTGAGGAAAGGTAAGATACATATATATAGAATAAATATAAATAAAATGATACGCACTGACTTTCCCCTTCGTTCTCTGTTCTTGGCACAACATACATTCTTACTTTCATTCAATTCAAATATGTCACATGATTGTCTTGCATATTATAATGGCAATAGCTTGGTCTGGTTCTTTATTGCAGTCAGGCAGGCAATGGCCTTGGCTAACAAGAACAACAGAGCCAATATTTATTTTATTTATTTATTGGAAGGGGCACTTGAACTCTGTTGTCAGAAGCCATCTCAATATTTTATTGCTCCTCTGGTGGTCACTATGTTCCTGCAGCAGTTAAAGTATTTAATACTAAAGTCACCAGGCAGATGCTATATGCTGCTGGGGTTTGGACCACAGCAGTAACAGACAACATTGACAGATGACTATTAATATTCCTATATAAAATTTTGGAATCCCTTGATGTGTGTCTGGAATAGCTCTGAGAGCCAAAGATGGGGAGATATCCTTTGAAGCAAAGGCCTGGGGCAGAGCATTCAATCTGAAAATTAGAATCTTAAAATCAAATCCAGCATCAAGCCTCCTCAGACTAGTCAAGATGGACTATCACACAAATGACTGGGACAGATGACTGGATCACAAATTATCATATCTGGACATTACCATCATGTGACAGAAACAACAAATAAACCAGAATTCACCCAGTTCATTAGAAGACATCTGAAGGACTTTGATTATGAGACTATGTTGATTAGAGCCTACAGAATGTGTTCATCTTTCTCAGTAGGCATTCTCCCTCCAACAAAAATGTCAAACTATGTATCTAAGTGAACTCTTCCAAAGTATAGAAGGGCATTCATGCTTGCATACCTGAATCCAACCTTCAGCAGTGACAACAACAGAATCAATTATGTGGATTATATTTTTTTTGACTGCCCCAAATTATCTGAGCTGAATTGCGCTCTCCATTATTTAATCCGGACTTTGTCTCTTCATAAGCTAAATCATCTTGGTTATTCAGAGACAAAGATAAACAAACTACTTTGTGTTTGGTGAAATTTCTGGCAGCTGTTGTTAAGTTACATGATAACTTTTGTAGTAAGAACATAAGAGAAGCCAATGTTGGATCAGGCCAATGGCCCATCCAGTCCAACACTGTCACACAGTGGCCAGAAATACCAGGTGCCATCAGGAGGTCCAGCAGTGGGGCCAGGACATTAGAAGCCCTCCCACTGTTGACCCCCCAAGCACCAAGAATACAGAGCATCACTTGCCCCAGACTGAGAGTTCCTATCTATACCTTGTAGCTAATAGCCACTGATGGACTTCTGTTCCATATGTTTATCCAATTCCCTCTTGAGGCCATCCATGTTTGTAGCCACCGCCACTTCCTGTGGCAGTGAATTCCATGTGTTAATCACGCTTTGGGTGAAGAAGTACTTCCTTTTATCTGTTGTAACCCAACTGCTCAGCAATTTCATTGAGTGCTCACAAGTTCTTGTATTGTGAGAAAGGGAGAAAAGTACTTCTTTCTCTACCTGCTCTATCCCAAGCATAATCTTGTAAACCTCGATCATGTCACCCCTCAGTCATCCTGTCTGCAAGCTAAAGAGCCCCAATCGCTTGAACCTTTCATCATAGGGAAAGCATTCCAACCCTTTTATCATTCCAGTTGTCCTTTTCTGCACTTTTCCCAATGCTATAATATCCTTTCTGAGGTGTGGTGACCAGAACTGCACACATTATTCTAAATTAACTTTTAGGCTCTCCTTTTTGGGGTGAGGGTTTGCTGTTTATGACTCTGGTTGTGAAAACAGTAATTAAGAAGTAAGAATTAATTTAATCAAATTTATATCCTGCCTTTCTGCCCTCGTAAGGGTCACCAAGGCAGCTAACAAATTAAAATATAAATCATAAAATCACGTCTTCAAAAACATTAAGACCAACAAAAAAAAAACACACTAACACAGTTAGAACCAGAGTTAAAATGCATACAACACATTAAAATAACAATTACAACACTGGGCAGGAAGGAGGGATCACTGAGGGAATCCCTAATGAAACAAAAACGTCTTCGCCTATTGATGGAAGATGGCAACAGAAGGGGCAGATGAATCTTCCTGGGGGAGTAAGTTCCAGAGTTTTGATGGCAAGATCAAGAAGGCCCTCTCCCAGTTTGCCACCCTCCTAATCTCAGAATGTGGAGCACACAGTGCAGGGCCTCTGAAATTGACCATAGTAGTTGGGTACTCCCAGGACTCTTTTTTGTAGAAAAAGCCCAGCAGGAACTTATTAACATAATAGGCCACACCCGACAGCAGAAACTCATTAGCATATTAGGCTACTCCCCCTGACAGCACAGCTCGTTTGCATATTAGGCCACGCCCCCACGCCTTCCCTTGGGGAGCCTGGGCAAGCCTCCCCTTGAAGGGAAGGGAAGGCAGTTTAAACTGCCTTCCCTTGGCTTGCTCGGGCATCCTGCGGCTGCGGGGAGCCCGGGCAAGCCGGCACTTAGACAGACCAGGGAAGGCATGGGGAGGCATTTAAATGCCTCCTCGATCCTTCCAGGCCCCCACCCCCGGCCTACCTGCCTCGCAGTTGCCGAGGTGTGTGTGTTACTCTCCAGGCCTTCCCTCTGTAGTCACGCACACAGAGGTTTTGGCTGTAGTGGGCGTGGCCAACTCTGAAGCCAGCCGGAACTCCGTTCCTGTGCATTCCTGCCCAAAAATAGCCCTGGGTACTCCTCCAGATAATATACAGTACTGAGTTGCAGGAAAGGGCCAGCTGGTGTGGAGCTGAATCTGAGAAAAGATAGTTCCTGGCCATCAGCATCCTCTGACCAGGAACGATCCCCCCAAGATATGGATCAGTCCAATGTGCCCTCCTGTGTGATATATAAGGCATAATGTAACATATTTTTCACATGTGGCTTGAATAAATCCTGTCTAGCCATTTGCTCTGTAAGCATGTCTTGCCTGGTCGGGATTGACCAGTAGGTTCTTCTGAAGAAAGATAATGAAGGGTCAGTATTTCTGTCCCACCCTTCCTCCAAGGAGCAGCCCACAAGGTCCTTCTGTTCTCATTTTATCCCTCACAACAACCCTGTGAGGAATGCTAGGTCAGGAGGGAGAGAATGGCTGGCTCAGGGTAACTCAATGAGCTCCATGGCAGAGTGGAGATTCAAACTTGGGTATCTCAGATCCAACTCCACTACTCTAACCAAGGTATCATACTGTTTCAGGCTTGTCACATGGAGCATGTGGGCTTACATTAATGATTTCTAGCCTTTTGCTCTGTAAGCTCTTGCCTGATCTAGGTTACAGAGGTTTGAATAGGGGTTTGGACTAGTTGGCCTTCTGGTTCCTGTTTTGTGACTCTAAAGGGGAGATGGATCCACAGTGGGTAGCCTCACGAAGCAGAGTTGAGAGGCTCGGTTTTGGCGATCACATAGATCCCTGCCATCATGTCAGCGCAATGAATACAGGGACATCGAAGAGACCGCCTCTCCCAGACTGACAGCAAATTCCTTTGGGCAGGGAGCTCAGTGTTGCAACACTCACAGACGAGCTAATTGAGACAGAGAGAGAGACTGGGCTAGTAGCATCCAGGGAATGTCAAAGAGATGCTTCCCCAGGAAATGGTCTAGAAAACAGAGGCAACTGAATGTGTTTCTTATTTGTGTAAAGTGTCTGTAGCAGAACATTCAATTAAAATTAAATCATGGAAAACAAATCTCAGCTGTTGCAACTGCCTGGTATAGTGTTTCTAGAAGAGAAAGTAAAGCTGTACCATTTGAGCCTGCCAACATTTACAAACCAATGAAAGGAAGCAGACTTCTGTGCTTTTCACTGGGAGGTACCAAAATGTGCTGTGAGGAAAATGTGTGGGTTTTTTTAAAAACACACCTCACTTTTCATAAGGGGAAGCGGAGGGGGGGATTTTAGAAAAGCCACAGTCAGGCTCTTGCAAGGACCTAGTACTCAGAATAAGTACATGGTTTTGTTTTTATTTAAAAATAAAAACAAGGATAGGTCTATCAGTGGCTACTAGCCATGGTGACTATGGGGAACCTCCACATTCAGAGACACTAAACCTTTGAACCCCAGAGCCAGGAGGCAACATCCAGAGAAGGTCTTGGCCTGTATGCCCTGTTGTTGGCCCTCCAGAGGAACTGGGTCACTGTGTGAGATGGGATGCCGGACTAGATGAACCACTAGATGGACCACTTCTTATGTTCTTACAGTGCAGATAATTTCCAATAAAACCAGGATTTCTGCATTCATGTTCCTGCTATGTATGGGTCAAACTACACTTTACAATTTGTAGCATTACAAATCATCATGTGTATCATCTAGGTTCCCCTGATCTGACTGAGATGGGCAGGCATCAGATGCAACAGAATTCACTTCCCAACACACAAGCCTGGATTCCAATCAGGTCCATGATGCAGGAGAATAATGATTTTCAGCCTTCCTCCCATGCTATTTTCCTGACCTAAAACTGCCCAGGAAGGTGTTTTTTGCCCCATTGGGGGAGGTGCATGTGTACTAAAGGGCTACATGTACAGCATCTCTAGTGGGGTAAATTAAATTCCAGAGCTGTTCAGGTTGGGGAAGCAGGGAAGGCTGAATTCTCTTCTCCCCCTGCACTAAAAGTTCGGATCCAAATTGGGGCCCTGCATGCTTGGGAAATGAGTTCCCTTGCACCTGACATCAGTCAAACTCAGATCAGTCAAACAAATACACTGCACATTACAAACTGTAAAATATTTTACTATCATAAGGAAACCCTAAGACAAGAATTACATAACCATCTCTCTCTCTCTCTCTCTCTCTCTCTCTCTCTCTCTCTCTCTCTCTCCCCCCCCCTCTCTCTCCCTGTCATCATTCTCTGAGCCAGACTAGGAAGTAAAGCATGATGTCACCTTTGCAAGAGAGGTAGGAAGTGGTGCCAAGACTTCCCCATTCAGCACAGGGAGGTGTTTTGAACAACCACAAAAAAATTAGCAGCCCTTGGACTACCAGCTGGGCATCCTGGATTTTCGATGTAGGGAAGACATATTGTTTACCTATTTGAACTTATTTAAACTTCTTTTCATTTGAAAACCAGTGTTGGGCCCAAAACATTTACTGGTAGTGCAGCAGACCTAAGGACAATATTGATTTCTCCTTATGAGATGAAGGTAGCTTGTCCTTCAAGTCTTAAGAACTGTTTTCCATTATGGCCCTTATGTCAAAATACATTTCACACAGTCAACCTCTCACAGAATCCATATTTCATAGTGCAGCCCTAAACAGCGTTACTGTTAGGGAAGCTTTGCAAATTCTAATACAGCCCCCCCCCCCCCCGAGTATATCTGGGAGAGAAAATAGTCACTCCAGGCTTAGGGCTGGCAAAGCATGCAGTTTTATTAGAATTATCATTCTGATGTGAACTAGTCAGAGCAAACAAGCCTCAGTACCAAGTTGGCATTCTGGAGTCAAAATTCTAGAACAGACTAAAGTTTAGGATCTAGAATGCCAAAAGAAAGTTCACCAATTCTTTTTTTATTATTATTTTTATAAACAAATTACAAAGTTCACCAATTCTATCCTTAAACATAATTCACATTTCCCTTCTTTCAGAGTACATCTCGCATTCCTTCTGCACATATTTTGTGGGAGATAAAGATGGAACAGACCCTTGACTAAGATAAGGCTGCTTAGCGATTAGCTGGTCAAAGAACAGGTTTACAATTGGGGAGGGGGAAGTTTAGGGAAGAATATAACATCTTTAAAATATCAAGGCACACGTAGGCTCACAATTTAGAGGCTTTATAAGAATATCGATCTTACTTGACAGTGTAACTTTCAAGATACATGCAAAAATCCTTAACAGGTACACCATTCTAAACACAGGTCACTTACTGTTCTTCTTTTCCTTCAGCTTCTAGGTAATGGGTTCCGGAATCTGTCTACTTCCTTTTCCCATACTACTAATACATTTAAGTGAGCCTTTCTGCTCTCTACTCTGGTTGATTATATTGTTTTGAAAGGAAATCAAAGGGACGGAAGATGATAAAGAAACCACTCATTTAGTTGTATTTTTAAAAAATACTTGTATCTTGCTTTATCTCCTCAAACTCAAGGCAGCTAAGAAAACAGCAATAGCTGCAAGAACACAAACAACACAACAGCTAGATTCTAGTCCAGTAGCACCTTAGAGATAATAAGATTTTCAGGGCATATGCTTTCAACAGTCAAAGCTCTCTTCGTCAGATACCTGACAAATAACAACCCCCTCCCGGGTAGTTCTGAGTCAGGTATCTGACAAATGGAGCTTTGGCTCTCAAAAGTTCATACCCAAAAATCTTGTTACTAGTGGGCTAGAATCTACTGCAGACTAACACAGCTACCCTCTGAAACTAAAAGCACAATTGTCCAGTAACAAAAACAATAGACAGATAAAAATACAGTCAAACTGGCCCGAACTGTTTACCTTCCACTAACTACCTTCTGAAATAAAAACTTCTTGCATGCCTTCCTGAATGCAATAAGTGAAGGTGACCTTCACACTGACTCTGGTAGGTCATTCCAGAGGAATGGAACTACTACATGAAAAACCCATGATCTAACTGTTGCCATACATACAATCCTAGGCAAGGGAAAGCATGAGAAAGCTGTTTGAGGAACATAAATGGCTACAGGAGTATACCAGGAAATGAGGTTCAATAACTATAAGAGCCCCAGGTCATGGAGAGCTTTTACTTTCAATCAATCCCAAAAGCAAATAGATAGCCAGTTCAGTTGATATAACACTGGAATTGTATGTTTCAAGTGGTTGATTCCAGACTGGAGTCTTGCTGTCATGTTTTGCACAAATTGAAGCTGCTGAAATGTCTTCACAGGCAGCCTCATATATACCATGTTATACTAGTCCAGTCTGAAGGCTATGGTAGTATGCAGTGGTGTGGCTAGGTCAGCAGAGTCTAATAAGGGGCCAGCATACAATCTAGATGTATTTAAAGAAGGTTTTCCAAGCAACAGCACTGAACTAATAAATCACCAGGCCTGGATGGCACACATCCAAGAGTTCTGAAAGAACTCAAATGTGAACTTGTGGATCTGACAAAAATATGTAATCTTTCATTCAAATCTGCCTCCCTTCCTGAGGACTGGAAGGTAGCTAATATCACTTCCATCTTTAAAAAGGGTTCCGGAGGAGATCTGGGAAATTACAGGCCAACTTACACCAACTGGGTAAATTGGTGGAAACTGTTATTAAGGAAAATAATTAGTAGGCATATTGGTGAACAAAACCTATTGACGCAGCCTCAGCATGGATTCTGTAAGGGAAGATCTTGTCTTACTAACCTGTTAGCATTCTTTGAGGGAGTGAACAAACATGTGGACAAGGGGGACCCAATAGATGTTGTTTACATTGACTTCCAGAAAGCTTTTGATAAAGTTCCTCATTAAAGGCTCCTAAGTAAGCTCAATAGTCATGGGATAAAAGGACAAGTCCTCTTGTGGATCAAAAACTGGCTAATTAATAGGAAACAGAGAATTAGTATAAATGGGAAATTTTCTCAGTGGAGGGTGGTAAGCAGTGGGATAGCCATGGGACACTGAGGGTTGCCTCTCTCCCAGCATGTTGTCGGTGGATTGAAGCATCCCGATGTCCCGATGGTCCAGCACTGGACACAGAGACGCACACCAGAACAAGTGAGTGGAGGTTGGGTGCTTTCAACGATTGATGGCGGGATCTACTGGATCTACATTGAGTGAGTTCAGTTGAAGTGAACACCAGAGAATCAGCTAAAAGTCCCTCTGAAAACAAGCGAGGGGGGGCAGGTACCCTCTCCATGGAAAATAAAAAGGACTTAAAATATGTTTTCTAAAGGGGCGTAGAACTATAAGCAACATGGGATTATAGTAAAGGACATACAAGAGACTGCCAGGCGGTTTGCAGACTTTAGAAACTTTTGGCAAAGTTTATTAAATGTAAACATCCTCAAAGATGTCACAGAAAAAGATGGAGAAAGATAAGCAAATGAAACTTAAGCCTTCTTCAGGAAGTGCTAGTCCAGTGAGTGTGGTCACGAGACCGGAAACAACCATAGACTTCTCCAAGATGTTAACAGAGGCTTTGCGACCCCTGCTGGAGCAAATGACGACACTCAATCAAAATTTTGCTGCACAGCAACAGCAACTAAATGAGACCAGCAAAAAAACAGAGCAAACAGCACAGAATCTTTAAAAAGTGGATGCCAACAGTAAAAAGCTTTAAAAACATATGCAGGAGATGGAAAAGAAGAGAAGTTCTGATGAAGCCTAGCTATTACAGCTTCAAATGGAAAAGGAAAGATATATACTGAGATTTCAGGGGATTCCTGAGATTAAAGGGGAGAATCTCAAACAGACTATGATCAATGTTTTAGGACCGGTTGCAGATTTAAAAGCGGATCTTCTTCAAAGCGAGAAGGATATGATCTACAGATCATATTCAGAATACATAAAGAAAAATAATCTGTCCGGTGAGGTAGTGGTTAGATTCTCCCAAAGACAAGTGAGGGATCAGATCCTAAAAGCAACAAATGGAACTACTCTGAAAGTCAATGGCAATGAGATAAGAGTTTTGAAAGACATTCCCTTTGAAATAAGAAAAAAAAGGAAAAAATAGAGACTCGGCTTCGTTTCTGCAAAAGAATAACATCCCTTACAAATGGATTTTACCTGAAGTCATACTCTTCAAATTTAAAGATAAGGGGGGGGGATTGTCTCTGTAATGAAAGCAAGGGAGTTCCTGCAGCAACAACTTGGACCATCGGGGGAAGATAACGAGAACAAGGGAAGTGACGATGAAACACCTACTGAAGAGGACTCGGATTCAGAATGTGGGGCAGCTGCCCCCAAGCAAGGATATCGTTTGAGGGAAAGAAGAAGCAAAAAATGAGATGCTAAAGTTTTCTGAAGTTTGCTGTCTTTTTTAGATATCTAATTGTTTTTGTGAATTGCTCTTTACTAAGTCTGAATATCTGGACTTGAAGTATATAAGCGATTTTAATAATCACTCTAAATGTAACAAATAATTTTTGGTTTTGACTCAAAGCTATATTGTAACCATTATATGACCACCACCTCTTGGGTTTTTATGGGTTATCTTTACTTTCTCCATTAGTTTGTAGTTTCCCCCTCCTTATTTCTTTGTAGTTTTGGAAAATAAAAAAATGTTTAAAAAAAAAAAAAAAACTTCCATGGCGCTTGGAAATTGGGAGTTTTAGAGGACATGGGCATTCCAGTCTTACTAGGGAATGATCTGGCCTCCCAGACAGAAAGCCAAGGGGAAGCCACAGTCAATGTCATTATTAGAAGCACAGCAGTAGAGCAATCAGCACTAACTGAACAGACACCAGAGCAAGCAGCCTCTGAGAGTGAAGAAACACATACACTGTTACAAAGCGTGCCTGCAGCTGAGTTCCTAGCAGAACAGAGAGGAGACTCTAGTTTGCAAGAGCTGTGGCAAAAAGCAGAAGCAACAAGACATGAGGTCACAGTGGAGAACCCATGTCAATTAAAAATCTGTGACCAGAGAGTATACAGAATAGCATTGAAGAGGACACATGGGGTAGTTTGGGAGAAAAAGAAGCAGCTAGTGACTCCCAAGAGATACCGATTACAAGTGCTTCAGCTAGCCCATGAGTCACCAATGGCCTCGCACCTGGGCATCAATAAAACCAGAAACCGGGTGTAGGAGAGATTCTTTTGGCCAAATATGGGAAAGGACATTAGGGCCTTTTACAAGTCTTGCCACACTTGTCAGCTGGTAGGCAAAACCCTAGACAAAACCAAAGGACTACTGCAACCCATCCCAGTGGTTACTGAGGCCTTTGCGAAGATTGGTGTGGACATTGTAGGACCCATCACTTGAGTCACCAGGAGGGGGAACAAATATATCCTCACCATAGTTGACTATGCAACCAAGTTCCCAGATGCAGTGCCACTGAGAGACATGGAAGCCAAAACAGTGGCAGAAGCTCTGCTAAATGTATTTTCCAGACTTGGCTTTCCTAAGGAGATGGTGACAGATTTAAGCACGACCTTCATGTCCCAGGTCATGCAAGAACTATTGAAAGCCTGCGGCATCAAACATGTGACTACTACGGCGTATCACCCCCAAGCCAACAGGTTGAACGAGAGGTTCAACGGGATGCCGAACCACATGCTGAAAAGCTACGCACACAAGCATAATGACTGGGACCAGCGTTTGCAGCATCTCCAGACAAAACACAAAAATCTTCATCTGCTGGTAGAAGACACAGATAAAGGGGGACAGATGAGTCTCTCTGACGACATAATGCCATAGTTTGGTGCCATGACCAAGAATGCCATTTCTCAGGTTGCCACCCACCTAACCTCAGATGACGGGGCACCTGAAACAGGGTCCTTGAAAGTGCACATAGCAGTCAGGTAGGTTTATATGGGAGTAGGCAGTCCTTTAAGGTATGTGGTATGTTCAGTGGTTCATACTCTCAGGTAAGGGTGCATCGGATTGCCTCTTAAACCTTTACAAGTCTCCACATAAGCAGCATCCTTCCCTTTACTTTTCACTGGCCATGGATGGGGCTGGGAGACACACAAAGCAGCTGGGTACCCCTCAAACAGCTAAGAAGGCCCTGCCTAAGGAACATTCTGTATTGAACGTTAATGTCATTTTTTTCCTGTCAATGTTATCAGTACAGAAGGATTAAGAAGTTTAGTAAATAAAATACGCAGATTAAAAGTGCAAAATTTTTTTGCAAAATAATGGCCCCAAAGGTACAAATCAAGCAACAGGGAACCTCTCCTGTATGTAAGAAAAAGATGAGAAAAGCCATAAAGAAGTGAGACAGACATAAGAAGCAGCAGCAATGTGTGTATGGAGCATTTTTTTTTACATTACATGTAGTCCAAATCGTGTTTATATATGTCCTCAGAGAATCAGTATCTCTGCAGATCAGTCTCCCCTTACCCCCTGCTGGGTAATTGACTCAAATGCAAACTCTGAGGGAAGAACGCCACCTACTGAGGAAATTCTCCACATAGTGAGGCATTTCTTGAAAGTCTGTATTGTGCCACTCATCACTGCTGTTTCTGTGGCAGCAAGACTTGACAGCTCAAATGAGATGACTGAGCTGCTTTTTTAACACCAGAGTGAGAGAGAAGGCAGAAAAGCCCTTCCCTCCCACCTAGCCCTCCTCAAATGCAACCCAATAGCTCTATTAAAAGCCCATCGTGCCACCTGCTTCCTGCACATTACACGAACATTTCTTTTATTATACCGCTTCACAGATTTATTTTCCTTTTTGCAGGGTTAGAAATACAACCGTAGTAATTTCGGTTCTTAAGAAGAAGCATGAGTAATACCAGCATTTAAAAGTGCAGACTCCTAGAAGCACTGGGGGCGGAGGAGGGGGTCTTTGGAATGGAGGAGGGGGGAAATGATTTATCTCCCCCCCCCCCCATTGGCTTGACAAAATATCTGCAGAGTTTTATTCATGTTTCTCAAAACAGGATGCAAACTTTTTCTGACATGGACAACAGTGGGGCCTATGTAACTTTCATTTATACCCCATCAGTTCCTGGCCTAGATGCCTTCCTCATGGTTGAGAGGCACTATTTTCCCCCTAGAAACTCATCCAGAGTTTTCTTCTGCACACTGTCCCAAGTCTCCTTTAATTACTGCAGTACCAAAGGGTTTAAATGAAGCTTTCTTCCTCTCGGATGCACACCATCAGCACACAGTGAAAATCAATAAGCTTCATTTGATGCTACTCACCTGGCATCTGTCTGCTATCATTTCAGGCTCTGTTTGCCTTCATCTAGGCAGCTCTTCTACTCTCCCAAGTTTGGACTCATACAAATACAGCAGAACAGAGATAGATTTATTTATTTATTAGCCTGAGGTTTCCATTGAAAACCCCTGCTCCCACAGTCAGAATGGAATTTTCCTGTCTAGACAAGACAAACCCACTGCAAATGATCACTATAGTACAACAAGAGCTCAATAGCTAATGATATGTGCATGCAGCTGCCAGGTGACAGAGCATTCCCGCACCACTCCATTTTGTTGCTGGGGGGGGGGTTACTTTTACAAAATCTATATCCAGTCTTACTGCCCTCACAAGGGCCACCAACAGGGCTAACAAATTAAAACATACATACCAAAATCATATTTTAAAAACCACCACCCCCTCACATTGTTAAAACAATATTTGTTGAAGAAAGACATGAAAAATAATGTCCAAATCTGTTGAGTTATTTATTATATGATCACGGGAGACAGCAAAAGCAGAATCGGGGGGGGGGGGGGTTTCCCTCTCCCAAGCACATTTATACTCCCTCTGATAAGTATGCACCGGTAGAACTTGGAATTTTCCAGTGAAACTGATTTCCTACTATCTTTTCTCTGCAGCTGGTTATGGGATGATCCAGACCAGTTTGTTCCAGTTCTAAGGTCACTTACTCTTCTTTATTTTGCAGTCATAGCACATCCTACCTAGCCTACATGACTTCACCATAGTATGCCTTGCCTAATTTCTGATATGTCTCAATTCTGGTTCATTTTTACTTCCACGGGATCACTGAGGGAACACCAAATGAAACAAGAAAAAGTCTTCACCCACTAGTGGAAGATGGCAAACGAAGAGACAGATTAGTCCCTGGGGAGAGTGCCAGAGTTTTGGTGCTACAACTGAGAAGGTCCTCTCCTGGGTTGCCACCGTCCTAATCTGAGAAAGCATGGAATTTGGCAGATTCTGCTGGAACACCGCCATTGTCAGAGGTAAAAACCTCTAGTTTTCAGGCTTCAATAGGTCTCTCCTATTGGGGGGGGGGGGGGAGCAGGGCATACAGATCTAAAGAAAAGAGAAGATCTTTCTCAACGTCTGCTTTTTGAGATCCTGTAATTGGAAGGAGACAGGAACTGGATCTTGTCAATGAGAAAGGAAGAACCACATACACTACCCTGATTTCTTTTTATATCATGGCACAGAGTTCTTCTTTACTCCTAAGAGAAGAGAGCAGGCACAAAGAAAAGCATAGTAAAATGTCAGAACCCCATATAAGTTGCCCTATATATTACAAAGCATGGAGGGGAGGGAAACATTCAACATGGAGGCTGCTATTTTGGGTTGCATCCTAATATTTCTTACATATGGTTCTTCCCTGATGAGTCCTTATTGCAATTTTCAGTACTCGTTGTCAGTCCTATAGAGCAGAACCAAGACACTACACTGCCAAGCAGCTCATCTATATGAGTCATCCCTGGAGTTCAATAAGGCTTTTTTATTATTAAATATGCTTGGGAACACTAAATCTGAGTCTAATCGTAGCAGCATCCTTGACTGCAGTCTGTTGAGCATTATCACATAGCACTTGATGTGGCTCATGTGAGACTTATTCTCCTTCAGATGTCTGTGTCCCAAAGCAACAATGTTAAAACTAGCTGTCAACTAAGATGGTTGACATTTCAAAGTGAAATGTGTCATTCTTACTCATTTTTATTGTGTTTCCACCTTTATTCAATCATAATTAGCAAACTTTATGATACAAAATATTTACCAAGCTTCAAATCAAATTTCTGAAAGGTGCATGAAGAAGTACATTTTTCTGATCCTGCACTCTGACATATAGGATGGGATCTGTTGCCGTAAGAATAAACCTGCAGGTGTCATTTGTAGCATTAATCTGTTGGGAACAGTGTTCCCTCTAAGCTGAGTTAGTGTGAGCTGGCTCACAGTTTCTTAGCCTCTGGCTCACACATTTTTGTCTTAGCTCAGGAAGGATGGCTCAAGAGCAAACTAATTTATGCAGTAGCCAAGTTGCTCACTCACAACTTTAATGCCAGTAGCTCGCCAAGTAGAATTTTTGTTCACAAGACTCCACAGCTTAGAGGGAGCATTGGTTGCGAACTATTTAATCCCAACATGCATAGCAGACAGTGAAGTAAAGAGAAAGTTGACAGAACTGCGGAAACAGGAATGAAGAATAAAGAGGTTGCACTTAGCTGTAACCATTGTTCATTGAGTTGTCTTCTGTGCAGGCACACATTGCAACTGCAGCCATGCAGGCCTGCCATGGATAGATTCATTCCCAAATAGGGAAATATGGTGCATTCTTGAAGGTGTAAGAAGGCCATCGCAGGAGCCAGGCATTTGGTGAACACCCTCAGAGCAATTGCCAGTCCAAAGGGCAAAACATAATATTGATTAACCTTCCCTTTGTAGCGAAAACTCTTAATGTATTGCAGTGTGAAAATAGGCATCTTGTAGATCAATGAAAGCAAACCCAACATTGTGTTTTAATAAATGTAGAACAAAAACTAGTAAGACCATTTAAAACATTATTAACCATAGAAAAGTGTTCAACTTCCTGAGATCTAAAATAGGATGGAAACCACCATCCTTCTTATCTACAAGGAAAATTTTTGAATAAAAACCAGGAGACAAATCTGGATCTAAAACTTCTTGGACCACTTCCCTCTGCAGAAGGGTTACAAGTTGAGGTCGTAACTCAGGTAAGTGATTATTTATTGCCTGTGACACCCACATGTCCTTCTACTAAATGTATTATATTATTCTGGTTCTGTGACAGCACTTTATGAGCATTAAAGCTCTTGTACTACTTTACAGAATATTTCCTGAGGAAGATCCATTTTTTGAAACATTGTTGTTATAAAATCCAGAGACGATGTTGATGTATTCTTATACAAGGATTTTCTTATGATTTGATGGAATTTGTTCATTGTCTTGTAGTGTTTATTGGTAACAACATATAGGAAAAAAAATGTTGTCAGTCTTGTTGACTATCTTGATTTGTGGGTCAGAATCTTATGACTGTTTTCTCAGTATTTGTTTCTAGACAAGGTTGTGACTGTCCACATTTGTCCTGCCAGTGTCTAAGGACATAATTTTGTTGTGCGGTGCGCGTAGGACAGCCTGAGTGCCAGTAGAAGATATCAGCCAGCCACCAGGACTATTTCAGCCACTCCAACTCACCAGCCACACTCCAGCACTCAACTGCAACTCCAGCTCTGTATAGCACCACACAAGACAGTCCTGTGGTAAACTATATGCAGTTTTATTTACAGAATATACAATCCTCGGACAAAATGCTCCACCAGTCACCGTCATAAAGAAAAGAATATACAGAGACAGCACTTGTCCACATATATACATGTTGTCAACCAATCAGCTAAGAGCTGAGTCATTGTCACTGGCCTCACACCATAATCTGGTCCAAACCGGCCAGGACAGGTTTCCAGCAGTCTCCCTGCTGACAGTTAGATCACTACGATCTGACAGCTGATATTAACATTACAACAAACTTATCCCTAAAGGTAGGATTAGGATTGTAGAGCTGTTCTAGTCAAAGGGAAGGTTTTGATTGATGCCCTTGAGAACCCTTGGACAGAAAAGGTTGTTGCCCCATCTTCTGTCTGGGAAAACTATGTCTCTTATCCAATGATAGATAAGAGGAGGATGACCTCTGGGCAGGATACTGGTATCTAGATGCCTCATAAGGACGCTGTTCCCTGTGGGCAGGGTACCATGATTTAATGCAGGAAGAATGCTGCCTTGAGTAAATGGGAACTGAATGTGTGACTCCCCCCTCTGAGATCTAGCTGTTTGCTGGGTTTTTTCTTGATTTGCACCAAAGTGTCACCTGTAGTCTCAGAAAATAGAGCCAAGCATGGTGACAAATCACAGTGGAGAACATGGTGGTCCTAATAGCTGAGTCAGCTGTGTGTTGAGCTGCATTGATCTGCTGTTTTGATAGCCTAACAGCTTCAGTTTGCAGCACCTTGACCAAGTTCTTCTTTTCATCAGACAAGAGATCCAAGTAAGGGGACATTTTCTGCCACAAAAAGAACTGATGTGCTGCCATTATCAGGCCAATGGCCCATCCAGTCCAACACTCTGTCACACAGTGGCCAAAAATGGACCCGAGGCTATTGAACCCAGCTTTGGAGGCCAGACAGTCAATGGCACAGACTGAGAGAGCCTATCAGAGCAACATAAGCTTTCTCTCATAAGGCAGCTTTCAAACAGGATGCTCTGGCATTCCTTGCCTTTGGAGTGAACTGCTGGCACACCCGACAAGCCCCTATATTATGTTCTTCGCCCAAGCACAGGAGGCTCAGTCTGTGTTCATTAGAGTGGGGCATTCGGGTACCACATTTTGTATACTTTTAAAATAGGGAAATAAGGCAGGGTGCTAAAGGCAGCCCTTTGGCCTTAAAGAAACAATCTGAGGAGATCGAAAGGCACAATTTAAGTCTTCTCCTTTGTCTTTTTTTTTTAATGCGAGAGGGAGAAATCTTCACCTTGTAATCCCAAGCATTTCTCTTCCGTTTCAGGAAGATTGATGTTGAAGAAAGGAAATTTTCCTGACTGTGGAGAGAGCTGGCTGAAGAGAACCTTCTCCAACAGTGGCAAAAGAGGAACTGAGGGGGGCAGGGTGCCCCCATCAACCATGTGACCATTTAGGCAAGAAGAAACGGCTCGCACTGGCTCCAGAGGGGAGGGGCGCCCCCAGGTGAGTTTTTGAGCCTTAGAATGAATCTCTCCATTGCAGGCCTGCCTGCTTGCCGTCCCAGTGTGGGACGGCACAGAAGACTATGAACAGTGGGTGGGGCCACTCACATCAAATGAACAGGGGAGGAAGCTTCATAAACATTCTGAAGATCAAACATGAAGTTGGGCTGTGGCTCAGTGGCAGAGGATCTGCTTTGCATGTAGAAGGTCCCAGGTTCAGTCCCTGCCATCTTCATGAAATGGCGATACATTAACAGGATCAAGTAGTTGGTGATGTGCAAGACCTCAGCCTGAGACCCTGGAGAGCTGCTGCCAGTAAGAATAGACAGTACTGATCTTCTTGATAGATGAATGATCTGAAATAAACCTATATATTATTGAAAGATTCTTTAGGAGATAAGTCACCCTCATTTTCCAAACAGAAAATCAACTCACTCTGTAAACTGAATTTATATACTGCAATACATCTGATTACATTTCTCAGCCCTGAGGCTCAGAGAGAATAAGTGGCTTTGCGTGCCAAAATATCCCCCTAGCTGCAAATGAAAACAAGCTCATAGCTCAGGGAACTACAATTCTATGCATATTATCTATCCCAACCACACTAAAAAAAAAAATCCCCACAGTTTAGTCTTTATGGAAAGACTATTACATTTTTGTACATTGAAACATATTAATGCTCACAAATAAAGTTGCTTTTTCCTACCTCTCAGTAATGAAACCCCTGACTGGACTCATGTCTGAAATACTTTTCGGATATTTTGTCCTAGATCTACATAGTCAAACAGGGATTAGATGTGTACATTTCAAACAACAAACCCACTCACTCTACTCTAATCTATGATCATTTGCTTTTGAAATGGAAGTAACATCCCAAAGGAGACTGCGATGTGTCACGGGAGGGGGTATGTGTGCTGCTCATAGATAAATGTACAAAACCTCATTGGTTGAGGACATCAAAGCTTTTGGATGGGCCTAAAATAGCTCTTCGACTCCCTGTAGATAATAAGGGGTCAGTCACCCATCCACTCTGGAAACCTAACCTGTGTATCTTTTAGATTTCATTTATTGCAGCACTCTACAAGGCCAAATTACTTACTTGAGAGACAGAAATGACCATTTCTTCACTAATGGTATCTCTAGATTACCATTACAGCTAAAATCATTTATATTTTAAATGGTGTTCATTCATGCAACATTTATGAATAGGCATACCATCTTTTTGTAGTACACTTTGAACAGAAGTTAGAGTGCAGAAAATGGCCATGGGCTGGAAGTGTGAAAGCCATAAAAATTTTAGAAATGCATTAATGAATTTCAATTGAATCATTGGAAATTTAAACTTATCTTCTTTCCCACTGTCTCAAAAGTCTGCACAGCATACTCAAATATCTGTTTTGCACAAAATAACCCCAGCATCACCTGGACAGAAACACAACAGCCCATTCTAATGTAATATACTCCCATAGCCATTTTGTACAAGTACCCTCTTGTGTGGTAGTTGGAATTATCACCAAGCAATCATGGCTTTGAGTCCTACCACATTGAGTCAGCAACATTCAAAGCCTACTCCCAACAAAAGAGCTTCTTCCAATTGAGGGATTCTCCTTGGGCTTGAGGAAAGCATCAACCTGAGCCAAGAGGGAGGGTACAAATCAGCTTCAAATATCAAACCATGCACAGACTTTATGGACTGGGACTTTCCCACTTCCCTTTCCGGCTAAAGCCCACTGAACACCCCCACCCTTCCAATTTAGCTCCTCGGGATCAGCATAGACTACAAAGTGGGGGTCTGCAATGGGACAGAGAAATCATTAGGAATTGTTGCCCTCGCCTCCAGAAATGTAAATGCTGTTCCAACAGAGAACATGCATGGCTGGATACAAGGTAGTGTGTGTAAATTGTAAAATGTGACCACAGTTCAAATAATAAGTACTCATAAGTCTTGTGATTTCATGATAACACATTTGCTTCAGACAAACAGATTATTAATGAACATGATCATGACTCTCTGCTCTCAGTGTACACATTTGTACACATGTGGAGCTGCCTTATACTCAATCAGGGTCAGTATTGTTGCAATCAAGTTCAGTGTTGTCTATTCTGACTGGCAGAAGATCTCCAGGGTCCTAGGCTGAGGTCTTTCACATCACCTGTTATCTGGTCCTTTTAGCTGAAGATGCCGGGGATTGAACCTGGGACCTTCTGCATGCCAGAGGCTCTTCCACTTTGCCTCAGTCTCTCCCCAACAGTACTACATAAAGAGTCAGTATTAAAAAAAACCTGGAAAAACCTGAGCACTTGACCATGACAGTGGCATTCCACAGATGATACGCATGACTGAGGAGCACTTTCATTCAAAATGAATGCAGCACAAATTTGCACGCTGTCATGAATTCCGGTCGGTAGCTGACGGAATGCGAGTTATGTCTTAAGTGGGCACAGGTCGGGATTTAGAAGTAGAGGCTTACTTCCACTCTTGCCTCAGCTCACAAGAGAGAAGAGCCCCTGTTTTTCGGCTCTACCTCTTTTTATTAGGATGAAATCCATGGACCAGTGTTACTTCACAGCTGTTGTCCATTCCTTGTTTCGCCCTAATGAGTTCCTCACCGGCTGAGTGTAGTTCTCCTCTTTATTCAATATCAAAACCTGGCCCCACTTAAAGCGACAGGGCTGTTGGTACATCACTCCTTCCCCTTCCCCCCCTTGTCCATCTTTGCTGTCTCATGTCTTGTCTTCCTGGTTGACTTTGGTGTTCCTGAACTCTCGGCATCCTCGTTGTTAATCCCTCGCTCTTCCGCTCACCTTGGTTCTTATAGAGGCTGATTCTCTTTGGGCTTCTTCTCCTTCGGTTGGGCTTAAACCTGTCAGCTCCGTCTGACACACGCACACACACACACCCTCATTTAAAGGTATACACTAGAGCTGGAACAAACAAACAACAGCCAGACCTGATGTATCTGTTGCTACAGATGCTTGAGCACCTGCCAGTTCAGCTCACCTGCTGTTGCTGGTTGCAAGCAAGAACCGATTGTCTAGTGATCAGTTCACTGTTCACCAGCATTCAGAGTATGTTTGTCAAGTTACTTTTTAAGTATTCAGACAGTACAGTGCAGTGCAATTAATGGCCTTTCACACATGCACATTAATAGAGAGCCCAAAGGCAATCTTTCCCCCACTGCCTCCTCACTAACAAATCATTGTCACTCCATGTCACTCAACAACCAATAGTCTGAACAAATAAAGAACAAATCAGTCAGCCAGTTTTTGTAAATGCTGTTTTTAGAAGAAAGACTTATTATTTGATGTTTAAGTCCATGCTGTTGAAGTTATTTGCACATGCACATTTTCACACAGTCTTATGGGAGGCCTCACACCGTATAATGGCCTGATCCAGCCATCCAGGGTAGAATCAATCTCTCCAGCTATAGAGATGCAAAAGCCTTCATAAGTCAAGAAAATAAAGCTCTGCCATCTCAAGGAACCAGAACTCTGCTACGACAGCTACAGTGAAGCTGCAAACTTTTTAAATAGTGATTTGGCATGGCAAACAGGTGAAAAGATCAGTCGTTTGGCTCACAAGTGAATGAAGCTGATGTTTGACTATATAATGCGTTTGCCACAAAATTTGCGGCATCTCTGGACTGTACCACTTCAGGCAATGGAATATCTGCACACACCCACATGAAAAGATACGCTGCACCTATGAAACAAAAAAACAAGAAGTCCTAGCCTAGGTCTTTCCTCCATACCACATGGAGACAAGGTACTGCTGATCTCATAGCTTTGCAGGAGAGAACAACACCTGTAGCCACGGTTTGCAGTTTTGCTACTGTACTGTAATAATAGTTCATATGGTAGAAGAGACAAGCCACTCTTTGTTAAGTGGCCTGCCTCATCAACAATGAGGCTTACTGCTGTAGAAACTGTAAGTAAAACTTCAGCTTTGTAGGTGGTTCTTGATATCACCAAGGCAAACATGCTTGAATGCTGTCCTATGCCACATAATCCTATCAGATTAATTCATAGCTACTCTTTCCATGAGAATATATTTTAAAATTACTCTCATAACTACCACCACATATTCACACTGATTTTTTTTCTTCTGGGATGCCAGGTGAATATTTATTGCTTTTAAATGTTATTGCAAAAAATTATCTTTGGAGAAGCAAGCTTGGCTTGGGCAAATTAATGACCCTGAGTAGAATTCAGTAGGAAGCAATAATTCTTGTATTAATTTTTTTGCACTTCAGCAAGTCTTTTGTTATCTGTACCAACATGTGAAATAAGTTACACCTGATATTGATGATACCCCATAGGGGTTTTTTTATGTATCACCATAATCATGTTATTCCAAGGAGGCTCCAAAAGGCAATAAAAACAAGAAAATTTACCTGTTTACACTAATAAGGGGGAAATGAAGCAAAGGATTGTGATGGACAGGTCCAGTTCCACCTCTCTCAGAGTACATTCAATAGCTGAAATAGGGCACTTGACTGGGGGGGGGGAGAACTGGGGGTATAAAATTCGCAGAGCTCAGTTGAGGGCCCAGTGAAGCTGGAATCATCCTGCATTTCACTAATACATATCAGTTCATTTTGCTTTTAGTAAAGACTTGCAGTGCAGCTCCTAAAGTCTAGTGATGTGCATGAACCAGGAAAACACAGTGGGGTTTGTAGTTTGTGGTGGACCCACGAACCAAACCGTGAACCGTCATGAATTAAAAAGGCTTCATAAGGACCAAATTGGTTAGTGAAGTTCATGATGCAGTAGAAACTGACCCCCAACCCCCACCCCGGGATGCTAAAGTCACCAATCTTGCAGGGGATCTCTGACTAACTCTCCTCTACCTGACATCCACGTTTGATGAGGGTTGGATTTATGGGGTCTGAGGTACAGCCCCCCAAAGAAGGTGCCCCATTGTTTTCAATGGAGGGGAAACAGTAAAAAAAAAAAGAAGAAGAAGAAGAAGAAGAAGCGTGGGCAATAGAAGCTCAACAGAACAGAATCAAAATCCCTGAGAATCTCTGTGGCAGAAACTGAAGGTGGGGAGCATTTTTCCCAGCCCAGCAGAACCAGGGCAATGTGCCATGAAACCACCTGAGACCCAAACTCAAACAAGTATGCAATGATGTCTGTAGGCATGGTGGCTTGAAGCTCTGCTGAGACCACCCCAGACCCAAACCCAAAAGCATGCAAAAAACCCATGTAGATATGGTGGCCCAAAGCCCTCCTTTGACAAAGCCCTGAGCCCACCTTAGACCCAAATGCAAACCAGCATACAACAACACATGTAGACATGGTGGCTCAAAGCTTGAGATGTCTGTAGACATGGAGGCTCAAGGCCCCTAGTCCAACCCTGACACCGAAACCCCAAATTGTGCAACAATGTATGTAGAAATGGTGGATTGTAGCTCTGAATACAACCTTGATAGACAAAGACCAAAGCATACAATGATTTATATAGACACAGTGACTCAAAGCCCTGAGGCATATGTAGACATGGTGGCTTGAAGCCCTGAGTCCAGCCCTGACAGTCAAACCCCAAAGGGTGCAACAATATATGCAGTTGTGGTAGCTCAAAGTCCTGAGTCCAGCCCTGACACCCAAATCCCAAAACATGCAATGATGTACATAGACATGGTGGCTCAAAGCCCTGAGTCCAACCCTGACAACCAAATACCAAAGGGTGAAATGACGTATGTAGATGTGGTGGCTAGAAGCCCTGAGTCCAACTCTAACAGCCAAAAACCAAACCGGTTTGTAGACATGATGTATGTAGACATGGTGGCTCAAAGCCCTGAGTCCAACCCTGACAGCCAAAGACCAAAGCATTCCCACAATGGTCATACCCCCCCCGACTGAAACACACAGCCAGTACTTGAAGGAATGACAAAAAGGCAGAACCTCCCAGAGTTTCAAATGGGGCGCCCCAAAGAACCTCCACAGCAGCTGGGAGGGTATAAGGGTACTCCGCTGAGGAACCCACCAGCTAAGGCTTAAACACACAAGTACAGAGTGCATCCACCAACAGAGGTGTATTATTCTATCTGCAGTTGGGTCCAGGGCACACCCATCCATCATGGTGAATTCTTATACTATGAGGATACATGGAAACATATGTGAAGTTGGCAGGGCCATCCTTCAAGTCTAAAAAGATAGGTTATGAAAGACAGGTGGAAAGGCAGACCAGGCCTCTCCAGACTTTTGAAGGGGGCTCCACAAAATAACCCTAGAGCTGCTGGGCAGGCACCCCAACCAGACACCTCAAGGAAGGGAAGCATACCCACAATGCTCCCAGGCCTTCTCAGGCCCAAACATATAGATCCTCTGGTCAAAGCCCACCCGTAGATGACATTTCTAGTTCTTCACCATTAGTGGAACACATTGTATGGATAAGAGGTGACCTGCTGTGGTTGTGAATTGTACAAATGTAATGGAAAAGGGTAGTCAAACAGGGGCTTGCTTACTGAGGTAGATGTTTGCCGAGGTGGATGTTGTTCCAAGAGATAGGTGTTGTGCTAAGAGGTAGATGTTCATTCATCATGAGGTAGGTGTTTTCTCATGTGGTAGATGTTGTTTGGGTTGGGTGTGGGGCCAGCCCACCCCCACCTGACAGAGGTGGCCTTCCTCCCAACCAAGCGCCAATGGCGCAACCTGCAGACCACGTGCCAGATCACCCAGAGAGGAGGAATGGGGGGGCAACACTGGGATGGCTGGATCTTACTATACCATGTCCATAGTGGGCTGGCCCAGCAGGGGGAGGTTGACCTTCAAGAATGACAACTCATCTACCCTGGCCAGGTCCAGGTGGGAGTGATGGGGGCTGAGACGTTCTCACAGGTGAGAGACCACCTACTCACTTTGGACACTGGTGGGAGGGCAGGAGAGGAGATTCATGGCCACACAAGAGAGGTCAGCCCAGATTATGGCATTGTGTAACCAGTATCCAGGGGAATTGGCAGTGGTGGCAGGCTCAGGGGGCAAGGTACTCCCTCACCATCACCTCTGCTAAATTCTCCACCAGGGCGCGTCTGGCTTCCCCACTGCTGGTGCTGCTGACCTCCCACTTCCCTACCGACAACCAGTAATGTGGTTTCTGCCTGGTTGGTCTCTTGGAGGCAGAGGTGCTGGTCTGCAGCTCCTCCTTCTCCCTCCCTCCTAATTTCTTCTACCCATTCTTCCCTCTGGCCACATCTACTGGCCTGAAGCTTCCACATTTCTCTGCAGAGCTCACACTTCCACTCCATGAGCCCTGCATTCCAGAGAGCAATGCTGCCCTTAATTTGTGTGTCACAGATACAGGACAGTCTGTTCTCCCATTCTTTGCAGAGAGGGTGCAATCTGGTGGCAATACCCACCTGCAACCTCTCTGCCAAAGTCCGGACCCATGGAAGTACAGCTGCCCCTCAAGGCCTGACTGCAGTACAGAGGCCAGCGCTCAGTCCAGCCCTCGAATCAGGGGGATGAGTTGCCCCAGGCTGGCCATGTGGGCATAGAGCACATTGGTGGTGTTCTGGAAGGGCTTCAGGACATGCACCATTTAGGAGAGGGTCAGCAGTCATTCGAGTTGATGGTGAGCTCATCTTTCCCATGCAGGATAGTCATGGAGAATAACATCTTGCACCGTGATCTTCTGCTCCACCAAACACACTATCATGGTGGAGGTAGAGTACCAGTGGGTGGTTCATCCCCCTCCCCCTGCTTCTCACACAAGCAGACACACAGACTTGACACTGCACGAGAAGTGGACAGCCAGGCACTGGCAAATCTTGAGCAGGGACTACAGCCTGAGGGTGACAGCGTCCCAGCTGGGTCTCACAGTGCTCCCCAGCCCCAGAGCATCCTTCATCACATGGTCAAGCATGTACACTGGCAGATAATGCCCTTGGGGCATGCAGCATTCACCTCTGCCAACACCCATGACCATGTAGCCCTGAATGATACTGCTGCCACCAATGCTCCCTCTAAACTGTGGAGTCTCGTGTGGTCAAAAATTCTACTTTGTAACCTACTGGCTGCGGTGGCTCAAGTGGTTAAGACGCTGAACTGCAGGCTGTGGAAGGTCAGTAGTTCAGCAGTTCGACCCGGGTGCCACAAGACGGGGTGAGCTCCTGTCTCTAGTTCCAGCTCCTGCCAACCTAGCAGTTCGAAAGCAAGAAATTGCAAGTAGATAAATAGGTACCACTTCGGTGGGAAGGTAACAGCGTTCCGTGCGCCTTGGTGTTTGGTCATGCCAGCCACATGACCACGGAAACGTCTTCAGACAGTGCTGGCTCTTCGGCTTTGAAACGGAGATGAGCACCGCAACCCTAGAGTCGGATTCGACTGGCTTTCGAGCAAGGGAACCTTTACCTTTACCTTTTAACCTACTGGCATTAAGATTGTGAGCAAGTGATTTGGCTACTGCATAAATTAGTTTGCTCTGGAGCCCTCCTTCCTGAGCTAAGACAAAAATGTGTGAGCCAGAGGCTAAAAAACTGTGAGCTAGCTCACACTAACTCAGCTTAGAGGGAACAGTGGCTGCCACCCACCCACTCCCTTGGGCTATTCTCTATCATGGCAGCAATGTTTGCTGCCATGTGGTCTGCATCCATCCCCTGAGCAGAACCACTTTGTACCCAGGTGGCAGGACTGTCCCCTCCTGGGCCTGACATTCTGGACAGTGAAGTCCTCCAGTTGCCACCAGTGGGCTGTGAGGGAGAGGTAGCCGTGAGGCCAGATACTCCAGAGGTCCATAGTGAAGTGGACAGTTCAGACTTGCGCTCTGGAGAGCTCACACTTTACCAGGACCAGTGTGGAGCGGTGCATGGTGGGCAAGACTCACCAGCTTATGGTCCTCTGCAAGAGGACAGAGTACCAGGAAGCCAGGTAATGTAGCAGCTGGTGAAAAGCTATTTCCTCCACGAGGGACGAGGGTTGGCCATCCACTGCAATCATCTCACTTATGAGGCTAGTGAGTGCTTCCTGTGCTCTCCCCCTTGCCCTTTTGGATGGCACTGTCAGCTTCCCTGGGGACATGATTTCAGAGGGTGGCCTGCCTTGATGTCCCAATCATGGCACCTTGAGCATGAGTAGCCTTTTTGGAGGGGCCTCCTGCTGCCCCCCTTGTTCATCTCTGCTGAGAGGAAATTAGCCTCTTCCTCCTCCCACTGTCCACCACTCCCTCCTCTGGCAGCAACAAAGTAGGGTGTACCCATTGCAGATGCCTGCAGAGAATGGAGGACAGGTGTTGGGTTTTTGTGCCCCTGTGGACATGGGTGTGGCACAGCTGACAATGACACACAGAGATCACTGGGAAGGTTGTGGAAATGTTTCCACAGGGTGGCCTGGAAACAGGAGCCCATGACTGAAGCAGGTGTGAATAGGCACAGCTGCTTTCTGGCTCTGGGCTGGGCTGCACCAGAGGGGGGGGGTACTTGATGCAGCAGAAGCAGCAGAAAGTTGGGATGTGGGAGGGGATGATGCTTTCCCCCCAATCTCTGAATCACCTTTGTCAGAGAAATTCTTTCCAAAGAGTTTTAGTAACTGCTGGTCTCTGGATATTGCTAAAATCTCTTGTTTCATCTTGGGAAAGCCCCAAGGACAGAGCAGGGGAAGAAGGCCCTAAGACTGTTGGTGATGCCCTGCTGGGGTGGAATTTCATGGGGGCAGGCTGGGTTTGGTGCCCAAGGACCAGCGTAGCCCCTCCCCCGCCCACTACCAGCTTGGTGACTTTCCTGTTAGAATAAACTGTTAACATTGCTAGGCAACCAAGCTTCATTCTGTCAGTAAAATAGGGCTGTTGTGCAAGTCAAAAGGGGGAGATGAGAATGATGTAAGCTGTTTTGGTCCCCATTGTAGAAACATTGGGGAACGATTGTTGCCAATCTCCAGGTGACGGCTGGAGATCACTCAGAATTACAACTGTTCTCAAGATGGCAGAGATCAGTTCCCCTGGAGAAAATGGTGGACTCTGTGTCATTATACTTTGCTGAGATGGCCCCCCATGACAGCCAATGTGACGTAGCAGTCAGGGCTTCAAAGCACGGTAAAGGCTGCAGGTGAGGGGAGACGGAAGGCTGAAGAGTCAGGGGCAGATAATGACAGGTTGATGCTTGGCTGGGAAGGAGATAGGGTTGCCAACTCCAGGTTGGGAATTCCTAAAGACAAGAGGTGGAGCCTGGAGAGGGTGGGGTTTGAGGAGGGGTTGGACCTCAGACATGTACAATACCATAAATTCCATCCTCCAAACCAGCCATTCCCTCCTGGGGAACCATTGTTGCCAATCTCCAGGTGGGGGCTGGAGATCACTCAGAATTATAACTGCTCTCTAGGAGGGAGTGGGAGGAGATGGAAAGCTGAAGTCAGAGGGGCAGATAAAGGTAGGTTGATGGTTGCCCAGGAGGGAGATAGGGTTGCTAATTCCAGGTTGGGAAATTTCTGGAGATTTGAGGGGTGGAACCTGGAGAAGGTGAGGTTTGAGGAGGGGTGGGACCTCAGACAGGTACAATGCCATAGACTCCACCCTCCAAACTAGCCATTTTCTCCTGGGAAACCATTGTTGCCAGTGTCCAGATGAGGGGTGGAGATCACTCAAAATTACAACTGCTCTTCAGGTAGCAGAGATCAGTTCCTCTGGAGAAAATGCTGGACTCTGTGTCATTATACCCTGCTGAGGTCACCACAGCAAATTGACGTTGATTCCCCAAGGCCAGGCCACTCTCCCAGAGTCTCTTTCTAGAGCTTGTTGTATTTATTTTCACAACTGGCCTTATTCCTAGTTTTTAATATTTCCCAAGAATCTTTATTAATCTGTATTAGCAATATTATAAATCTGGAATAGTGGATGATTTAGGTGAATACCTTAGTTTCAGTGTACTATCCTGGTTTAAATATTTAAATATAATTTGTAGCTTTAAAATACATAGTTGGATTTCAGCATTCAGGGACTACAATCACTTTCTAACTTAATGCAGGTTCAGGAAGACATCACCATCTGGAGACTCAGCTCACTGGCCTCCTTTCCCTGGACAATAAAACTGACTTTTCACATCTCCCATTTCCCCTTCCCCAATTAAGTAAGGGTTTTGGGGATTTTTATTTGTTTGCTACAGGTTAGTACAAATATTTTAAATTATTTTGCAGTCTAAAGCTTTTTGAGAGAGAGATGAATGTCTCACTTAATCCAGTGGAGCTTATTCCCAGGTAACTTGTGTCTCACCTGTATTTATTATTTTGGATCAGGGTCACTGGGTGCAGATGGAATTTTTGTTCAGGGGGCCTTGATGGCTCTCAGCAGCCCTGATGCTCACAGCTGATGGTGGACAGTTAGAGCTGTGTGAGAGGGAGATGGGTTTGAGTCAGTGAGTGAAAGAGCATCAGTCAGATGTATTGGGATACTTGGTTAATATAGCAGAGTTTTGCCCAGTCACAAAAGCGTAATATTGAGTGCAGTAAATAAATCTCCCAATAAATGTATTGCAAAAAAAAGGTAAACTGACATTTACTCAAGTAGGTTCAGTTCACATTCAAGTTGCAGTCAAAAAGACGGAGAAGCCTAATCTAAAGAGTACTTTCCATATCACAAATGGCCAGCTAATCTGGCATCATGTGTATGGGAGTATGAGGGCATTATATCTACAGGAGAGACCTGCAGAAATGCGTGTCTCCATGGAAGGCCATGTGAACTGTGTGAGAGGACAAAGAGGAGAGAGAAGGGGGCAGATGGCAGCTCCCAGGTTAAGGCAAACAGGCTTTCCATTCAAGGAGCACACTTAGAGTGATGTAGTGCCCCCAAGGTCCAGGCATGCTGAGTCGCTCACTCCAACAAGAAGCTGGCTGTAAGAAAGATAGTTTATAACTGAGAGGGCTCAAAGAAGAAAGAGAGGGATCAAAAGTTCAAGTGCTAAGAAATGTATCTATATGAACATTTTATTTATTTATTTTATTATATTTCTATGCTGTCCTCCCCTGCGAGCAGGCTCAGGGTGGTTCACAACAAAGATTTGACAAAGTAAAACATTTTAAATCAATTAACAATAATTTAGTTTAAAACTTTAAGCACTCCAATGTTGCTTAAAGTTTTGAATAAAAGTTAACTCTTTTGTTTATTGATTTATTTAATTTTTAGCCTCCCCTGCACAACAATCTCAGGGTGGTTTACAACATGATTAAAACATGAAACATAATTGAAATATAATACAACCCTAAAATCTATAAAATTATTAATTAATCAGTTCACAAAACATTTTTGTTCCTCTCTGCAAACTGAGACTGTATTTTCTCAGGGGAAGAAACTACACACACAAACCAGTTAGGCCTTGGCATAGATACATCTCTCCTTTTATATAACTGAGTAGTGGGGTGGCACTTCCTGAACATTGCACACACTCCTCAGTTGGCTCCATGATGTGTCACTCAGAAGCTGTCCCTATCCACTGGCTGCGTTGCCTGAGTCCCGCCCACAGAGAGTTTCCAGCTCTCCCACTGGCTGCGCAATGCGCTCCATCAGCCATTGGCTCGTCAACCGCCACTCAGGAGTACTTGCGTGCCATTGGCCGGGTGCTGGGTCTGCTCCTCTTCCCTGCCCACTCCCCCTTCCACCACTGTTCCCTGTCAGAATCACTGGCAAATGGCTGTGTCCCCCCATGAAGACACTTCTCCTGCTTAGCTCCTCTGTGGGACTAAGTTTTCCCTCAGCTGAATAGAATATCATAGGGACCACCCTCTAAAGCAGTTATTTTCTCGTGGGGGGGTAAGAGATCTGCTGTCTGGAGTTCAGTTCTGATACCAGGTGATACCAAACAACAGAGATCAGTTCCCCTGGAGAAAATGGCTGCTTTGGAGGGTAGACCCTATGGCATTATTCCCTGCTGAGTCCTTCCCCCCCCAACACTGCCCTCCACAGGATCTGCCCCCCAAATCTCCAGGTATTTTCCTACTCAGAGCTGGCAACCATACTTTCCCCTCCCCAAGCTTGGTTCTGTCAGTAAAAGGCCCTTTCCACACCTATTTTGGCCTTTGGGAGGAAACTCATTGGGGCCAATCCTGACAAGGGTTGCCAGCTCCAGGTAGGAAAATTCCTGGAGATTGATTTTCTCCGCAGGGGAGAGATCTGTTGTCTGGAGTTCAGTTGTGATACTTGGCGATCTTCAGGCTCCACCTGGAGGTTGGCTACCCCTGGTGTAGCAGTCAGCGCTTCAGAGCAGGGTCTGCTAGACCTAGGTTTTTTGCTGAGTGAGTGATTTTGCTGAGTGAGTGATTTTATTTATTTATTTATATTTATTTATTGTTTATATTTATATCCCGCCTTTCCAGATATCTGGCTCAAGGTGACTAACAACATTAAAATAGCATAAACAACCAAGTTAAAACAATTAATAAATACCATACCAATTAAAACACGAGTTGCAATTAACCCAACAGAAATGGCGGTAATCCAAATCCCATCCAATGATAGGGGTAGCGTCCAGCGGAATCTCATGCCCAAGGGTGTTCTAAAATTTCAGACCAGATGATGTTCCAGTGCACACTCATCAGAGGCAGCCCCTAATCAAAAGCCTCGTGGAAGAGCTCCATTTTACAGGCCCTTTAAAAGGTCCCGCAGGGCCCTGATGTTCTCCAGGAGCTCATTCCACCAGGTTGGGGCCGCCACTGAGAAAGCCCTAGTTCTGGTGATATTCAGTCTGGCTTCTTTCGGACCAGGGAAGGTCAGGCGATGTTGCGACCCTGACCGCAGTGCTCGCTGAGACACATATGTGGAGAGGCGGTCCTTAAGTAGGCAGGCCCCTGACCATGTAGGGCTTTAAAGGTTAGCACCAGCACCTTGAACTGAATCCAGTACACTATAGGCAGCCAGTGCAGTGTCCTCAGCACAGGCTGAATGTGGCCCCGTATAGAGAGACCCAACAACAGCCTGGCCACGGCATTCTGCACTAGATGCAGTCTCCGAATCTGGGACAAGGGCAGCCCCATGTAGAGAGCGTTGCAGTAGTCTAATCTCAAGGTGACCATCACGTGGATCACTGTTGCAAGGTCATTGCGTTTGAGGAAGCGAACCAGCTGCCTGATCAGCCATAGGTGGTAAAAGGCCACCTTCGCAGTGGCTGCTACCTGGGCTTCCATTGTTAAGGAGGCATGCAGGAGCACTCCCAAGCTCCTGACCCTCAGCACTGGCACCAATGGTACCCCACCGAAATCCGGCAATGGGATCCCTACCCGCTCTGACTCAAGCACAGGACCTCCATCTTCGTTGGATTCAGTTTCAGTCGGCACAGTCTAAGCCAGCCCGCTACATCCTGAAGCGCCCGCTCCAGGTCATCTGGGTCGGAGCTGGACTGACCGCCCAAAAACAGGTATAGCTGGGTCTCATCAGCGTACTGGTGACACCCCAGCCTGTGCCTCCAGGCAATCTGGGCAAGGGGGCACATATAGATGTTGAACCACATCGAGGATAGCACCACCCCTTGCGGCACCCCACACACCAGTGGGTGCCTCTGGGATGTCTGCTCCCCTAGCGCCACTCTCTGTCCCTGACCCTGGAGAAAAGAGGCAAGCCATTGCATGGCAAGCCCTTGGATTCCAGTGTCGGCAAGACGGTGAATCAGTAACTGGTGGTCTACGGTGTCAAACACTGCTGACAGATCCAATAACACCAGCACTGCTGTACCACCCCGATCCAGATGCCTTTGTAGGTCATCTGTGAGAGTGACCAGTGCCGTCTCCGTCCCATGACCTGGCCGGAAGCCGGACTGGAACAGGCCCAGCATGGAAGTATCATCCATAAAGCTCTGCAATTGAACCGCCGCCGCTCTTTCCAGTATTTTGCCCAAATAGGGCAAATTGGAAACCGGTTGATAGTTGGCCAATTCGGCTGGATCCAGTGATGTTTTTTTCAGGAGAGGGCGGACCATCACTTCCTTGAGTGCCCCTGGGAAAAGCCCCTCAATGAAGGACTTGTTGATAATGTCCCTGAGGGCACCTCGTAGCCCCTCATGACTAGCTTTTATAAGTCATGAAGGGCACGGATCAAGGAAACACGTGTTTGGGCGTACCATTGAGAGCAATCTGTCAACTTCCTCAAGACCGAGTGGACTGAAATAATCCAGAATAAAACTAGAAGACATGCAAGGAGCCTCGAGTTCGCTCACTGTCTCAACTGTTGGCGGGAGGTCACGGCAGAGCAGCAGGACTTTATCTGCAAAATAGCTTGCAAAAACCTCACAGCCAATGTCCAATTCCCTATTATTTAGCCTGCTCTGTGGCAGTTCTGTTAATGACCGAATAGTTCTAAATAATTGTGCTGGGCGTGAGCTAGTAGATGCAACCGCGGCCGCGTAGAATTGTCTCTTTGCAGCTTTGATTGCCATCTCATAGGATCTCATAAACGTCCTATATGATGCTTTTGATGCTTTGTCGCGGGCGCGCCGCCACCATCTCTCAAGTCGTCTGAGCCCTCGCTTCATTTGTCTTTCTGGGTCCCCACTTGTAATATTAGAATAGTCTGGTAAAGTTACTTTAAAATAAAAATCAACTGAAAAAAACATAAATCACTCAGCAGTTTAAAATTAATTTAACAGGTCTCAGTCTAAAACACATTAATAAAACACTATCAGCCCCTTAATTAGAAGATTGGGTAAACAGAAACACTTTGGCCTGGCTCCTACAAGAAAGTAGGAGGCAAGTCTCGAGGGGAAGGGCACTCTATAGGCAAGGGGCCATTACTGGAAAAGCCCTGCCTCTGGGGGTTTTTTTACTTTTCACCCATTTCAGATGTTAACTTATCTTAGCAAAACCTCAGGCTCCCCATCCATTAGAGGTGTTAACTGACTTTGAATAACTAGTGAACAGTCTCCAGGGTTTTTTTTTCTTAATTAGATCTGAACTTTACATAAATACATTCAACAATATACTTCCTTCTTTTCAGGGCCCTTAACCTTGTTTTTCATACCTTCTGCAGAGAGTAAGTGCATAATGAGGGTTTACTTTTTGTACCTGAAGAAATAGGCTTTGATGTAGGAAAACTGATGCTGAAATAAAAAAATGGTTAGCCTTTAAGGTGCCACAAGACTCCTGTTATTTTTTTGCTGCTGTAGACTAACATGCCTACCCCTCTGGAATCAGTCGCTAAATGTTGAGATATCTCTGGCAAGCTGAGCTGCCTGAGACTCTCCAAGCACTTGGATGGTTGCACTAAGCAGCCTCCATAACAGCTGCTGATATTCCATTTTTATCTTCCTGTTTCCAGAGAGCCAAAGGCAAAGTTTGTAAACTAAGAGAAGTAGAATCCAACAACATGAATTTTATTTTTAAAAAAATCTAAATATATTAACAAATCAAACATTAATCTCAGCTCTTTCTACTTCTTTGGTACTGGTTATCTTTCAGTAATTCCATCATAAGCCCATAGACTGGTACTGGTGACCCGCACTTGATACTCACAGGATTTCCCTCGGGAGAGCTAACCATGAACAGATGTAGGCCTATGAAGATAACACAGGTAAGGAGAGCCATATATGTCATCCTGAGCTCCTTAAAGTGGGATTTTTTAAATAAGCGAACCTCCTGAGAAATACCAGGTATACCTCCTGGGGATGACTATTCCACAAACATGGTATGTTCTTTGAGAAGGTCTTTTTTCCAAATGATCTCCTCACCTTCATTCAGCATGTGGAGAAATCCATAACAAAACCTTAGTTTGAAGAACATAAAGCACAGGCAGGACTATATGGGAGATGGAGGTCTTTCAGATGCCCTGGTCACAAACTATTTAGGGCTTTAAAGGCTAAATGCATCATCATATTTGAATCGCCCATCCCTGCCACTACAGGTCTCTGGGTGATGTACGACCATGGATAAAAACATAATAACTCTACAATTAAAATACAGTAGTACCAATAAATAAAGTTAAACTCAGGCCCCGGTCACACGGGAGGATTTGCCCCGCAAAACGGACAGATTGAGGGTGGATTAAACTGGCGCAATCAGATGCCAACATCTGGCAAGCGTTGTGTACCCGTTCCTAACCTGTCGCTGCCAGCCGAAAACGCGGATTTAAAAGAGACCTGCAAAAGACTACTACTTACTGGGAAACACGCAGCATGGGCAGCCATGTGATCGCCGACACACCCATATCCCATGGTATGCGAGGCCCTGCCACACTGCACATGCGCACAACTGTACAACTGCCTTGCCTCGCCCTTTGTCCCATTGCTTCCCCCTTGGCATGTGATCATGCTGGGGAGCAAATGCGGCGTGGCTTGATGGATATGTCTGATCCCGATGCCGCGCTTCAATTTGTTGTGGCTTTCAAAAGCTGCACTTCTGCCGTGGCTTTTCCCGCTAGTGTGACTGGGGCCTCAAGATGGCAAACTAAAATCACTTCCATTCTGGACTGCCCAACTACCTGGAAGGGGGGAGGAAGGGGGACAACCGATCTGGAGAGCAAAATAAGGTGCCAGCTAGAGTGAAAACTGTCGCTGCCCTCAACCAAATGCCTAGCAGAACATTTCTGCCTTACAGGTCCTGTGGAATTGCATGAAATCTTGCAGGGCCCTGCTGCTATTTGACAGGAAGTTCCTCCAGGTCAGGGTCAGGACTGAAAAATCCCTGGCTCTGGTTGAGGACAGTCAGACATTTTGGGGGCTGGGGACCACCAGCCGATTGCTATCTGAAGAATGTAATGCTCTCCTGGGGACATACCAGAAGAGACAGTCCCACAGATACATTGGTCCCTGACCACTCAAGTCCTTAAAGGTCAACACCAGTACCACCGGACATACTAGTTATCTTCACCCATAAAAAAACCCACAAAGGATACAATCTTATTTCAACATACAAAAGAACTGCTCAAAATTGAATGACAAGAAATACAAATATTTCAAGATCTAGCACCAAACACAATAAAGAAAAGAATTTGGAAATCTGAAGTGAGTGTTGCAACAGAAGCAAATAAGATACTGTTGAAAAATTCCCTTTGCTCAAGAAATATTCTTGACAAAGGGCAGGAAAATAATAACAGTTGAACAAGCTGAAGCACTCTTACAAGAGCTGACAGTGAAGGTCAGAGATCAAAGCTTGGGATTGGAAGACGCTGAAACGTCACGTAGAGAGGAGGAAGGAGCGATAATGAAAAGAGAGGAGGAAAAAAGGAGGGGGGAAATGAATGAACTTAAAATAATTTCAGTGAACTTGAATGGATTAAATTTGCCCTCCAAATGATCAAGAATCTTTAATCAATTGAAGCAATTAAAAGCAGCTAAAGAACCAAGAACATATATTAAATTGCAAAAGATTGGGTAAAGTAGATATTGCATATTCTTTCCTGGAATTGCATATTTCTGGAGTGTAGTGGGGTGGGCTTCTAAGAGGATTCTTCCCAAGGTAAGACAACTGTTTACTAAAGCAGATATTCTTCTCCTTCAGGAAATTTGGATGACCAGCGAAATTTACCTTACAGGATTTATGGGTTTTGCTGTTAAGGCCCAAATCAACCCTAAGGGTGGTCAACCTAAGGGAGGGCTCACATGTTTGTTTTCAGATATACGTAAAGTGGTCAAGTTTGAGCAACTAGAATCTTCCTCTACGGTTTTGCCTGTTTTGATATGTATGAAGGATCTTAAGTTGATAATTGTTACTGTGTATTTACCACCTTTTTCTGTAAGTGGGGGACTTATTCTTGTCTGGACCTCACTTTCTGAGCAATTGAGTGATTTGTTTTCTAAGTACCCTGAAGTCCCTTTAATTGTAGCAGGAGACTTTAATGCCTGCATTGGAGTCAATGATATTCACTGGCTTTTAGCCACTGGGAGGCTCCTGGAGGACTATACTGATGAGCCTCAAATCATATTGGATGATAGATCTACTAAGGATTGTAAGATAAACAAGGCTGGTCTGTTTATGCTACCTTTTATATTAGACTATGAGTAAGGCCTGTTGTGGAAAAAAATACAATGAGCTCTAGAAAGAAACTCCAGGTGAGTGTCCCAGCTGTGGCTGGTAGGGCGGTGGAGGAAAGTGGGAAATAAAGGGAGGCGAGCCATTTTTATTTCCTTCTGCTTATCTATAAGGCTGGACTGTCTAAGTCATTTTGCTGTCCCAAGTTGGTAGTATGGGAGGAGGGCCGCATGGTAACAGGTATGGTTCCCTCCACCCCTGACTTATGTTGATTTGGGGCTATGCAGTGACAGCTAAGGTAGAAAAGAATTTACTCCTATGCCATGTGTTCTGGGTTCGAAGAATCTTGAAAGTGGTTCTGTAGCCAGTTACATGGTTGTCAACTCTGGGCTGGGAAATACCTGTAGATCTGAGGGGAAGAGCCTGGGGAGGGCAGGGGTTGGGGTTGGGAGGGACCTCAGCAGGGTATAATGCCATAGAGTCCATTGCCGAAAGCAGCCATTTTCTCCAGGAGAACTGATCTTGGTCATCAGTTGTAATAGCTGGAGATCTCCAGGTGCCATCTGGAGGTTGGCTTATGTTGATGTGGGGCTATGCAGTGGCAGCTAAGGTAGAAAAGCACCTCCTTCTATGCCATGTTTTCTGGGTTCCAAGGGTCTGGAAAACAGTTCCGTAGCCAGTTACAGGGTTGCCAACTCTGGGTTGGAAAATACTCTGGGTGGGGAAATACCTGTCAATTTGAGGGGTAGAGCCTGGGGAGGGCAGGGTTTGGGGTGAGGAGGGACCTCAGCAGGATATAATGCCATAGAGTCCACTGCCCAAAGCAGCCATTGTCTCCAGGAGAACTGATTTTGGTCATCTGGAGATCAGTTGTAATAGCTGGGACATTTTCTGTAGGGGAAATGATGTGCTTTAGCTGGGGAACATGGTGATTTCCAGGAGATCTCCAGGCCTCACAGAGAGATTGACAACCCCAGTGAACCTTTAGGGGAAGATTGGGAGATGTATTTTACCTCAGGACACATCCAATGACTCCCAACAGCAAACTTTTTAGAATGTTGGAGGCGAGGGCCAATCAGGCCACATATGCAAATGACTTCTGTGTTCCGACTGGCTATGGGGGGGAGAATGACGTGTGGAATGGAGCAAGGCCCAGTCAGCCCACATATGCAAATGACCTTGAAAGCTGGCCCAATCAGGTAGAAGGTGACTAGCCTTTTATACAAAGAGAGATAATAATCTGACTGTACTGAACAGCAGAAGAAGAATTGACCCATGTGGGGAAAACACCTTTATTTCCCAAAATGGATGTAGCTTAATTGATTATTTTTTATTAGTTGCTGTAGATTTTCCGGGTTGTGTGGCCGTGATCTTGGCATTGTAGAACCTGATGTTTCAACAGTAGCTGTAACTGGAATCCTCAGAGGTATAACACAGATAAATGGAGTACTCTGTGTCAAGGTGAGAAGAAAAATGGTAGGCAGGTAATTTATATCTACTCCAGAAGGTGGGGTAGGGCTGAATCATTATCTTGTAGGAGTTCCCCAGGCTATGAACATGATAATGGAGGAGCTTTCCTGTGGAGGTTCTTTTGTATATGGATTGTTTCCTGAGGAGGTTTCCTGTTTCCTGAGGAGATTCTTTTGTATGTGGATTGGCTGTTGATATTCTAATCTTATCTGTAGTGCTATTGTCAGACGTAGAGTCTTTTGTGATTTTCAGGATAGGAAATCATGCCCTATTTATTTTTAAACTCTCTTCTTTCCTGTTGAAATTGTGTTTATGTTTATGAATTTCAATGGCTTCCCTGTGTAATCTGACATGATAATTGGAAGTGTTGTCCAGCCTTTCAGCGTCTTGGAACAAAATACTGTGTCCTGTTTGAGTTAGGCTATATTTAGCCACTGCTGATTTTTCAGGTTGGCCAAGTCTGCAGTGTCTTTCATGTTCTTTTATTCATGTCTGAATGCTATGCTGTGTGGTCCCGATGTATACTTGTCCACAATTGTATGGTATGCGGTATACTCCTGCAGAAGTGAGGGGGTCTCTTCTGTCTTTTGCCGATCATAGCATCTGATGTATTTTTCTGGTGGGTCTGAATACTGTTTGTAGGTTGTGTTTTTTCATAAGTTTTCCCATCTGATCAGTGATTCCTTTGATATATGGCAAAAACACTTTTCCTGTGGGGGAGTGTTTTTCCTCAGTTGTTTGTTTTACCTTTGGTTTAATCGCTCTTCTGATTTCATTCTTGGAGTAGCCATTTGCTTGAAGTGTGTGATTTAGATGATTTAGTTCATCATTGAGAAAGTGCGGTTCACATATCTGTCTTGCATGGTCTACTAATGTTTTGATTATGCCTCTTTTTTGCCAAGGGTGGTGATTGGAGTTTTTCTGTAAATAACAGTCCATGTGAGTTGGTTTTCTGTACACCTTGTGACCTAATTGAAGGTTAGTTTTGTGAATGATCGTGATATCTAGAAATGGGAGTTTACCCTCGACTTCTTTTTCCATGGTGAATTGTATGTTGGGGTGGATGTTGTTGAGGTGGTCTAAAAACGCCATCAATTCTACTTCTCTATGGCTCCAAATGATAAAGGTATCATCTATGTACCAGAACCAGACTGTCGGTTTGTGGGGTGCAGATTCTAAAGCTGTTTTTTTCAAAATGTTCCATATAGAGGTTTGCTATAACTGGGCTGAGAGGGCTTCCCATGGCAACCCCATCCATATGTTCATAGAATTCGTTATCCCATTGGAAGTAACTGGTTGTTAAACAGTGGTGGAATAAGGCTGTTATGTCATCGGGAAAAATTTGATTAACAAGTGTGAGTGTGTTTTTTACTGGAACCTTGGTAAAAAGAGAAACCACATCAAAACTGACGAGTATGTCTTGTGGGTTAAGTTTCAAAGAACTGATTTTGTTGATGAAATGTGTTGAATCTTTGATGTATGTTGTGGTTTTTCCGATGTGGTTCTGTAGAAGATTGGCCAGGTATTTAGCTAATTCATATGTCAGGAACCAATGGCACGCACAATGGGTCAGAGTGGGACTGAGTCCTTTTGAATTTTAGGGAGTCCATATAGTAGTGTTGGCTGTGCTTCTGTCTTGCATAGTTTTTGTGTGTGAAGATGAAGTGAGGAATTCCTGAATCAGTGAGCTCATTTGCAGGTAGGATCTCTTTTTAGTTTTTTGTATTTTTTAGTTTCTTCAAATCTAGTTATGGTGGTTAGGAATTTATGGATGGAACTTTGTTGCTGATCACTTTCCACTTATATTAATATTATCAATTAACTCCCAGGATGCAAGCTCATCCAACTTGACTTTGGATCAGGAAACTTCTTCCAGAATACCTAGAAAGTTGTCCCCTTGGTGTGAAATGGAACTTAATATTTTATTATCTTTGAATTTGATAGAGAGGCTAACTGGAGAACCTCGCTTTAAGCCTGCGCCCTAACTACTGAGCTGAGTAAGGCCCAGATTTGTGATAGATTTAACCTTTATTAGAATAGAGTCCAAAAAGGGGGCAATCTTGGGGTAGGAGATCCAACAATAAAGATAACTTCCTGTTTCCCCACAATTTTTCCAACATTTTGGGCTGGATGCTTTGGAAGTGTGAGCTAATTTTTAAGGGTGAGATACCAGCACAAAATTAATTTAAAGGAGTTCATGCATATGTCTATAATTTTGGAACGGAAAGGAGATGTGGCCCAAATGAAGGACCAAATATCATCTGATAGTTCATGGCTACATTCTTTATTCCAAATGGATTGATATGTTAAAGGTTTCTTTACGTCTTGCCCCAAAAGAATTCCATAAATGTGTGAAACTAAGCCTTTTTTGGATTGAAATGATACTTTAATAAGGTGTTCAAAATCTGTCAGAGGTTGTTGCATTATATGTGGAAGCTTAATAGCAGGACTTAGATGTGAAATCTGAAAGTATTGCATCCAAGGTGCAGAACATCCTATTTTAATTTCTAGGGCATTTTTTGTGATTAACATGAGATTAAGACAGAGATTTTGGAGCCTAAGAATACCTGCCTCTTTCCAAGCATCAACCGAAGAGTTTTTGTATCCAGGTAAGAACCAACATTGGTTTAGAAAATATTGAAATCTCAAGATGGGGGCATTAGGAACATTCTACTACGGTCCCAACTGTATAAGAAGGAGTCTGTTATAGGATTATTGTATGATGATAGATCTTTCCAGCCCCCGTTGCCAGATTGTTTCCTGTATAGTGAAGGGAGCGGTGAACTCAGATAGTAAATAAGCCCACCCTGAAGAAGAATCCATACCTATAACTTTAACCACAGTAGAAAATTGAATTGCCGTGTAATAATTTTTCAAATCTGGAAAGCCAAGACTTCCCTCCAATGACCTACAATACAATGAACGATTACTGAGTCGCTGTTTCTTATATGACCAAAAGAAGTTTAACAACATTGTTTGCCACTTATTTAGAAGTTTATTAGGAAGTGTTATAGGAACAGTGCAGAAGAGAAAAATGAACTTGGGGAGAATAAATGATTTGATGAGATGTAGTCTATAAAACCACGAAATCTGCAATTTGTGCCAACTCATGAGAGTAGTATAAATTTCTGTTTCCATTTTTTCATGGTTATGTTTCCTGATATTTTTCATGTCTACTGGAATGTTAATCCCTATATAAGGAAGATATTTTGTAATCCATGTGTATGAGAAGTTTGATTGTATTGTCCGCTTTGTTTCAGCTTCCAAATTGATAGGTAGAAGATATGATTTAGAAATGTTGATCTTAAGACCGGAGACCAAGCCGAAAGTCTGAAGTGTTTGTTGGAGTGAGTGTAAGGAAGATGTTGGATTCGTGATAAATAGAAGCATATCATCTGTGAAAAGAGACAATTTATATGTTTTGTCTTTTATTTTGACCCCTGTATGGAATCACTGTTGCGAATTGCATTTGCCAATGGTTATATTGCCAGGGCAAAAAGCAGTGGTGACAAGGGGCAGACTTGCCTAGTGCCATATTGCAAGATAAATGTTTTCGAGTCTTGATTATTTATATTCAGAGTGGCCTTAGGAGTAGCATAAATAGCACAGATTGCTGATAAGAAATTTCTTCCAAAACCCATTTTTATTAGTACTGATTTGAGGAAGGAGATTTTCACCAAATCAAATGCTTTCTCTACATCGAGAGATAGGGGAACTGCCTTTTGGTTTTGGGATGCACAATGGTTTGGAAAAATATGGCTTTATGAGTGTTTTCAGCAATGTCACATTGAGGTATGAAACTGTAGTAGAGATGGGACTATATAGATTTTTCTCTGTTTTTTGCTTTTTCATATTCCTCTGGTTTTTTATAGGTTTATTAGAGATCTAACTTTTTATTGGAATATAATGAAGACCTGGTATATAGAAGGCCTCTTGTCTTTCCTGTCAAGGGGATTTTTCCAGTTGCTGTTAACAGACAAGGCAATAACATTCTATTAGCACAAAAGTAGATATAAGGTTCATGGTTTTAATTGTTTAGGTTATAACTGCATAGTGTCTGGGTCACAATGGATCTTTTCCTGAGTATCAGAGAACAACACTTTTGTTTGGGTGAGAACAAGCCTTGGCCGATATGACTTAGGTTATGTCAAGTAAATATGTGACGCTATTGCATATGCACACCTTTCCTGCATTTGACCAATGAGGGAATTTTCATGTAAATGTTGTTTACGTTTCTGTAACCAATTATGCCTTTTGAATATTATTCCCATGATGATGATATGATGATGTCATTTTAAGTATTTAACTTCATGTATTTCCTGGTTGGGCTCAGAAAGCAGTCAGTTTAGATGGGTCTTTTGGCCTAACTGTTTTCCGTATTTCATTGCAATAAAATACAAGAACTTCCTCCTCATTTTGACTTCAATCTTCTATTTTTGACTGGATATTAATTTGTACTACAAAACTTACCTGATCTTGTGCCACATATTGGTACACGAATTGAAGTGAAAATCTTAAAATCAATATTTAATAACAAAATAGGCCTATATGAAGCAGCAATTGCTGGATCTTTCCCAGATTTTGGGAGTACAATAATAGAACTGTGACGCTATGAAGGAGGAAGTGATCCTCTTTTAATGGTGTGGTTACAAGTGTCCGCTAGAGGTTTGGCTAGTATGGCTGCATATTTCTTATAAAATTCAGCCATGAATCCATCTGGTCCTGGAGCTTTATTAGGTTTAAGATTCCTAATTGACTCTATAATGCCTTGGATAGCGAAAGGATTCTCAAGAACCTGAACATGCTCTGATGACAAACTTTTGTCAACTGAATACTTTTGAAAAAATTGGTCAATGTTGGCCTGGGATACAGATTTGGATTTGTAAAGCTTTGTATAAAATTTTTTTAAAAAATGTGATAGTGTTGGAGTCATGGTGTAGAGTGCCCTCCGTATCCTTCATTTTAGTAATTACCCTAGAGCATTGTTGTTTTACTCTTCTAGATAGAGAAAATCATGTTTTTCTGTATGGTTGTCATATCTAGTACTTCAAGCGATCTATGCTCTGCCACTAATCTCTTTTATATATATATTGTTTCCAGTTTCTTTGTGTTGCTGCTCCAAGAGAGATATCTTTTGAGTAAGAGCAGTTCTCACCTATTGTTTCTGTTTCTCTACCAAGGACACCTTGGAAATCACACAGCCTCTGATGACTGGTTTGAAGGCATCCCAAATCATGTCTACAGAAAAAGATTCTGGAGTATTGTCTGCAAAATAATTACAGATGTTACTTTCTATTTCTTCCGCTACTTTTTTATTTAACAATAAAGAGTTATTCATAATCCAGCGCTTAGAGTGTGTGTTATCATTATTTAAGGCAAGAGTACAATGAACCCAACAATGGTCTGACCAGATCTGACTGCCTATATGTGATGACTAAATTTTATTCACTAAGCAAGGGGAAACCAGAACATAGTCTATCCTGGTGTATGTACCATGACACATAGAGTAATAAGAATAATCCCTCTCCGTGGGGTGCATATGTCTCCATGTATCTATAAGATTGAAATCCGTAAGAATTGGGGGCAGTTTGGTAAGAGTGTTTTTTGTTTTCCTTGAGCATGGTTTGAAAGAAGATTTGTCTCTTGAGAGGTCCATTACAAAATTTAAACCGCCACCTAAAATTATTCCACCTATGTGGAAGTTATCTAATTTTCTCAAAGTTTGTTCAATGAAAGAAAGTTGGTCCTGATTCGGTGCATAAAGAGAAGCCAAAATAATAGGTAAGGTGTCTAGAATCCCTTTAACGAAAATATATCTTCCCTGTGGATCTGCCAAAGTAGCCTGATGAATGAATTTCAGATCTTTTGATAACAAAATGGCAGTTCCTCGGGATTTTGATGACCCCTTGTCCAGATATTGTTGTTGAAAAAGTTTAGTTTTAAAAAGAGGAGCCGAGGAGTCAGTAATATGGGTCTCCTGTAGAAATATAATATGTGGGTTTAGTTTAGAGATTTGAGTTTGAATCCTCCTTTTTTGATAACGTTGTTCAGCTCTCTTACATTATAGGAGTAGACTCTAATAGAGTTATACATCATAATACTTGGCGAGCAACAATATATGATGCCCTTATATCAACTAAGCCCTTATTGGGAAGGTATAGAAAGACTTACCAAAGAATGGTACTCTTTGTATGGGAAGCAGAACAGATGCACTCCTTACTATAGTTGTGTCTTGTATAACCTTATACAATAAGATCAGGGATATAAGCTCAATTTGCCTCAGAAATATTCTAATTGTTTCATATTTATGTATTGATGAATTATTTAATAAGCAAATTATTTCCAACTATTGATTAACCAGATTTCAGTACGCAGTAACAAAATTGATTTTATGAAATATAAATATATAGTTTTAATAACTCCAATCTGTTTTACTTATACTATATTGTTACCTAATGATCAAGAATGTAAATTAATTAATTATTCAACCTTAACAAGCTTAGCTAAAAACCTCAGTGACCCTCCCCACCCTTCCCCAATCAACTCCTTAAAATTAAAAACCTTCAAATTAAATAAATTGATATATAATCTCAATTATTATAATGCACTGAGCTAATAAATTAAGATGTGTTTAAATTTAAAAAAACCAACTACCCCTCCCCTCCCTCCCCTCCCCCCTGATCCTGCAGAGAAAACTAGGTAGAACAAATATACAGATAAATAAAAAATAGATAAGATATACAAATTTATAAGTTCAACAATAGATTAAGCAAAGAATTACTCAGGAAAGGGTCCCGGTGGCTCCCACTTGGAAACACTCCAAGCGAGAGAGTGGGAGAACCAAATATGGTCAGCCCCACTTCCAATAAAAAAACCCAGGAAAAGAAAAATGAGGGCTTACCGGCGTAAGCATTGGTATGCTCCTTCACTCCCTGAAAAGACTTCAAAGTCTATGGCTTAAACAAACAGCAACAACAGTTTAAGAAACAGATATATTACATGTAACTATTAAACTATACATATTAACCAGTATGGATTTACTGAGACTAAGGCTTCGTTACAATCAGTTCTTTTTTGTAGCAACTTGCCGGACGGTAACTTTATTAGTCTTCTGTGGTGAGAAACCAAAGTCCTCTTGTAGCCTTTTTTGTCAGAATCCATAGGAATGGGGATTCCCAGCAGCTGTAACATTTGAAATCCTAAATCAATATCTTCAGCCCAGTAATTTGTTCCCTGATGCTGCACCTGGATCTTCGCTGGGCCCGACCATCTATACCTAATGTTAGCTGAGTTCAGCTGATTAATTATTGGATTGAGATCCCTGCGCCTGGTGATAGCCTCACTGGGCAGATCAGGGAATATCTCAATCTTTTTATCTTGAAAGGTAAAAAAACCCATGCTTCCGTACTTCATTCAGGATACTCTTTTTAGTGCGTAAGTCTTGAAATACTGCAACTGTATCCCTTGGACCCTTCCTGTTGATACTTTGTGGTGTGCCCAGCCCGTAGGTGTTGGTTATTTTTAATGAAAGTACTACAAAATATGAACTGTGGAACTGAATTTTTAAATTGGATGCAAAGCATTTATACTGAACAGGAAACTAGAATCTTAATAAATGGCTCCTTAATGGGGGAAATTGAAATAGAAAAAGGAACTTGACATGGTTGTCCAATATCACCACTATTATTTATTCTGGCAATGGAAATATTGACTATAAAATTTAGAGAAGACATCGGAATTGCTGGAATAAAAGAAGAATACTAGATGAAAAGCTATGTAGATGATGTGGTTATATCAGTAATAAAACTGAACATTTCTCTGAAATATACAATGGAACAAATAATTAGATTTAGAATTTATTCTGGACATAAACTGAATAAAAAAGAAGACCAAGATAATGTTATTAGCAGCAACCAAAGCAGAACAAGAAGAGATAGGGAAAAAATAACAGAATGTATCCCCCAAAGACTGGGGCATGGCCATAGTAGTCCCTTTTTGCAAGAAAGGAAAGAAAGAGGACACATCAAATTATAGACCAATTAGTTTATTAAGTACTGTAAGTAAGCTTTATGCAAAACATTTATTGGAAAAATTTCCAGTTTGGCTAGAACAGGAGGGTATTATTGTAGAAGAACAAGCAAGCTTCAGAGCAGGTAGGTCAACATTAGACCACTGCTTAACGTTGCAACATCTTGTGGAGAAATACAACACCGGAGGCCCAACATCACTTTATAGATGTTTGTAGATTTAAAGGCAGCTTTTGACATGGTCTCCAGAACTAGACTATGGCAAAAGTTAGAGGCCTCTTCCACCGATAAGATGATTGCTGTTTCTCATTCAGGCTAGTCATGAGCAAACTACCCTCAGAGTAAGATGCAGCCAAAACGGGCATCTGATTGATCCCATCCAAACCTACAAGGGTGTTAGACAGGGTGCCTCTTAGCCCCATTGCTGTTTATATTCTATATCAACAACCTTGTAAATTTTATGAATGATCCAGATCTCCATCCCCTCAAACTAGCACATCGGCACATTCACATATTATTATATGCAGATGATGCTGTACTACTCTCTAGAACCCCTATAGGACTGAAACAAGCGCTTAAAAAAAACTCTCTCTCTACTGTGATAAAGAACAATTTACTATCAGTTATGATAAAACTAAGATTCTGGCCTTTGGGGAAAACCTAAAGACCAGACGCTGGGTCTTGCAGGGGAATCAATTAGAACAAGTTACCAGCTTTAAATATCTGGGCATAGTCTTTCAAGCATCTGGTTCCAGAGCAGCCCATAGCAGCTATGTTGCAGATGCAGGAGAGAAAACTGCAAATATCATTTTGAAATTTCATTGATCTCAAGTGGCCATTATATACCAGCTGCCCTTAAATTATTTAAAGCTATATCATTCGCCCGACTATTACATGAACATTCCTTGGACCACCATCTTCCTCTTTCTCTCCACTTGAGAGAGTAAAATCCAGATTCCTGAGAGCTATTCTCCAGGTGCCTAAATGTGTGTCAAACTCCTGGGTTAGACTTGAGACAGGAATGTTAAGGGCTAGAATATGCATCCTATCAATCTTTAAATGGCTGGCAGGAAATACAATCCCACATAGCCTGTTTTCATTAATGCTGAAAGACCAATTTCATTCCAGTTGGCAAAAGGAGGTTCTGAAATCTATTAAAACATTAGGCTTATCTCCCCAAGCCCTCTTGAATCTTGGAATAGATCAGGCAAAATCACTCATCAAGCAAAGAGTGACAGATACCGAAAGACAAATGGACATCTCAAGGTCTCCAGAGTTCATTTCCTCAGAAAAAAAACAGATACACTGCAGCCCCAGCTGCTTATTTATATTTTCTGGAATCTAACAACACCAGACGGGCATTCACACTGGCCAGAAGTTTGACTTTACCTTCGGCAGTGTTTAAAGCAATCCCTTACCCTTTAAGGCTCTGTTCTTGCTCTCTGGGTAAAATTGACTCTATAGAACACATTTTTTAAACTGTCCTAACTATACAAAGGTCCGATCGGAAAGTATTAGCCCACTGCTAGGAAGATGTCCTGGGAGATCAAATAAAATCAAGCTTGATTATCTCCTGTCAGATAGAAACCACCAGACTACTCGACAGGTGGCTAAATTCTGTGCTCAGGTTTACAAGCATTGAAAATCCTTTTTGGCATAATGACTTTGTAATCATTTGGCATGATTTTGGACATTTTTGTAAGATTTAATTTTATCACTTTTTATCTTTAAAAAAAAAATTCAACCCAACTGTATTGCTGGTCGCTGGCTTTTGCATTTCTCAATCAAACTGTACTGCTGGTCGCTGACTGTTGTAATAAAGTGATTGATTAACAGAATGTGTTGTTACAAAAAAAATCAATAAACTATATATGTAATGGCAAAATGATAATTTATGTAAAGATAACTGTTAAAAAGTCTGGGTAAGCATTACTGAAGATTTACAAAGATGGAAAAGACTGGAAATTTTGTGGTTAGGAAGAATTTCTGCTGTTAAAATGAAAACATTACCAAAGTTGAATTTTCTGTTTCAAATGTTACCAATCCATATAGATGAAAAGAAATGGCAGGAAATTTTAAATATATTTTTATGGAGCAGGAGGAAACCAAGAATAAGATTTAAAATATTACAGAATGAAAACAAAAGAGGAGGTTTAGCTGTACCAAATATCAAACTGTATCGCCAAACAGCTGCATTAGTCTGGATATCAGACAGGATTATAAACCCAAACAGAAGAAACATTAAGATGGAGACAATTGATACTAAAGAAGGAATCCACAATTATTTATGGATTAAGAAATCCTTAAAAATCTATTCAAAGACAAGATGGCACTCATATTTTGAGGGATGGACTACTAAGAATATGATTTCAACCTTGCCATTGACAGCTCCAATTGATGCCTACTGTGACATTGGTATAAGAAACAAAATTGACTATATGAATTATGAGTATATGATGGATAAACAAGAGAAAATAAAATCCTGGCAATAAATTCAAGATGAACACATTCTGTGGTGGTTTTATTATCAAATGGTGTCTAAATTCAAAGAACAGATAGCTAAAGAAGGGGGCCAGCTAAGACAGAAAACAGCTTTTGAACAATTAATTATTGGAGAATCAAAGCATCTATTCAAAAAAAATTATAAAATGTTATTACAATACGATACAGAAACAGAGCAAGTTAAAAATTGTATGATAAAATGGATGCAAGATTTTGGAGAAAATATATGCATGAGCCAGTGGGAAAACTTATGGACTAAAGAAATTAAATTTACCAAACGTCAAATATTAAGGGAGAACTGGTATTAAATGTTTTTAGATGGTATATTACTGAAAGACAGGGCAAAAACTAATAAAGAGTAATAAAGAAATGTTGGATAGAAGTACATGAAGAACATGTACATGAGGAGAGTACATGAGGAGAGAACAAAAGTTGGCTTGAAACTCAACATCAAGAAAACTAAGATCATGGCATCCAGCCACATCACTCCTTGGCAAATACAAGGGGAAGTCATGGAAGCAGTGACAGAATTCACATTTCTGGGATCCAAGATCACTGCAGATGGTGACCGCAGCCATGAAATTAAAAGATACCTGCTCCTTAGGAGAAAAGCGATGGCAAACCTAGACAGCATAATAAAAAAGTAGAGACATCACCCTGCCAACAAAAGTCTGTATGGTCAAAACAACGGTATTCCCAGTAGTAATGTATGGCTGTGAGAGTTGGACCATAAGGAAGGCCAAGTGCTGAAGAATAGATGCTTTCGAATTATGGTGCTTGAGAGTCCCTTGGACTGCAAGGAGATCAAATCAGTCAATCCTAAAAGAAATCAACCTTGACTGTTCCCTGGGAGGCCAGATACTGAAACTGAAGCTCAAATCTTTTGGCCACCAAATGAGAAGGGAGCATTCACTGGAGAAGACCCTGATGCTGGGAAACACTGAAGGTAAAAGAAAAAGGGGACGACAAAGGATGAGATGGTTATTGATGCAATAAACATGAAATTAAACTGTGTGACAGTACAACAACATGAAGAAATGCAAAAGATATTAAAATTCAAGCTTGTGATGGATCCCAAAAATATGTTACTAAATATTTTACCAAGTAATATTACAAAAATGCATTGTGGATTATTTCAGTACATGGTGACATTGGCAAAAGTAATATTTGCAGCAAAAATGGAAGGCAGAAAAATGTCCATATCTGAAGGAGTGGAAGAACAAACCATATGAATATGCGACAATGGCAAAACAAACATCCTATATGCACAAGAGGCTGATCTCAGAATTTTAAGAAAAAATGGAAAGTATTTTTTTCAATTATATATCTGAAAATTAAGAATAAATTAAAATAGAAAAAGATAAAAAAGAAGAGACTGGCAACATATGTTTGTAATAGAAACATTATTTGATATGAAGATAGAGGGAAAAGATAGAATAAGGATATTTAAATAGAAGTGAAAAATTAAGAACATATATATATATAAGCAAGTTATATATAGATATATGATTTGATTGATAACTATATGGTTTAAAGGATTTGTAGTTTATGTTTTATGCTTTTGTATGATTATGATGTTTTATGTATGACAGATTATTGTACGTAATAGTAGCTGTGGATGATTGTAGATGTATGATTGTACGATTGTAGTTCATGTTTTATGCCTGTCAGTTTATTAACTGAAATGTTAAAATCTATTTAAAAAAGGGAAGTGCCATGAACGATGACTTAGTGATGATATGTCAACTCTGGATGCAGAAGGTCTCAGAAAGCAAGAGCTGGGAAAGAACTTTTTATTTGTGTAGCTATTTATACCCTGCTTTCCTCCCCAACTGGAGACCTAAAGCAGCTTACAACATCGTTCTTGCCTCCTCCATTTTATTTCCACAACAGCCACCATGTGAAGTAGGTAAGGCTGAGAATGCATGACTGACCCAAGGTTGCCAAGCTTACATGGCAGAGTAGGAATCTGAACCTGAGGCTCCCAGAACTTGCCCCATTACACCGACCATTACACTGTACTGGCCTTTTTTGTTTGTTTTTTGCATGAGACCCTGGAGAGAAGACAATATGGGTGATGGTTTGATTTGGTATAAGGTAGCTTTGAATTATTTTTGTGAAGAGTAAAAGATTAATTATACATTATTATGTTGGGACATTAGCCCTGTTCAGTTTACAATGAACATATGCACACTATGTATATACTGTGTACACTTGATTTTTCTTTATGAAAGTGTTGGGGACTTCTCACATTACATTCAATGCATATACAGCTGAATATGTGATCGAAACGACACAATTATCCAGGTAATGGTCCCCAGTGTCCTTTGTAAAGTGAATGCACATTGGTCTGCCTTACAAAGTGATGGACACATATACATGCAGGATGTACTTGAGTACACTGTAACATGTGAACAAGGCTATAATTCCCAGCCATTATTTGGCACTGCCTTTTGCTGCGGGTTTCAATAGTGGTTAGGAAAGCATTCACAAGTCCAAACTGGCAAATTATGTTTTTGCACTAAATCAAAAGCTGAAGCTCAAATACTTTGGCCACCAAATGAGAAGGGAGTACTCACTGGAGAAGACCCTGATGCTGGGTCTTCTCGAAGGTAAAAGAAGACGGGGATGGCAAAGAATGAGATGGTTAGACAGTGTTATCGATGCAACGAACATAAAATTAAGCAAACTCGAGAGGACAATGGAAGACAGGAGGGCCTGGCGTAAGGTGGTCCATGGGATCTTGAAGAGTCAGACTCGACTGTGTGACTGAACAACAACAACAAGAACAAAAAGGCATGAAGTGACTCAAAGTGTGCAACAGAGTAGAGGGGAAGGAGAACTGAGCAGGAAGCATGCACACACATTGGAATGATGCTCTGCCTTGACCCATGTTTTGTCATTATGTCTGATCCATGGCCATGAATCTGAGCACTTGAGAAAAGCACCACTTCAGTGCTAATCATCATAATCCTTAATGAAGCTATAACATGAGAATTGTTACAAAGAATGTAACAATGTCAAGCAAACCCAGAGGTGAGTTAGTAATTTGTGCAAAGATGGGTGAAAACGTGGAGCACAACAGAAAATATTGTGAATGTGTTCTGTTTTGTTTCGCCTGTTTAACATTCAGCAACACTAAGCAGAGGTATACAGAGTTCCATACCATCTGGCTGCTGCAAGCAACAAACAAAACAGAATTTACAGGTATTCAGTTGTGCACTTTAAATAATACACCATAGTATACAAATTGTACATGAGAGACAGAGCACTATTAAAAATAATCAATGCGCCACATGATGAGTCCTGTCTTAATTTATGTCACAGGAGTACTGTTGTATAATTACATGAGGTATGTGACATGCTGCACCGTGACTTGCTATGGGATTATCTAGCTCCAGATACGCTACTTATATATATATTGTGTGTGTTTATGTGCTTGCCTGGAAGTCATGGTTGACTTCTGGTGACCTGTACTGGGGGCTTGTACATTTTTCAGAGAGGTGGCTTGATTAGCCTGCCTCTGCGTCCTGTCTCTGGTATTCCCTAGAAATCGTCCTTCCAAGTACTTGCCAGAGTCAGCCCTTCCAAGATCTGATGAGACTGGGTTAGTCTGGGCTATCCAGGTCAGGGCAAGAGAGCCATTTATTTTTTTTATTTAAAGTGAACTCTCGCCTTCAGTCCTCACAGTGAACCAAACCCTCATCAGAATCGGAGTTAAATAATAATAATAATTCCAAACTTTCACCAAAAAGGGAACAATTCCCAGGGCATATACTTTGCAATGAGTTCTACAGATTTCTGTACCATATAGATACTAATCAGGAGTCATTAATGGAAGGACTGAAGATTTTTTTTCCAAACAAGTAAGTTTCCCTATGTTAACAACCATATCTAGAAACAATATAATAGACAGTATTTACTCCAATGCAAAACTAGGTTTTTTTTTCTAGATATGCCATCCTAAACAAAAATGGGGAGGTTGTCTTACAAATTACAGCTGTGTCCAGTTTATACAGAGAGAGAGAGAGAGAGAGAGAGAGAGAGAGAGAGAGATTGTTTGGGGTGCAACTTGGGGGGGGTCATCTTACATTTAGGGTTGCTGTCCTTTTGGTGGAGTGGTTAAGAGCAGTGGACTCTAATCTGGGAGAACTGGGTTTGATTCCCTACTTCTCCACATGCAGGCAGCTGGGTGACCTGGGGTCAGTCACACTTCTCTCAGAGCTGTTCTCTCAAGGGCAGTTCTCGAGAGAGCTCTCTCAGCTCCACCTATCTCACAGGGTGTCTGTTGTGGGGTGGGGAAGGGAAGGAGATTGTAAGCCACTCTGAGACTCCAAGTGAAGTGTGGGGCATAAATCCAACTCTTCTTCTCAGTAAAGATGGCATTCACTTTGTTATTTATTTTATTTCTGTCCTGTTTGTTGATCATGAAATCCTAAAAATAACTCAGGTCATTTTAAAAATACAGCCTTACGGTTTCTCTATTTCAATATTTAAAGACCGCTTTTCTTCTCAGTAGGGACCCGCATCAAAAAAAACCCCAACAATAACAACCATGAGGTAGTTTAGACAGAGAGGGTGATTTCGCACTAGAGTTGCCTCGCGGCGCAGCCGCCGTTTGCCCCGACACAAACATGTCAATTTCACACCTAAGGCTCCGGGGCTGCATTTTGACTCCTGGCTTCGCCCGATTTCCTCCGCAGTTTCGTGATCCCGGTTTTTGAGGATCATGAAACTGCGGAGGAAATCGGACGAAGCCGCGGGTCAAATGCAGCCCCAGAGCCTCGGGTGTGAAATTGACATGTTTGTGTCAGGGCAAACGGCGGCTGCGCTGCGAGGCAGCTCTAGTGCGAAATCGCCCCCTGAGTGACAGGTCAACTAGCAAGCAACCATGGCTGAGTGGGGATTTGAACCTGGCTCTCCCATATCCTAGTCTGATATTCTAACCCCTATACGATGCTCCAATTAATAAGGCAATAGAGGAGGAAAGAGAGGTCAGGCAAGTGATGCCATTTCCTGTCCCCCTCTTCCCCCCCCCCCCCACTCTTCTCCACACACCATTTCTGTCCAGCCAGGACTTTTTCAATGGGATTGTTTTTTTCTAAATTACAACCATCTCCCTCCCGATAAGCTCTCTCCAACAGAGTGAATCTGACATTTCAGAGGGCCCTGCTTCCTCATTCTGTACATCTTAATTATATTCAGAAACAAATTATCCTGTTAGCTACATTATTACATTAAGATGACAAGTAAATTTTATTATAAAAATGTAATGATAAAATAAAAGATATTTTATGCATGCATTTAGTCTTCTCTCTCTCCCTCTGACATTTAATTAGATCTACCACAGCATGGTGATCTAAAACATTAATTTGGAAAATCAACTAGAATTGCCTGCAATAGGCCACCTTCCTATTTTGCTTTTAAGATTTCAGTTTATGACTGACTCACATTTTTTTATGTTGGTACCCCAAGGAAGAAAAATGGAGCAGAGGACCATCAGTGGCTATTAGCCACAAGGTATAGATAGGAACTCTCAGTCTGGGGCAAGTGAAGCACTGTAATCTTGGTGCTTGGGTGGGGGGCAATAGTGGGAGGGCTTCTAATGTCCTGGCCCCACTGCTGCACCTCCTGATGGCACCTGGTATTTTTGGCCATTCTGTGACGAGTGTTGGACTGGATGGGCCATTGGCCTGACCCAACACTGGCTTCTCTTATGTTCTTATGACTTGAGAAAGACCTAGGCAACCAAACAAACTTCAGTCCCCATGAAGAAATGTGAAGCAGTTCTCTTTGACTATCATCTCCATGTACTGTTAGTTTTGAAATAAAAGTGGGAAAGTTACTGAGAAAATGGGGCCAACAAAGTGTTTTTGTCTCCCTAGCTCAAATCCTCACTCAGTTAGTAAACTCAGTGGGTAATTTTGGACCAATCTCACACACAGCCTCATCTACTTCATAAAGGGCTTTTCCACATGGGTTTTTGGGTCATTTCTGGCACCATACTGCTTTGGTTTAGCCTCTCATTTCTGCACACATTTTTATGCTTTTAATTTTCACTTTGTTTCCCCCGCCTTTTTTTTTTTTTGGTAGTTATTTTGAAACCACATTTACCCACGGTTTCTCTGGAAGCCTATTTTGAGTTGCCTTTTTCCTCATGCATAAGATTTTTCTCTGTTTTCTTTGCTCCACCCACCTCCAATCCATTTATCGATGACTTGCCTATCATGGTCAAACCACTCCCTCTCCTCCCCCTCCTATGAAGATAAACGGTTTTGTTTCCTTTAAAAAAAAATGGCACTAATATCTTGCTGTATTGCTAGAGTATTGAAACAGTAGGCTTAGTGGGTTCACGGAATCCCCAGCTTTCATTAAAAAAGTAGGTCTTTAGCCCTTTCCTTTGCAGTAGTATGCCTTTTTCTATATATCTCTTTATACCTTCCTTATATCTTTTTAGGGGGGGTGCTGTGATTCCACTGATGACACCACCAGTGATGACAACACCCTCCCTTGAAAATCCTCATTATTGAAGGCATGTGCAGAAGAAAGTAAATTGACTCCACAGCTTTGAAAAATGCACAGGGAGGGCAGACATGTGCTCAAACAGAGCCCAATGCTTGTGGATCAGCTGGCAAGAAGATAAGGAGTAAGTCAAGTGTGTGGAAAATAAAGTGGAGAAGAAAAGAACCATGTATATTCCAGTGAACTCCTTGGAAGAAGGGAGGAATAAAAATGTGATGTTATTTTAAGTTCCCACAGCTATACGTATAAAAAATTTCAAGGATGGCAACAACTTCCATAGAAAAAAATATGCCACCTGAAATCTGGGGGGGAAATCAGCCACTTCAGTTCTTCAAGTAATTTGAAGCACAAAGGCAAACAAGACACCATTTCATCAGACACAAAGTATTGTGATAATTATTAATTCAGTGCAATTCACCATGCCTGGAGAGTGCTAAGTGTATAGGGGTAGGCCAGTACAGAGAACGGTTGCTTCATGTTCTAATATATACTAGGAAGATTATGAGTTTATTTTAGAACAAGAGATTTATAACTCCATACATGTAAGACACACTGCCTGTAACGATTCCTTGTTTTACTGTGTGTGTTCCTTTAAATGTTTGGTTGGAGTGCAGTGTTAGTAGAGTAGAGTGATTGAGAGAGAGAAGTGTGTTGTGACTGGAGGATGACTGAGAGTGGGAGGAGTTGTTCGAAGTGAATATGTGTGTGTCTTGAAGTCAGTTTGAGTGAATCTGAGTTATAGAGAAGTCAGTTAGAGAAATCAGTTATTCAGTTAGTGAGTCAGTGAGTGAGCTGACACAGTCTGTGTGGAAACTTAAAAGAGTTCAGAGTTCAGTATATACGGCTTTAAGAGTTGTGTGAAGGAGCTATGAGAAGGGTCTGTGAGACTTTAAAGTAAAGAAAGAGAACCAATAGTACAAAGAGCTAAGCCAGTGTGGCTGCCTATGTGAGAGATTTCTGTCAGAGTGGGATCTTAATGTCAAAAGACTGTGTGTGATACCTTGCCAGTTTATTTACCAGTTACTTTTCCCCAATACAGTTACAGTTAACCAGCAACTTATTTTTGTTCCTTAATCAATAAATCATGTTTTGTTTAAGTTTAACCCAGAATTCAGTTCAATCCTTCCTCAGGGCCACATAGACCTTTGAAAGCCCAGACCCTGGGTCACATTACCAACAGCAGAAACAGAGAGAAGATCTGGAATTTCTTAAAATTCCTGGTGGCTGCAGAAACTACCCAGTTTATTACACAAAGAAAATGTTTAAAGTGGAAACAGTCCCCCCAAAAAAGCAGTGTGCTGCACTGCCATATATTGTATCAGACCACTACCCTATCAAAGTCAGTATTGTCTATTCATAAGAACATAAGATAAGCCAATACTGAATCAGGCCAATGGCCCATCTAGTCCAACACTCTGTCACACAGCAGCCAAAAATACCAGGTGCCACAGAGCATCACTTGCCCCAGACTGAGAGTTCCTATCTATACCTTGTGGCTAATAGCCACTGATGGACTTCTGTTCCATATGCTTATCTAATTCCCTCTTGAAGCTGTCCATGCTTGTAGCCGCCGCCACCTCCTGTGGCAGTGAATTCCATGTGTTAATCACTCTTTGGGTGAAGAAGTACTTCCTTTTATCTGTTCTAACCCAACTGCTCAGCAATTTCATTGAGTGCCCACAAGTTCTTGTATTGTGAGAAAGGGAGAAAAGGACTTCTTTCTCCACCTGCTCTATTCCACGCATAATCTTGTAAACCTCAATCATGTCACCCCTCAGCCCTCGTTTCTCCAAGCTAAAGAGCCCCAAGTGCTTTAACCTTTCTTCATAGGGTGAGTGTTCCAAACCTTTTACATTCTAGTTGCCCTTTTCTGCACTTTTTCCAATGCTATAATATCCTTTTTGAGGTGTGGTGACCAGAACTGTACACAGTACTCCAAATGAGGCCGCATCATTAATTTATACAGGGGCATTATGATACTGGGTGATTTGCTTTCCCTTCCCTTCCTAATGTTACGCCAACTGCTTTATCTACAACAGAGGCTAACTAAATTTAACGTCCTGGCCAGCTATACCAAGGTCGTATCTGAACCCAGAGTTCCAGTAATGGAACACATGGGTGTTTTTCCAAAACAAATAATCTTTTTACTGAAGGATATCAAAGTCACACATACAAAATAATCAGTCTCTCATTCGCATACAGTCAAGTTTCCTTTCGAGTTACAGAAATAGAAATAAAATAGTTTAGTTACTTAGGAGGTAGGTAGGTAAATCGGTTCATACTTGCCTGTTTCCAGAAGTCTTGTCTGTTGCAATGAACTCCAGGTGGGTGGCACCTTGCCAAACTGCAATCCCACCTACTTACAAGTCCATCCCATGGCCTCCCTCATTGGTGCATGTAGAAAGGGGGTAGGTATTCTATGGGTGGGGCGATATTTGAAACTCTACACTCTATCTCATGGAATACCATCTGGCCAGGTGTGAAATCTCAGCTTCAGGACATCTCTTTGTTGTGCTGATGAATCTTGGCTTTACCAGGCTGACAAGATACCATCAACAGGAAACAGCAATTCAAATGCAGATCAGGTCCATGTGAAACATGACATCTAGTATCCTCAGCAATGGGGGAATTTCTCCTTCTTGGTTGTTGCTCTGCACACAATGGCTAACATGTGCTTCTTCTACCCATAAGGCTTTGTGCTGAATGTGTGCAAGCTACATTAACATAAAAGGCAGGCAAGTGTTCCCTATGTGAGTTCTCTCACAGTAGGTGATGCTAACAGCTTTCTCTAGGCCTATGGTATACAGATGTGTGCGCACAGTCCATGTATTGTGTGTGTAGCGGATATAAAACCATAAATTAGTCCATTTCTCAACACTAATAATCCCCAGCATAACATTGGCCTTTTTATTGCAGTTGCACACTGTCTAGACATTTTCATTGAGCTATCTACTACAACTCCAAGATCTCTCTCTTGGTCAGTCTCTGCCAGTTTGGACCCCATCAACGTGTATTTATAGTTAGGATTTTTGGCTCCACTGTGCATCATTTTGCACTTGGCCACATTGAACCCCATTTGCCATGTTGACGCCCACTCGCCCATCCTTGACAGATCCGTTTGGAGTGCCTCACAATCCTCACTGGTTTTCACCACCCTGAACAACTTCGTATCATCCACAAATTTAGCCACTTCACTGCTTACTCCCAACCCCAAATCATTAATGAACAAGTTAAAAAGCAGTGGACCAAGTACTGAACCCTGTGGTACCCCACTGCTTACCACCCTCCACTGAGAAAATTGTCCATTTATACTCACTCTCTGTTTCCTATTAATTAGCCAGTTTTTGATCCACAAGAGGACTTGTCCCTTTCTCTCGTGACTATTGAGCTTACTTAGGAGCCTTTGATGGGGAACTTTATCAAAAGCTTTCTGGAAGTCAAGGTAAACAACATCTATTGGGTCCCCCATGTCCACATGTTTGTTCACTCCCTCAAAAAACACTAACAGGTTAGTGAGACAAGATCTTCCCTTACAGAACCCATGCTGAGTCTGCCTCAATAGTTTTTGTTCATTAATGTGCCTACTAATTCTTTCCTTAATAATAGTTTCCACCAACTTACCCGGTATCGATGTCAGAGTGACTGGCCTGTAATTTCCCAGATCTCCTCTGGAACCCTTTTTGAAGATGGGAGTGACATTAGCTACCTTCCAGTCCTCAGACTGGCAGCAACTTTCTAGGGTCTGAAGCAGAGGACTACTACCTGATCCCTTTAGCTGGAGATGCCAGAGATTGAATAGATGTTCTGTCACTGAGCCACTACCACCTACTCGTTAATTTTTTGAGAATGGGAGATTGGGCCTTACAGTGGGAGTTTACCCACCATGATTGGACAAATGGCAAGCCTATTCCCAGCCAGCAGAAACACAGGAAGTGGCCCACAGTACCTAATGGTCCAGTACTGCTGTTGGCTGGGTCCAAGAGGAAACTCTACAGCATTGATGCAGAAGCTTACATTGGAGCTGGGTGGAGGTGACATGCATTTATTAGGTGGTAGTAGGTCCTTGCTTGGGATGACAGAGAAGACAAGGAGAGCTCAAAGGCATTTAGGTTTCCTGTTACCCCACTGTTGTTGAGCTTAAAATGTTCCAAATCCCCTAAGAAGCAGGTGAAGAAAAGCTGAGGACATTTCCTTCCCCGCATGTTTCACTTCTCTCATGCACCACCACAATCATGACAGGTGAAAACTAGGTTTTATGTAAGATTGTCTCTCATTAGAGCTGTGTGACCCCACTTCACATACACAACCATCCACTACATCCTCTGTCGTACAGGTTCAGGGAGGTCAAACAGTCACAATTCGCCACCTGTCTTGTCTCCTTTTAATATACAGAGAGCCCTGATGCTTTCACATGCCATGTCCCCTCTCTCATGCCCAGAGACAATCCTGGACAGGGCAACCCAATCTCCTTATCAACTACCCCTCTCCACGAACCTTCAGAGAGCTATTGGGGTTGGGACCCAAACACTGCTTCAATCTCACACTGCACTATTCATTCATATGTGTATGTGTACATAAAAGCAGAGGCCTGTCCAATTTGTTTGTGTGTCCATGTGCATGTGCTTCTTTCCCTGAGATAGTACACATTTGGTCAACAGAGTTAACCAAAGACAGAGTTAACTTTTATTGAAGGTTTAAAACAATATTGAAGTGGTTCAGGTAAATGGATTTCTTAACACTTGAACTTATGATTCCTAACTTGATTCATGCTTCCAAACCTATTCGTCTTTCTTTCAGCCAGCTTCAGGTCCCTATTTTCTCAATCACTGACTTAAACTGTCATCTCACTTCTATACAGCTCTAACTTTCTCTCTCCCCCACTGACTTAACAGCTCCAACTGCCAGGTGCCCTCTCACTATTCCATCAGGTCTCGTTAGCTATATGCAGAGTGAAGTAAAACTGGATCTGTCCATGTTAGAGAATGAACTTGATATTTACTTTATGGACTATATTTTATTGCTACACACAATGGACTGTGCACACACACATAGGCTCAAAGAACTGTACACTTTAAGACACCTGTTGTGATGCTACACATAGAAGGTGCCTGCACAAGCCTTACATGTGAATAAGGTTTCAGCTACACAGTTACCAGCCTGGTGAAAGAAGCACACACCTCCATTATTGTGAGCAATGAGAAACAACAGCTCTGAGCAGAGACAGCCCCCATTGCTGAACTGTTTGTGGTCACGTACCACCCATCAACTGCTTTGTTCCTGCTTTGGTATTTCCTGCCAAATGGACATTTGGTTCACAATGAGAATGGCCAGCTTCATCAACACTACAAAGAAGCATCCTGACACCAAGGTTTTCACACCTGTCCAGATGCCAACCTTTGAGTAAGGTTTTAGGTTACAATATTGGTCACCCCTCTTAGGTAACCTCCCATTCCCCTATGCAACCAATAGGATTGTTTTGGGGACGGACTAACAGGTAGGTGGGCCAAGAGGTTGGAACAGCTACCACCCATCTCTTGAACCCACTATAAAAGATAAGGACCATTCACCTGGTCCTTGCTAGCTAGCAAACCCTCTGCAACATCCCCTATCTGCTTTTATTCTCCTTGAGCCCCACTTGCTATCCCTAAACCCTTGCCTCTACTTTGATCTCTTGATCTGCAGTCAAGAGACCCACATGTTCTGGCTGGTTCTGATCGTGTGTGAATTCCCTTTGTTTTCTATTTCCTCTCATCCATTCTTCATTGGGACAACCAAGCTGCAAGTCAGATAAGTATCACCCACCATCACCCCTACCTGCTAATGCAACCGTGCTTATTTTAATACTGTAATTCTAAGGAACTTGATTGAATGTGTGAGTGCATCAGTATTGTATGAGATATATTTTTAAGTAAAAGACATCTATTTTAAACTACAACAGCCTCTAATCCTTTACTGGTAACTCTTGTTGGGAACAGGACCTTGGTATAGTTGGCAAGAACCCATTTATAAATTGCCAATTGCTGTAAATAAAGCAATTCGGCTAACAGTCCATCACAGTCTGGTTCCAGATTTTGTGGGCCCCTTGGCTAAACAATGGAGTTGCATCCCTATTGCAAAGCTCCAGCCATACTGAAGACCATAGTGATATGAGGAAAATGCAAGAGGATCACTATGGAAGCTATTTTACACACATATTTATTTACACATGATGCTGCCTTATACTGAATCAGACCATTGATCTCCCAAGGTCAGTGTTGTCTGTTCTGACTGGCAGCAGCTCTCCAGGTGACAAGCAAAGTCTTTCACACATCAGCTACTTTTAACTGGAAATGCTGGAGACTGAACCCAGGACTTCATGCAAAGCACATACTCTACAACTGACCCAAGGCTAAGGATGCTGGTCTCAGTGGATAGAGCTCAATATGATTGGGTGAGTCCTACAGAAAGGCTATAGGAGTCACCTCAAAATAGGGTGCTATGATACGCCTTCAGGAGAACTCTCCAGAATCTTGCATCATCACTCCTGATCTCCCCCTCCCAACACATTCTCATGAGAAGCTCTCTCCCCTGTCCTTGAACTGATATGGTGTCAGGCAGGCTGAAGCCCTTAATTAATGACACCTGCAAGGGGAGGTAGGGTTGCCAAGTGTATCTTTGCTGGGAGCGGGGGGCTCCCAGCCAGCGTCTTGTGCATGTGTGCATGTCACCCGGAAGTGACAGGAGGATGCCAGGCACACTGGGGGCGGGGCCACGGCCATACAAAGGAAAACCATAGAGTTTTCCCTTGTATGGCCGAGGCCCCGCCCCCAGCGTGCCCGGCGTGCCCACGTCACTTCCTGGTGACACGCATGCAGGGGTGGGGTTCCCCCTGGGGCCCGATTCCGTGGTGTCGGAAATCGGGCCTCCAAAGCGGGGGTTTACCCGCCCACCGCCCCCACTTGGCAGCCCTAAGGGGAGGCCAGGCCTGTTACTAGCATGTTAACTCTTGAGAGGAGGCAAGGATGACACTTGGCCTCACACTGATGTTTTCTCCTTTGATATCATAAAGGCCCTTTAGAAATGCCAATGTATTGTGGGGCTTTTGTTGTATGAATAACCATAGTCATGAACTCCTTGTTATGGCAAATTCAACATGGCAAATTCACACTGATACACCTGGCACTCCTCCAAGGATTTCTGACCATTCCAGTTGTGGGCAAACATATTTTCCAATGCACAAAAATGTCTATATATTATCCACAGTAGAAAATATTGTGCTTAAGACCATTGGGAGGGTTTTGGGCTCAGTGGTGAAGGATCTCCTTTACATGCAGACCATCCCAGCTTCAATGGCTGGCACCTTCAGTTAAAGAGGTCAGGTAACACCTAATATCAGATATACCTCCCTGGGATGCTAGAAAGCTGCTGCCAGTCAGAGTAGATAGTACTGACCTTGACAGACCAATGGTCTGATCTAGTATAAGGATGTGTACCTGAAATGGTCTGCCATATATTTTAAACGCATGTGTCCTAGAGAAGGAGAAATCAAATGGCTGTTTTCAGATTCTAATGAAAAGTATCTGCAGCACTTTAAGAAACGAGATAGTTTGTGAATAATTCCAATATGAAATATATATTTTCCCCAATAATGCTGACAAGGTCACCATCTAACTTCATAAACTATAATATTCATCACTGAAGTTGTAAGGAAATAAATTTGATGTGACTGGCAGCAATGGATAAACAGCCTAAAAAATACTTCTCTCAGATCTTGCCACTTTTGGAGTCCACTTCACTAGGTAAACCACTTTATTGGTCTCATCTTCCTTCAGTAAACAGTGTTGATGAAGAAGAGCAGCATGTTAAACAGATCGGAAAGGAGACTTCTGTACATATCTTCAATTTAAATTAAAATCCAGTTTGCTCAAGTAGTATGGCTAGAATCTTGACAAACTAAAGATAGGTGCCAGAACTTTGGTTGCTCAGTTCCTGGAACATTAAACCTTGCCAGCTGCTGCCCCTCAGCCTTGCCCTCTTCCCATTCTTTTTTCCACTCCACACACTGATCTCCTGTTCCCCAAAGCTGCCCCAATCACAATATCCATCTTTCTTATATGGCTGGAAAGTCTAATTCAGAAAGGCACATAAGATGAAGTAAAAAATTCTTCCTGCAACAGTGTCATAATTTACAGCTGACTGTAGGCTATACATCCCTTTTAGAAAGGATACTGATCTAACGTGACAGCGAACTCTAAATTATGGTACAGAGGGTCATATGATAGCTCACAAGCAGTTCCATAGAGTGAGGAGAAACTAATGAAGATGCTGCAACTGTGCCTGTGAACTAGGTCTGCAATACAGACAGTCGCTCAAAGGTCCCACCAAGTTCAAGGAGGCTTACTTGGGACTGTGTATGCAGCAGACTCAGACACAGCAAAAGTGGGAACCTGGCAACCCTATGTACAAGGCAGCTTCATATGCTTATATCAGTAGTAAAAATAAAATAATCAATTTACTGCCTTCCATGGCATCCTAAATTGCCTCAGCTGAGAGGATCCTCTTCATCCTGCCTAACAGCAGAGTTACCTGTTTAGGACCACAGCCTAGGAGTTAATTCCCATTGAATGTGTTAACCAAATTTGATATCCAAAGACAGGAATCTCAAGAGTTCCCAGAAAACAATGTCCCATATCTCCAAAGACATCACCAAACCTACCCTTGATCACTAGACCCACACGTTCCCTTCCTGCTATTCAATGGCAAGGCCTACTTATACTGGATTGCCAAGCCCCCCCAGGGGTGGCAAGTCCCCCACTCCGGCTTCTGTTTTCAGCTGCTACTCTGAGCAACAGCAGGATAAATATTTTTTTTAAATTGTCTTTAGGATGACAGTGTGACATCACTTTCAGGGAAAACCTAAGAGTGCCATCATTCCTCTCTAAGAATTGCCAGAAACTCTATAGTAACACCACAGCAACATATAAAGGCATGATGTCACTCTGGTGATTCCTAGAGAGGCATGACATCTCTAGGTTTTCCTGGAAGCGACATCATGCCATTGTCCCTGACCCTGGGTCTCTCACTAGTTGTTATGCCGTGCCTAGCAACCCCACTTATAAGCTACCAACTAACTCTTCAATCCTCCTGGAGTTTCATAAAGAAGAAACATGGTGCATTTGAGGAAATATGATAAGGCCATAGCATAAGGGTGTCAAATCCAGGTTAGAAAACTCTTGGAGATTTGGGGGTGGAGACTAGAGACAGTGAGGTTTGGGATGTGATGCCACAGTGTCCACCCTGCAAAGCAGCTATTTTTTCCAGAGGAGCTGATTTCTGTAGTGAGGAAATAAATTGTAATTCTGGGTGATCTCCAGACCCCACCTGGGGTTTGGCAATCCTACCACAGGAAGAGGTTGTGTTTTAGGCCTAGTGAAAGGCTACTTAAAATCTTATTTCTGTCTACATTGATTGCATCCTCCTATCTGTGTATCGTTTCTTAGATACTTGATTGTATCAAATGCCTTTTCTTCAGTACAGTTTCATTACAACAGAATATATCTTTAACCCATTATGCACTCTAAGGACTCCAAAATGCATAATTTTATCAGAATGGGCTCTTTCCTTTGGCATTTTCTCACTTTTAAATATAGCATGTTGGAGAATAATAGTCATGTGCCCCACACAAATAATGAATAGATGGACAGATGCTAAAAGCTTTGAACTGATCTGGCAACCATGAACTTTCTTCCTGCCTAAACGATGTTCCATTTGATTGGTACCCTGTGCATGAGCAGCAGAAAGGCTCTGACACACAGGGAGCTGTTCTTGGTGGAAAATACCTTGATTATGAGATGTGATTCTAGGATATGGATTAACATTATATCCTAAACCACTTGTTCATTCATGCCATCTCACTCCATTCTGAAGGAGTATAAATGTAGCACTTAAAAATATTAAATACCCCACAAAATTACCTGGCAACTTATTTGTGTGTGTGATTTCCCCCCTCATTACTATGGAAACAAAGTGAATGTAATGTAATGCACATTTTAATACACACCACAAGCAACTTTTGTTTCAAACCCATTAAAAGATGTGCAATTATTTTAATAGCAGGCTTAATGGCAAACTTCCTATTTTGGATGAAATATTTTCCCTAGTAAAAAGGAATTCATCCAGAATGTTTCCTAGCAGGCACAGCACTGATGGAAAGAGAAAAGAATGGTGATTATCAAGAATGCATTTTTCAGGAACCACCTGGAATTGATGTTCAAAGTGTTTTTCCATGTCATTTAAATCCTAATTCATACTTTCTTAGGGCTCAGTTCTTTGCCATGCACAGACTTCCTTTTCCGCATAACAGATCACAGCACACACACCAAGGAAAGAGAATGAACAGAACAGGGTTCTGTTACTGTTGGGGATACTCCTGACTCCAGCAATGGGTTGGCCTCCCATTTACCTGCCCTGGGCAGAGTATTACTCACCCCAAGCCCCAATTCCCTCCCCTGAAGAACTGGGGAGTGGGAGAAAAGCCTCTATCATATAATCATAGAGTTGGAAGGGACCTCCAGGGTCATCTAGTACAACTAGGAATTTCCTCCTAGTCTGTATGGTAAAGATTTAGGGTTGCCAGTCCCCTGGTGGGAGTGGGGAATCTCCTACCTCCAACTCCCATTTCCTGCCACCACTCAGAGCAGTGGCAGGAGAAAAACTAAAATAAAAAATGGCCATTGGGCCTATGACATGATGTCACTTTCAGTGAAAAGCCAGAATGATGTCATGCCTCTCTAGAAATCACCAAAAACTCTACTGTAAAACCATAGAATTTCTGGCAATTCCTAGTGAGGGATTGTCATGACCCCAGGGGGTCACCACTTCAGCTGCCACCACTCTGGACTTTGGGTCCCTTGAGAAGGCCTAGAGTACCCTCCCAAGCCCATCAAAAATGCCCCTTTTTAAGCTGAGAACATAGGCGTGATGACCAGGCAGAAAACACTTAAAGAAATGGTTTATTAACACAGTACTCAGGCATGGGAAACAGGACAAGGTGCTTTAAAATATATAACAGTGTTTAAAGGCAAAATACACTAATCTAACACAACTACCTAGTTCACTTAACTAGTTACTATTTCCAGGCCTCCTGCCTGCACTCACTCTGCACTCACTCTGCACTCTCCTCAGACCAGACTGTCCCCTCTGTGAGACAAGACCGCAGAAGAGCAAAAGAACCCAGTTTCACAGTTCAGAAAGCTTAAATTCTATTCCCTCACACAATCTCTGTACACTGATTGGCTACAACCGTTGCTAAGCCTTATGGGGATTGTAGGCTGTCTACTTTCCACTCCCACACTGGCCTCTCCTGGGACCAGGCCGCACTAGGCCTTGTTCCCAGTCCTGCACAGATCATGACAGGTGTGATGTTACTTAGAGGTTTTCCCAGAAATGATGTCACACTATTGCTGGCATGAACACCCTTCCATATCTCTACGTCTTTCTGGTCTGGCTGGTTGGCAACCTTAGATCAAAACAGGGAAGGATGGAGTAAAAACAGGAACAAAAGGGACTGGCCCTACTAATCAATCAGCTCTCCAGTTCTTGGAGGAAGGCCTGCCTTCCTGTCCTTCAAAAATCAAGGAAAGGTCAATGAGGATAGTCTGGTCTTGGTTTTGGGCAGTGGAGGAGCTAGCTGGGGTAACGAAGAAGGACTGGGTGAACCTAAGTGCTCCACTCCTTCTCAAGGCTGAGGCCTTAAATGGAATAGTCAAGTGATCTGATGAAAGGGAGCCTGACTCTGGAACGTGACAGCTGTAATGTATTGAAATGATTACATGAATCACCTCATAGGACTCCCCTGTTAAGCTTCGAGCCAGACCAGGGCTCCTCTGAGCGAACTTCCTATTGGTCGCTTCGTAACAGCGACCAATCAGAACGATACCATTCCCTAGGAGGGAAAGACTCCCATTGGTCTTTATTCTAGCAATCTCATTGGTTGTTATTTGTAAATAGGCGTGGCTACATTAGCCCGGTTATGTTTAAAAGGAGCATAAGCTCCCACTGTTTTCTGTTCTGGTTTCTTACTGAGTTAGTGCTTGTTCGTTACTTCTAAATAAAGCTGAATCACTTGCTGAATCACTCTACGAGTCCTTTGTTAGCGCGATCTAACAATTGGCGACGAAGGTGGGATGTTAGAGCAGGTAGGCAGCCCTGCGGACATCCACACTTCGGACTCGGAAGGAAGCGAGCAGAGCACAGCAGCCGATCCGGCGGAGGCGCCACCAGCTCCGGTGCCCAAGTCTCCCCCGATGGCTGGAAGCCAGAAGTTCGAGTGCTTCGAACCCTCCTCCGAAGACTGGGACTCCTACCTGTCCAGGTTCGAGTTCCATCTGGAGACCCACGACATCACCGATGAGGCGAAGAAACGAGCATGCCTCCTGAGTTCCTGCGGGAAGGGGACCTTCGACATAGCCAGGTCGTTGGTGGCCCCAACTGATATAAAGACTGTCACCTACGCTGACATCACGGAGAAGCTTAAGGCTCACTATTCTCCACAACCGTCGGAGATCGCCTGCCGGCACGCTTTTTACAAGCGGAACCAGGCCGGAGGCGAGACCATCGCAGATTTCGTGGCGGCCCTTCGCAAAGCCGCACGGCCATGTAATTTCCACAACGTGGAGGAAGCCCTCAGAGACCGTCTCGTCTGCGGTCTCAAAGATGAAAGGCTGCAACAGAGGCTGTTCGCCCGCACCACCCTGACCTGGGCAGTGGCCTACGAAGAGGCCGTGGCCGCGGAAGCAGCGGAGAAGTCCACGAAGGAGGTCCGCCAGCGGGTGGCAGAGCCCAGTATACACGCTCAACGAGACAGCGAGGGCGAAGACGCGGATGATGACGTCAACGCGGTTCGAGGCAAGCGGACCCCAGCGAAGACTACCAACGTCAAGCCTTGCTCCGGTTGTGGCGGGAAGCACCAGCGCGGCTCCTGTTGGGCTCGTGATGTCGACTGCAGAGCGTGTGGGCGGCGTGGTCATCTGGCCAGAGTCTGCAGATCAGCGAAGAAGGATCCCTCAACTAACAACCGGTCAGCGCAGAGGGGCACTCCAGTCAGCACCCAAGGCAAGACCCGTTCCTCAGCATCGGAAGCAAGCTGCCAGTTGACGGCGACCTTGTCGAGCGCATCGGCCGTAAATCGCACCAGCAGCCAGGGCAAGATCACCGTGACTCCACTCCTCGACGGCCGACCCTGTACAATGGAGGTGGACTCAGGATCGTCCGTGACGGTGATTTCTGCCGCGTCCTGGCGCCAGTTGTTCCCGAACCGAAGCCGGCGGCGGCTCCAGCCTGCGGGAACCAGAGTGTCCGACTTCCAGGGCAACCGAATTCCCTTGGCCGGACGGGACTCTGTTACTGTTGAGTATAAGGGGAAATGTGTTAAACTGTCATTCCTGATTGCAGAGGGAGACCGGGTTAACCTGCTAGGGTTAGATTGGTTTGAGCCATTGGGCATCGGTATTTCTGGGATTAACAGGATGTCTGAAAATAAATGGGGCATGCTGTACGACCTGTTCCCTGATGTATTTGCCGAAGGGTTGGGAAGGTACAAGGGCCCCCCGGTTGCGTTTGACTTAGATCCGTCAGTCAAACCTATTAGGTTGAAGTATCGGAAAGTACCTGTGTCTCTCAAACATAAGGTGGAAAAAGAGATTGACAAACTAGTTGAGCAAGGGGTTTTAGAGCCAGTACCATACAGCAAATGGGAGACCCCGATCGTAACCCCTGTCAAATCAGATGGGTCCATACGACTATGCGCCGATTACAAATGTACGATTAACAAGGCGCTGCAGCAACATTCGTACCCGGTCCCGGTAATAAGCCACATTTTGGCTTCCCTGGGGGGTGGCAAGATTTTCGCCAAATTTGACCTGGCCCAGGCATACCAGCAGTTGCCTGTCACCCCGGAGGCTGCCGAGGCCCAAACAATTGTAACCCACCAAGGGGCTTTTAAAGTGAACAGGCTGCAATTCGGGGTCAACGTAGCACCTGGGATTTTTCAGGGCCTCATGGAACGTCTACTAAGGGGGGTACCTGGCACAGTGCCCTATTTTGACGACGTGCTGATTGCGGGCGGGTCTGAACAGGAACTACTGGACCGGGTTAAAGAGGTCCTCAGGCGTTTTCAAAATGCCGGCCTCAGAGTTAAGCGCTCAAAATGCACGCTCGGGGTGGAAAGTGTGGACTTCCTGGGGTTTCGCATTGACGCAGAGGGAGTCCACCCCACGGATGAGAAGGTATCTGCAATCCAAAACGCCCCCAGGCCGGTGAGTAAGAAGGAGCTCCAATCCTTTTTAGGACTCCTGAATTTTTATCATGCGTTTTTACCGCATAAGGCATCAGTGGCGGCCCCTTTGCACGCGCTTTTGCACAAGGAGGCAAAATGGAAGTGGGGGCAGGCCGAGGAAAAGGCTTTTGTGGGAGTCAAGGAGCTGCTGACATCTAATGCCGTACTCACGCATTATGATGAACACAAGCTCCTGGTGTTAGCTGCTGACGCTTCACCGTTTGGAGTAGGCGCAGTTTTAAGCCATCTGATGCCTGATGGGAGCGAAGCGCCTATCGCTTTTTATTCTAGATCACTATCTGCGGCAGAGCGGAACTATGCCCAGATAGACAAGGAGGGTCTGGCGTTGGTAGCGGCTGTCAAAAAGTTCCATGATTTTATTTTTGGCAGACGATTTTTGCTGGTCACTGACCACAAGCCGCTACTGGGGATTTTTGCGCCCGATAAGCAATTGCCAAACATCATGTCCCCACGCATGCTTAGATGGGCGATATTTTTGCAGGCTTATGATTTTGACTTAGAGCACCGGCCTGGGAAAGCGATTGGGCATGCGGATGCCCTCAGCCGGTGCCCGGTGCCGGACATTGGCGCAGACCCTGCCCCCGCCTGTGAGGTCTTGGCAATTGAGGAGCTTCCTCGACCCCCGGTATCATCCAGGGACATTGCAGCACACACGGCCAAGGATAGCGTGCTGTCCCGAGTATTAAACTGGGTTTGGAGGGGGTGGCCGGTTGGAAGCGTTGAACCGGAGTTCGGCCCTTACAAAAGCCGTCAAAATGAACTATCCATTTCTAAGGGCTGTGTATTATGGGGGAACAGGGTGGTGGTTCCTGACAAACTCAGGACGAGAGTGTTAGAGTCGCTGCACGAGGGTCACCCCGGTATGGTACACACCAAAGCGTTGGCCAGAGGGTATGTCTGGTGGCCGGGGCTGGACAAAGAGATCGAAGAATGGGTACGAGGGTGTCCCAAATGCCAGCAAGTCAGACCCGATCCCCCACAAGCTACACCCCAAGGCTGGGAGTCATCTGGTAAACCCTGGGCCAGATTGCATATAGATTTTGCTGGCCCTCTCCAAGGGCAAATGTTCCTAATTGTGGTGGACGCTATGTCCAAATGGCTGGAGGTCGTGCATATGAAATCGACCACATCACTTGCTGTGATCCATGCGCTCCGCCGACTTTTTGCCACCCACGGGTTGCCTGACGTCATCGTCAGTGACAACGGGCCTCAATTTGTGTCTGAGGAATTTAGGCTCTTCCTCACGAGTAATGGCATACGCCAAATGACTTCGGCCCCTTTCCATCCGGCATCTAATGGCCAAGCCGAACGGATGGTCAGGACGGCCAAAGAGGCCCTGGGTAAAATGGACGAAGGGGACTGGAGCCAGAGGCTGGGCTCCTTTCTTTTGCTGCAGCACACCACCCCCTGTAGTGCTACAGGCCGTAGTCCGGCCGAATTGTTAATGGGGCGGAGACTCACGACCCGTTTGAACCGTATGCACCCAGACCTATCAGAAGATCAGTCCGAGCGTACCACTGCGCAACCGAAGGTGCGCATGTTTGAAAAAGGGGACAAGGTTTTCGCACGAAATTATGCAAACGGGCACTTGTGGCTTCCTGGGGTTATATCCGACTCTGTGGGTACTCGAATGTATGTGGTGCAGTTAGCTGACGGTCGAATATGGCGGCGCCACATAGATCAGTTAAGGAGACGTTGGGCTAGGGACAGCGCTGACTCTCCGACGGCTGAATCCCCTGATGTCGAGTGGACACCCCCAGAGCAGGCGGTGAGTACCGAAAGGCCCGGTACTGTCCCCGAGTCAGGGCAGAACCCTGTGTGCGGGGCTGAAATCCCAGTCGAGTCTGTGCCTGATCCAGGCTGTAGTGAACCCCACTCTGACCCACAACCTTGTCTGCCCGTGGAGCCTGCACCGCTCCGCAGGTCCCAGCGTTCGCGGCAAATGCCGACTTATCTGAAGGACTATGAGTGTAAATACTGTTGGAATAACTGATGTACAAAGGTTGATTGCATGTTTGTAAATAATAAAACAATTGGGATGATGGCTTAACTTAGGGGGGAAGAATTGTAATGTATTGAAATGATTACATGAATCACCTCATAGGACTCCCCTGTTAAGCTTCGAGCCAGACCAGGGCTCCTCTGAGCGAACTTCCTATTGGTCGCTTCGTAACAGCGACCAATCAGAACGATACCATTCCCTAGGAGGGAAAGACTCCCATTGGTCTTTATTCTAGCAATCTCATTGGTTGTTATTTGTAAATAGGCGTGGCTACATTAGCCCGGTTATGTTTAAAAGGAGCATAAGCTCCCACTGTTTTCTGTTCTGGTTTCTTACTGAGTTAGTGCTTGTTCGTTACTTCTAAATAAAGCTGAATCACTTGCTGAATCACTCTACGAGTCCTTTGTTAGCGCGATCTAACAACAGCAATATCCTACAGAGCTCCCTCACTGCGGGTGCCACATTATCATGAGGAAGGATCATATCATTTCTATTAAAAGGCCTCCCATGGCCTGATTTTTATTTATTCTCAGAAGTTATAACTTCATAACTGGCCTCTGGGGAGATTTTCTCCATTGCTTATTTCCAAGTAGGCAGGGCCGGCCCGAGGTTTTTTTGCACACTAGGTGAGGCTACCTTGTGACGCCCCCCCCTAATCTATATTTCTCCAAGCTACCTTTTGGCACCCCACCCCCCGCCTGTCTTGTGTTTACAGCTTGAGGAAGGCGCTCCGCCGACCCCTCTCAGGCTCCTGCAGCCAGTGACCCTCTGGCTATGCTGAGGCTTTTCACCTTGGGGCTGCCGCCTCCCCCCGGGCAACCTCCTATGGCTGCCACACATCCTCTGTGCCTGCCACCACCGCTTCAGTCCTCGGGAGGAGGAGAAGGCAAGAAGATGAGCCCTGGGTTCTGTGCATCACTGGGAGGTGAGTGTGCTCCAGCTTCCTTTTCTCCTCTTTCCTCGTGGGAGGGGAAATCTGATCAGGGTTCCTCCGCCTTCGCTGGACAGGGGCCAGAGTTCAAGAGAGAGAGAAAGAGAGACACCCTGCCTGCCCACCAGCCACCCTCACTCCCACCTTCCCCTCCCATTGGTGGGGAGCCGGTTGCAAAGCGAGCTGTGAAGAGCAACTCAGTGTACCTGCTCGGCTGGAGTGGCGTGTATCTCTGGGAGTGAGTCCCAGGCATTTGCAAGAGGATTCCTCCACCGGAGGGGAATAATCAGCTTGCGGCAGCAGGGAGGCTCTGCTGCCTGAGGCCGGCAAGCTCTTGAGTCGCCCAAAGCTTACAAAAACCTGGGGGGTGTGAACGTCCGGCGGGGGGGAGCACATTGGGGGAGGGAGGGAAGCAAATCCCTGCCGGGACCCGAGGAGGGGGTGCAGCCGAGCGGGGCGGGGGGGATGGCAGCAAGCCATTTTGGTGTCCACCTCTAGGGGCCACGGCCCGGCCACCCTAGGCAAAAGTCTGGGTGGGTTGGCCCTGCAAGTAGGATATTACCATTTCAGGATTCAAATCCATGTGGTTTCAGAGCTCAGGGCCATTATTTTCAATAGGGAATATATATGAGGTCTGAAGCAGCTCTTTATAAAGATAATGGGACCAAATTTCCACAGAACATACTCCTTCCTCTACTCTAAAGCTCCCCCCCCCATTTCATAAGAACATAAGAACATAAGAGATGCCAATGTTGGATCAGGCTAAAGGCCCATCCAGTCCAACAATCAGTATCACACAGTGACCAGAAATACCAGTGCCATCAGGAGGTCCACCAGTGGGGCCAGGACATTAGAAGCCCTCCCACTGTTGACCCCCCCAAGCACCAAGATGGCAGAGCATCACTTGCCCCAGAGTCCCTATCTATACCTTGTGGCTAATAGCCACTGATGGACCTCTGCTCCATATGCTTATCTAATTCCCTTTTGAAGCCGTCCATGCTTGTAGCCGCCGCCACTTCCTGTGGCAGTGAATTCCAAGTGTTAATCACTCTTTGGGTGAAGAAGTACTTCCTCTTATCCGTTCTAACCCGACCGCTCAGCAATTTCATGGAGTGCCCACGAGTTCTTGTATTGTGAGAAAGGGAGAAAAGTACCTCTTTCTCTACCTGCTCTTTCCCATGCATAATCTTATAAACCTCAATCATGTCACCCCTCAGTCGTTGTTTCTCCAAGCTAAAGAGCCCTAAGTGCCTTAACCTTTCCTCATAGGGAAAGTGTTCCAACCCCTTTATCATTCGAGTTGCCTTTTTCTGCACCTTCATGGTTGTGGCCTGTTTGTCTCCTTTCACAAAGTAAAAACAGCTTCCTTTGCACACACCCCATCCCTTTTGGTCGGTCTGCTATTATGGGGATGTACTACAATGAATGACTGACATGCCTATTGGGAACAATTGGGAGAGCTCCAAAGGCCCGTTGGATACAATGGGAGCAAGGAATGGCAAATGAGTTACAGCACAAAAAATATGGAATGAAAATATGGAACAGATTACAAGAAACCTGCCCAGGGCCAGAGTGGAATGATGGTCCCTGGGCTCAGAGAAAATGCCCTGGGATTGGAATGAAAGTCCCCCAGAGTAGAATGATGGGCCCTGGGGCTGTTCTGGGAGCTGTTCTTCCAGTTCCAGACTACTAATTCCAGTCCCAGGGGCTGTCGTTCCACTCTGGGGGTTGTCATTCCAGGCTCAGGGCAGGGCTCTCTAAATCCCCCCATCCTTTCCCAACAATCTGTCATTATTTCCTTTGGGAGAATTTTGGGGAGTCTGGGTTCTGTTTTTCAACTAAATGACACCCAACTTTTGGTGCTGCCTGTCCTTTAAAGAATCCCCAAGTTTCAAGCAAAATGGATCAAAAGTTAGAATTCTACAGGCCCCTGAATAAGCTGCCCAGCCATCTATTTTCCCAGCTTCCACCCTGCCAGCAGCAAGAGGGAGAACAGCAGTTCTCTGCACTCCTTTCTTGCACGGACCTGAGTGAAAGGGAGAAATGCCATTGCCCACAAAATCAGTGAAATTAAAGAAAAAGATAAGGCATGCTGCTTTCCTGGTAATCCCCCAAACATTTTAAAGGGGGGGGGGTTGTTTGGGGGAGAGGTTTTTTGCGGTATATTTATTGTATATGTGTATGTCTGTAAGGGAACAGTCTGCTTCTCCCCTAGTATATGTGTGGTTTAGTTTGGTCCTATTGGGTGGAGCTCTTCTTTCAGTTTCCAGTTTTTTATGTTAGCAGAAGTTGTTTGTTGTTGGAGTTGACTCCTTGCAAAAAAAATGGCTGATGTTCTGAGCCAGCTTGTCTCTGCTGAATGGATCTGAGAACAGGTGCCTGAGTGAGTTACCTAACCTGGGAACCCACAGCCAAAGAGCGGCATTCCAGTTTTTATTATACCAACAACCCTGGATTTGTGTTACCATTCTAGGAAATCACTGTATTGACCCAAACCAGTCATTTCTGTGTCTATTTTCGATTCAGCAGTTTTATTATGCACACTCCTAGTAGCTACATGTCCAACAGAGAGTACAGTGCTTTAATAGATATGAATCCCTGAGGTGAGATATTGTTCAGACCAAACTGAAGTTCTTAAAGGCCTCACTGAACTCAGTTGTGCTTTGACACTGCCACCATATTCCTGAGATTTAAGTGGATGGATATATTAATAAATTACATTTGTTTATTATTTCATAGAATCATAGAATGATAGCGTTGGAAGGGACCTCCAGGGTCATCTAGTCCAACCCCCTGCACAATGCAGGAAATTCACAAATACCTCCTCCTCCACACCTGCAGTGATCGCTATTCCACAACCAGAAGATGACAAAAAAGCAACCCAGGATCCCTGGCCAAACTGTCCTGGAGAAAAATTGCTTCTTGACCATAGGCATCAACTAAGGGTGGGGGCTCAGGGGTCTGGGTCTACCCTGAATTTTTCCAGGGAGTCTGAGCCTCTCCCAGTCAGCCAGTGCCTGGCAATATTGAGTTAAAAACTTTCCTTTGGGCTCCTTTTTTTTTCTTCCTGGCTCACTTTTTTACAAATGCTAATTGAGCTAGCAGGGTAGACAATGGAATTGTTAAGCATCCCCCTTCTCCCCCTCCTTTTCTCCCAGCATGGAAGTGTCAAATGCTAGTCTTTAGGAAGACAGATCTCCGCCTTTACCTCAGTGGGGGAAAATATTTGATAACAGTCCTTGCCACAGGAAGAGAAGGTCTCTTGCAGCTGGATTCATCAGACCTCTGATCTGAGGTCTAGGGAAGGTGGCCATTTTTGTCTATCTAGCTGGCATAGAAAACTGAAGAGCACTCAATATTGGAAAGTAAGATCTGCAAGGGTTTTCAGTTGTATCTTTGCACTCTCTAGAGTAATAACTAAGGGTCTGATATCCAGAACATATCAATCCTTGAATATCTTTGGTGTCTGCCAGAAAAGAAAGTACAGTCCTTAACCCTGGCTGGCTCCACCCACTTTCAATGTAGCAGCAGTCAGACTGCAAAGCCTCTGTTGGGCCCAACATACTTGCTTGGCTCCAATTTACATTTGGGGGGAAAGTGTGTCTCTATTTTATTTTACTTGGTTCAATATGTCCTTGACTAAGAAGAGTTGAGGAGGACTGCTTCAGCTACTCCTAAGCTCTTCTTTCAATTTCCATTTCGTTTTTAAATTGTAAGCCCATCTGCATGAACAAGATTGGTGGGAGCATGCAGATCAGAGGCCTTTTAAAATTTCCTTTTGCCCTGTGTGCAGCCCAGAGAGAACATTGCCAAGGAATGTGTACTTTGTACAAGTTCACCCTCTTCATTTTGCTGTTACTTAAAATGGTGTGGTACAATTTCAAAGGGGCAACCAACTGGGATGTACTAAAAGGAATGACAGGATTGCCCACTGGAAACAATGGTAGAGGCTTGAAGGCCCACTGGAGATAATGGGAGCCAGGAATGTCAATTGACTTGCATGGGCTCCACTGAAATAGATTGCAGCACAAAAAAAGTTGCAAAGAAAATGTGGAATGGTTTTTCCATTTAGGTCTTTGGGCCCAGATAGGCTACTCTGGGACTGGAATGGCAGCCCCCAGAGTGAAAGACAGTCCCTAGGATTAGAATCTGTGCTCTGGGACTAGAATAACAGCACTAGAGTGACACCCCCCCCCCCCCCAGTGGAATGATAATCCCTAGGAAGAGAATCTGTGCTCTGGGACTGGAATGACAGGTCACAGATTACAATGGCAGCCCCTGGAAGTAGCAGAAGCATTTTAGTACTGAAACAACAGCTCCCCAGAGTGGAATGATGATCTATAGCAATGGAATTTGTCCTCTGGGACTGGAATTATAGGTCACAGAGTGGAATGACAGCCCCTGGGAATAGGCTCAGTGCTCTGGGACTGGAATGACAGCCCCCAGAGTGGAATGACAGCCCCTGGGAGTAGCAGAGGTGTTCTGGGACTGGAATGACAGCCCTCAGAGTGGAATGATAGTCCCAGAATGCTTCTGCAAGTCCCAGGGGTTGTCATCCCAGTCCCAGAACACTTCTGCTAATCCCAGGGACTATCATTCCACTTTGGGGGCGGTCATTCCAGTCACAGAGCACTGAGAAGATTGCTACTACTCTGAACTCTGTACATTGCTCAGAAATTGAGTACACAGCAACTGTTTTGTATTCTGCCCTGGCTCAGAGACTCCAGCCATGTATTTGGCAAATGAAGGCATCTGTGATGCCACAATTTAGTACATTTCAGTACAAAGTCACCCTTATGAATAAGGCAGAAACAAGACTCCTGTAAATGAATGTCCAGGAAAACTTTTAAAATGTTCCCCTACAGGTTTTTTTGGTTTCCTCTCTTACTGTCAAATTTGTGACCATTAGTTTTTCCAATGCACATGGTATGTATATTTGCAGATCTTAAAGTGACTATTCTAAAAGTGAATTGCAAAAACAGGACACAGAATACCACTGGCCAACTCCCACCTTTTCCTGGGTTTAGCCCAGCCAGGGGCATTGCTGGGGGGGGGGTTTCCCAGGATTTCCCAGCCCCCCCCCCAAATTTCTGGGGAGAAACTCCTTAAATCCCACATGGCTCCACCTACATAGATAGTGACAATGGCCTGTGACATCACTGGCCCCTCCCTATGATGTCACTGGACCCCAGTTCTTTTAAGGACCAAGCATAGCAATGCCTCTGGCCCAGCCCCAGCCCCTCCTGGGAAAATGGAAAGTCTACATCCCTGTTCCTGACCCCAAAGTGGCGATCAGCATTTTCCTGGGTGTCTAAGAAAGGACCACAAGAACTAAGCACTGAGGAAACCCTTCCCGCCCTCCCTCTCACGTTCTGCCTAAGTTCACAGGATCAGCATTGCTGTCAGATGGCCGTCCAGCTTCTGTTTGAAAACCTCTTTTCTCCCCACTGAGAACTCTAAGCAGTTTATAAAAACAAACAAACAAACACAAGAAAAATATAATTTAGACAAAGAGAAGCACAACTCCAACTCCTGAGCTTGTCCTGGAACGAGTGGGCCAGCTCACTGATGGCCAATCGCATGTGACCTGCCCACATTGAAAGGCTCACACTTCTGGCCATACCCAGGCTTAAGTATCTGTAACAGAAAGGGAAACAGAAGCTCAGCCAGACTCTTATGCCAGTCACAGACATGTTCCCAAGAATTCCCTTCTCTGAATGCTAAATGCACTCTGAAAACAAAAATCTAGGCCACTATTGACAACACAGACACAGCTGAAATAAACTCACATCCAGGGAAAACAAACAAATGCCTGTTTAAACTTGCATCAGTTCCATTTCTCCTGGAAGAAAGTGATGAAAAGATCATAAAGTAGTAAGTAAGAAAGTGCCTTCCTGGTTTATACCTGCTGCGCCCAAGGCATACTGTCAAAAGTCCACTCTGCTCTCGTCGCAAGTTATTTTAGTATCCGTTTAGCTCACATCCCTTCTCCAAGGCTCAGGGGAGAACAACAACAACAGTTTAAAACATAAAACAGCATCTCTAATTTACACATTAAGTTATCTAGAAATTGAAATTGCATGACATGCCTTCGTAACTCCAGCCACAGAATTTTCATACACAGAGATCCTGTAGCACTTTCAGAAAATATTATGGTTAAACCATGGTGGATCAGTAAGAGGACACAGCTCTCTTGTGAGACAGCAAGAGGAAAGGCCTTTACACGTGGTGTTCTTGTTTGACCTCTGTTCACAAATATTACGTTCAAGGGGATATTCTGTTTGTATTTCTATGCTGTTTCCAATGGTAGAGCACTTTTTAGTTTGTGCCTTCAGTGACTTATCGAGGGGTGGGGGGAGGTCTTCCACTATAGCTGGAGACTTCCTGGCTTGTGTGCCCTGTGCCTCACCACCATAAGAACATAAGAGACGCCAATGTTGGATCAAGCCAAAGGCCCATCCAGTCCAACACTCTGTGTCTCACAGTGGCCAGAAATACCAGGTGCCATCAGGAGGTCCACCAGTGGGGCCAGGACATTAGAAGCCCTCCCACTGTTGACCCCCCCAAGCACCAAGATGACAGGGCATCACTTGCCCCAGAGTCCCTATCTATACCTTGTGGCTAATAGCCACTGATGGACCTCTGCTCCATATGCTTATCTACTTCCCTTTTGAAGCCGTCCATGCTTGTAGCCGCCACCACTTCCTGTGGCAGTGAATTCCATGTGTTAATCACTCTTTGGGTGAAGAAGTACTTCCTTTTATCCGTTCTAACCCGACCGCTCAGCAATTTCATGGAGTGCCCACGAGTTCTTGTATTGTGAGAAAGGGAGAAAAGTACCTCTTTTTCTACCTGCTCTTTCCCATGCATAATCTTATAAACCTCAATCATGTCATCCCTCAGTCGTCGTTTCTCCAAGCTAAAGAGCCCTTGGGGAAGGTTGGAGGAATAAGTGCCCCTCAGTGTCATGACATCACTTCTGCCACTAACTGAAAGTCACATCAATGCACCTTGCCAAGCTCTAGCATTTGCCTGAAATTCTGTGGGAACCATAGAGTTCCAGGCAAATGTTAGAGCATTGTCCCATCACTTTCAAAGCACACCAAAAATCACATTGCAATGCTAGAACTGGTAGGTTCCTGCTCATCAAAAACTTCCCACAAATGGTCAGACTCAGGCTGGCAACCCTGGGCTTAGCCTATTACATTACACACTATTATTGAAGTTTTTCTATCACCCAGGGCACCTTACAACTTCTCCATAAAGAGAATGACAGAAAAAGGTCTTCTGACTAAATAAAATAGGGAGGGTTTTTTTTCATTAGCTGCTAAACATGGTATACGCAAACCATCAGAAACTCTTTTGCACACCCGTTTAGAAATCAATTCTCTTCCTCACAAAAAGTTGATGGACGTCCTGTTCGGCACCCCAGTAATATTGCCAGGGGAGGAGGAGGACCTTAAGAAGCTGGCCAATTCTGGCTGGAATAAAGCAATTTGGTTTATAAGGTTAGTTGTCTGCAGCTGGTCTCTCTGGATATTTCCATGATAAACAAGGATTTGATATAGAACAACATATGGTGCCTGAAGTTTGCAATGCCTTTCTGCCAGTCAATGGAATGGAATTACCGAGACCGACTCCAGAGGTATGGATGGTAGGAGAGGAGCAGCCTGGGTAATGTTTAAAACACCATCTACTTTTGTAAATGAAAGCTGTCAAGACTCATAGAAATAAATTGGAGGAAAAAGTAGCTCTCTGGTGTATTGCTGAGAGAGCTTGAGGGTATCAGTGCATAAAAAAGTCTCATAGTGAGAATGAGGAGGAGAAAAATTCTATTATGGCTGCAGAGGGGGGGAGCAGCAAGTATTGTGTAGTGTTGAAAGGGAAGGAAGCTTGAATATAATTTTTATGCAGGGAAATGTGTCTGCTTTGAAATCTGACTGACTGACTGACTTGAGGAGGACGGGAAACCAGTTTATGTAACAACTCAAATAGAGAAGAGTCAGAAGATGTTATTCCAGACCTACAAAGGCACAGAGCCTGTTAGGGCTGAATAGGTGAACTACCTAGATTAGTGGCTTTTGAGCACGTGCAGAGTGCTGTTCACTTGCTGTTGAGCAACTGTAGCCCATCCCCACATGCTTTGGTATAAATGAACAGTTCTCCAGGGTCAATGGCATGGCCTACAAACACTGTTACCTGTATAAGAAAATGGAAGCAACATAAAAACCCTTATGAGAATGCTACAGCCCCTTTGCTTCCACAACTCCACTATCCCAGACAGGAAAATCAGAAGATTTTGCCTCAAAAAACCTGTAAATGCATATACCAAATTGAAATGGATAAAGCATATTTCACCATGGGATAGATATCAAGAACATTACCTGGTATACAATGCATATATTTAGGTGACCTAAAACCATTTTGCAGTTTTTACGATTTTTTTTGTAGTAATGCAATTGTGTCATGAAGGTGTTTTCCCCCCCTTTTGACAAGAAAACATCACCCAACTGGGAAAAGCTCTTGTCAGGAATTGCAAGCAAAACAACAGCAACAAAACATATTGAGTCACCCAGCTAGGGGTGAGGATTAGTCTGAACAAAAAACAAAAGCAAAAAAAAGACCGTTATGCTGCTCTATTTTTTACTTTACTCAGTTGAGAACATCTAGCTCTGTACCTGATGGTTGAACAGAAACCATTAACCATTCTGATACATGTTATCTGGAGAAGTCTGGTGAGTCGTCATCATTTAAGACTTTCCCAAACAGCAAAACAAAACAAGTAAAACAAATCTTATTTCTGAAATAAATTAGTGCATGGTACAATGTGCTATTACCATATACAACAGCGACAAGAGTTTTACTCCTTGCTGGGGAAGATTGGGGACTCATCTTTTCTACCATTGCATTAAAAGTATTCACACACGCCATCTCTCACTTGAAGTCCCATAAAAATACTTTGTTCATGTGTAGTATTTTCATTAAGGTCTAGTACAAATGGGGAAAAAACAAGGCCTTCTTACACAACCAGTTATGCTGGGCTAACACCACTAAATTCACATCAACCCTATTTGTTTTAAATAAGGATTCTAAGGTGGGTTCCAAAGTTGAAGTGTGTTGAAAGAATCAGCAAAGCCCAGCAAGATGAGGGTCACATGAATCACTTCATTCATAAGTGATGGTGTAAATACAATTACAGTTATTACCTTGGATAAGCTGGGGCTTCTCCCACCTCACTGCGGCCCACCCGAGCCAGTGCCATGAGCCTATGTGGATCCCTCAACCCAGAGCACCAATTTTTGTGGAGTCAGAAGGTACTGTAGAGGAAAGGGAAATGTAAGAAGGACAGCCATAAGCACCTTCTGCTGATGAACCACTGGATCCAGCCTCCATCATCAACCCTGGCTGTATGGCTATAGCATTCAAGCCCATGTCCCAGGGGCATGGCTGGGATCACACCGTGTGGAAAAAGCTCTTAACCCCCAAGCTGGGCTGTGAATATGGATAACTCAACACATTGAAATATATAACTCAACATATTAATATATTATATTTTAAAAGATAACATATTAAAATAACTCAAGGACTATGAATGACTCAATATAGTAAAAAAAACAAAAAAGGCATGTGATACCTCTAATTAGGACCAACTAAAGTGACACAAAACAATGTGCAAAACTAGTTCTCCAGGATTCTCTATCAGGCTGGAAGTTAAAAAAAATTAAAAGGGGGAGGGGAGCAAGCGTCTTTGGTCATGATCTTAAAAACCTTGTCTGAAACTTCCTCTGTAAAATGCTGTGCAGATTTAAAATGGTGCTAGTATCAGCTTGCACCCTTGCCATTATAGGAAGAAGCCATAAAAAAATCTCTCTTAATACCAGATGGGGGACACAGATCCCTTAAAAGTGGCAAGCAGAGGAAAAACTTGGTAGTCCCTTCTAGCAACCCTGGAAAAATACCATACATATAGTATTTGGGATGTATTTTTACTCCAAGCTGAATTTCAACGTATCTTGGGGTAGGAGAAGTTCTTATTTTTATTTGTGGTTAGAAATAATTATTTTCAGAGTATTAAAACACCCGGAGCTTAAAAAATTATTTCTTTATTTATTCTACTTATATCCTGCTCCTTTCCCGGGCAAGCAGGACTCAGGGTGGCTTTGACCTGAGGCAGAACGTTGTTTTTGCATATATTCACTAGGGATTGGCATGAATCGGGGTCCCAAAGCAATGTTCCTTGAAGCACGCACATCACAAATATTTAACTAACTTCAGGGTGGTTCATCAAACAGATACATTTCCTGGAAAACCCAGCATCGATCAATTAAACTCCAAGGTGACAGTAGAATTCTCCAGCCTTGGAAACGAGGTGGGTGGGGCTGAGAGAACTCTGACACAAACTGCTCTTTTTCAAGGACAGCTGTGCCAGAGCTTGTGACTGACCCAAGGTCACATCAGCAGGTGCAAGTGGAGGAGTGGGGAATCAAACCCGGTTCTCCCAGATTAGAGTCCGCACACTTAACCACTACACCAAACTGGCTCTGGGAGTATTAGTCGACTCTGCACCTGGGTACCGAGTGACCCATCCACCGCGATGAATAATTCTACTCCACAGGTAAACAGAAAGGTATCCCAGGCATCCCCAGAGTTTCAATAGGGGCTCCCCATAATGACACCACAGCAGCTTGCCAGGCACCCCCTCAGGCCCAAACACAAAGATCCCCTGGTCACTGACCACCTCTAGGTGAAATTTCTGGATGGTTCATCACCATTAATGGAACACATTGTACATCTGTTGAGACTGTAAATTGTACAAATGTAATGGAAAGGGGTATGAAAAGTACTGGGTTCGCCGCATGGAGGACTCGGACGACGACATGCGGTTGCACACGTTTATTGAGTACTTAACAACAACACAACGGCCCAGCAGGGCCAACTGTATACACTCCTGTCCCCGGGCCTCTCACTCCATTGGAGGGTTTGAATTTCCCACCAAGGAGCCTATTGGCCGGCTCTGGAGGGGAATAGGATCCGAGGTCCTATTGTCCTTTTGGAGCCATGCTCCTCTGCTTCTTCCGGGTGTCTTGTGGCGGCCCGCATACATAACAGGGTCCAGGCCCTCTCTGCCTCAGGGCCTAGAGATTGGCAAACCTCAACAATCATGGCATCCATGACAGAGCAGGTGAGGTGACTCCTGGGCCCCGGGGAGGAGGGGGGGTTGGCCATGCTCAGCAATCACCAGAGGGTGAATGAGACCCAGGGACACAGCCAGCCTCAACAGTGTGGGTGACTCCTGGGCCCAGGGAATGAAGGGGGTTGGCCATACTCAGTGATCACCTTGACCGCAGAGAGTGAACGAGGCCCAGGGACATGGCCACCTGCAACAGTGTGGGGGATTCCTCTGCCATAAACCAAACTTCATTTTCCCAGTTCATGCCCATCCCTAATATTCACCTCTCCCTTTTTGCACCTTGAATAATTCAAACCAGTAAGTTGCATTTACAAGGCCGTAGACAACTAATATAAACTATCAGGAATTTTAAAGGAAAGAATGTAAAAAACATCTAAAATTTACCATTTGTAAGGTTTCTGTTTTTCTGCCCCACAATTATCTTTCTCTGTTGCAAGGTAAATATTCTTGAGGTTGTCATGAAGAGTCTTCACATCTTGAAGAGTTGGATTTCTCTAAGGCACTAAAAATGATTCCTTAGATTAAAGTTTTCTTAATTTGATAAATGGATTTGGGGTAGAAAAAATACCCCAATGGCAAAAATAATAGATTTCTGGGGTTGGTTTTTGTTTTTCCTTTTTAACAGAAAGCAACATGTAAATGGTAACTGGTTGTACCTTGGAGAAACTGTTTACTAGCATACAGGTGACAATGTCCTAAGAGGAAAAGTTCTAGAGCCACTTTTTTCTGCATTTCACCCAAAAAGTACAACTGGCATAGGGAAATGCACCCGAAGGTATTTTCAGGGTTTTAACAATACTGAGATGAGTTTTAATTGGTGCACAAGGTAAAAATCAATGGAAGTCAAGTTGGGTAGTATTGTTTTGTTTTAGGGTGAAAACCCATAAGCGCAGCCTCCTCCCAGGTTCATTCAGTCACATATTTAAGTAAGAGAGTAAGGCTGAAATACCCAGGAATTCTTTGCTCCTGTAAACAGGGGAACATTCTCTCCAAACAATCACTCTGTGATGATGTCCTCTGAATCTTGATTTCTGTAAACAAGTTCTCTGAGTGACTCATTTGCCCACTCTTTCAAAATAATAGTAACAGGCTCTGCATTTTTTAAAATCAGTGCTATTTATTGTTAACTTTGCTCTCCATGGTAAATATACTGAGATAACATTGAAGGGTGCGTGTTTTTTCAGAGCATCAAATATCATTACAGAATCATTTCAAAAAGGAGGATAATCACTCATGGTTTGGAAATGAGCCTGTTAAAGAGTAAACAAAATCATTAAGCTGGTGTACAGAACCAGAATACCTTCATCTTCATCCCATTGCCCGCCTAAAGCAAGATGATGACTTTCAGTTCGTATTGCTAGTGACAAGACCCAACCCCAAAGGTACTGACTAGGGGAAGCTATTATCCTTCTACAGTAATTTGGCGATGCGGGGGAGAGAAAGAGCAATTATTGCAATAATGATATTGTTGATTTCCTTCTCTGGGGGCTTACATTAGGATAAGATTTCAGCACATGAATCTGCAGTGGAAAAATGGATCACTCTTTATTAGAAGCATATTTAACCACCACCCCCTTTCTAAACAGCTCCGACATGATTTCTTCCATTGTCCATTGCATCCTCTTGCAGCAGCAGAAGCAGCAGCTCTGGCTCCATGGCGACCTCTAGTCCTCCTCTCCTCCTCTAGTCCTTTCAATTGGAATGACTCGGTTCTGGGCTGCTTTTCTGTGTAAGGGGGGAGGTGGATCTCCAACTCTCTCTTGCATTTTGCCATTTTATTTTATTTTTTGCAATTTTATACTTTTGCATTTTTAAAACCTTTTCTGTTTGGTGTTTTGGCCTGGAAAAAAGAAAATGAGACTGAAACTTCCCTGACAGTGCCCGATGACATTTTGGAAACCCCATACACAACTTAAATTTTAAAAATATTTTTTGAATTGGTTTGGATTTGGGGGGGGGTGTTTGTCCGAGGACACAGCACTCATCTGTGGGGGGCATTGCTCCCAAATGCCCCCATGGCTATGGGCCTGACACTGTGAGGTTTTTATAGGTCCATGGCTTAGTGGTACAGCATCTGCTTTATGTGTTTATTTATTCAGCTATTTATTATCCACTTTTCTCTCCAATGTGGCTTATGACAGTCTCCTCTCTTCCATTTAATCCTTACGACAACCCTTTGGTTTGGCTGAGAGACAGTGACAGGCCCAATGTGAATCAGCAAGCTTCCTTGGCAGAGTGGGGTTTTGAACCTGGTCTCCCAGATTGTCATCCAACACTCTAACCGCTATGCCATGCTGTACAAGAGGCAGAGCAAAGGATCACTAGCTGCTCTAAGGGAAGGGCCATGGTTCAATGGTAAGGCATCTGCTTTGCATGACGAAGATCCTAGGTTCAGTCCCTAGTCTCTCCAGGCTCAGGTGATGTAAAAGACTTCCACCTGAGGCTGTCGGATATTCAATTTTGTGCCTACGGGGTTTTATAACTTTTAGCTAACAGATGTTAAAGCTTCAAAGTGCTTGTTCAGACCCACAAGCTATGGAGCATGTAAAAGCAGAAGTTGGGAGTATATCATGCAGTAGTATCCTGTTAAAGAGACAGAAAATTGTGCAATAAATAAAAGTGCACAAGCAGGTTAAGAAATGAGCCATAAGCAAAGACATGTGTCAGCAAAAAGCTCCAAAAGGTCTGTGAGTCAAGATCACCCCACTATATCTCTGGGCTGTGAGTCAAGACCACAAGACCTAAAATAATGAATGCCAAGATGACCATATGTGACAAAACTCTCCTGATAGGAAGGCAAAGGTGAAAAGAAGGAAGAATGGGGCAGAGAACAACCAGTGAAAGTCTTCTCTCCTGATTGATCTGCATTAAAAGGCTCAGCCAGCCCTTCGGATTTTTACCAGAAATCTTCCTTGACAGATTTCTCCAGACTAGTTAGCATCAAGACTTGGTCTGGCTTTTTTTTTTTTCTTCAAAAGGTTTAGCAGTCATTTCATCCCTATTTGGTATAATATCTGATTTCCAGTTTCTCGCAATACATATTCTTGCCATTGTAATTAGATAAGTGATAACACATTTTTCATTATATTTAATGCCATTGAGTATAATATTTAATAGAAAGATTTCTGGGCGTAAAGATAGATCTATTTCTGTGATGTCTTTTATTAACTGTTTAGTAGTTTTCCAGAGTCCTTGGATTTTATCACAATTCCACCAAATATGTAAGTATGTTCCTCTGTTATTTTTGCACCTCCAACAATTTCCAGAAATGGTTGCATAGCATTTTTGCAACCTATCTGGCGTCCAGTGCCACCTATAATTCATTTTTATTATATTCTCTCTATAAGGTATTGATCTTAATAGCTTAATTGAGTCCCAAGATTTTTCCCATTCTTCTCTCTGGAGCTTGCGCCCCAGATCTCTTTCCCATTTAATCATAAATGGTTTCTCCGGATCGTTTATTAACTCTTCTTCTAGGAGATAATTATAAATTTTTCCAATCTGTTTTTCTGTCTCCCGTAACCAAAGTTTATCTAGTTGTGTATCGGTATCATAGAATCCTGTTTTTTAATCTCTCGTATATCTTGAGATTAGTTGATTCTTTTTGAGATAATGGAAATGGATAAGTTGAACATGTTGATGGCTGGAAAACTAGAGGATAAATTTAACCAGAAATGGCATAAAGCCTTAAAGTGGTATGAGACAAATTTGTAAACCCCCAAATGTAAATGTATATCAAGTGGAAATCAATGTATGATTAAAAACTGAAAATAAACTTAGAAAAAAAAAGACTTGGTCTGGCCAGCCACTGGATGAGTGTGTGTTCCTGGAGCTATTTTTGTGTATAATAAAGCTGTAGCTTTATTTTTCAAGAACACTGTATCTCTGGTTCCTTTCTCTTTCAGCAACCTGTAGCTCTCTAAAAGTACCCTGTGCTAAAATTGTTGAGGTTTAGAGGAAAGCCTGATCACCTTTACTTTGATTCCTGATACTCCTAGAATTTATTTCTAACAAGGCCCTGGAGAACCACTATGAGTCAGAGTAGACAATACTGACATTAGTGGTCTGACTCCGTATAAGGCAACTTCCTGTATGTTCAGGTAGATTAGGCCAAGAAAGAATGGCTGTCCCAACGTCACCCATTAAACTACATGTCAAGCTAGGATTTGAAGTCCTACTAGTCCAACACTCTAACCATTACATTATATCAACTTCCACACTATCACAATTTTTTTTTTTTAAAAAAAGGGAAGGTAACCATTAAAAGGATAAACTTTTCTTTTTTTGAAATATTCAAAAGATTGTTTTCCTCAGAAGTTTTGCATTTGATAATTTTTGGGGGAGGGTCTTCCTTACCCAAAAAACAACATGAAGAAATTGCTACAGGAAGGAAAATGTAGTAGGGATATTGCTTTCCTGTCTCTGATCTTTGCATCTGGGTGCTAGTTTTGTTTTGTTTTAATAGAAGTCCCACCCAAGATCAGGGAATGCAGATGTAAAAATGTTTAAAGGTAGTCAGTATCCAAGATGTCTATCCACAGATACATATCATATAAGCACACAAAAAATACAAAATTTATCAGTAAAACAAGAAGGACGCATAGGTGCCAATGGAGATTGGATGACAAAAAAATCCATCCTCCTACAGTGACCAAAAAAGGGAGGAAATTAAAGCACCTCTACAACACAGAGAGAAAGGGAATAACGGATGCATCTTCTTGGACGTTGAGAGGACTCTGGATGCTATTTTGCCTCTACCATGACTAGATAAGAAAGAAACTGGTGGTTTTGATTGGCAGAAGCTTAATAAAACAAGTCGTACAACTAAGGCAGGCAATGTCAGCTTCATCACCATTAATGTGAGAGGTCTTGGGAGTGCCATTAAAAGAAAAAGAATTTTATCTAACCTAGAGAAGAAGAAGAAGAAGAAGAAGAAGAAGAAGAAGAAGAAGAAGAAGAAGAAGAAGAAGAAGAAGAAGAAGAAGAAGAAGAAGAAGAGAAGAGATTGGATTTATACCCCGCCCCACCAAATTAAGACCAGATGTTACCTTCTTGCAAGGGACTCATTTTCATTCCACAAGTCCTGTTATTCTAAAAACAAAATGGATTCAGCATCAGTTTCATTCAAATGGGTTCTCAAAATCTAGAGGGGTTTCCATTTTAATTTCTAGAAACATACCCTTCCAGCTTACAGCTACAAAGAAAGACATGAGAGGCAGATATATATTTGTGAAAGGCCTGTTGGGAGGGAAGATGACAACCTTAGCCTCCGTGTATGCTCCAAAGATCCATACGTCTCATTACAATGAACAATATGTTCCACTCCCAGATCCAAAATACAAAAGTCATGTACATATTTTTTTTACTGAGACCAACCAAAAACCAACACAAAACCAAGCACAAAAACAAACACAATGGTCAAGCTTTTGTGTTCTCCAGAACTAGAAATTTAAATAAATAAACAAACAAACTCCAGACCTCGACTCTTCATCAGGCTTTTTAAAAAACCACCAAATAAATGAGGGCAAGAAAGTGGGAATCTCTCAGACCCCAATCTTAAGGTTCTACTGACTTCAGTGGGCAGAGGGTGTGATTCAGGCTGTCATTCTAAGAACAAGAAGTGAAAATTGGAAACCATCCAACTGAAAACAGAACAACCAGTTGATGATGTCTCTTACATCCAGCAGAACATACAATCCCTTTAAGAGTCTTGATATGGTATTTTCAGCCATCCAGTGTTTCATGCAGTTCATATCTTGGTTGCTGAATTCATACCTAGCATCAAACCATCATTTGATATTACATGAGCAAACCTTAGCCTTGCACACTCCCCTCAGTCCCTCATTTGCACACTTTAATTTTATCACTTATTTCATGTATAGTGCCAGACATATAATGCTGTTAACTCCAAATCAGCCGTCTGAACCAGATTGCAAACCACAGGATGAAGGTTTAGATGCAACATGAATAGGTTTGCGCTAAGTGGGAAGTCATTTATTGAGAAAGTACAAAGGAAGGGAATTTGCATGTGCAAGGTTCAGCCACATGAGGATTTGCATGTGTTGAAGGCACCAGTGTCTCAAACCCAGGACTCTGGCCCAGCACCTTACCCCTGATCCACCACTGCCATTGACAAGCCTGAGCCTGAAGGGCGCCACAGCACTATTCTACAAGTGGCCACCCTGGGAACTGCAGCCTTGGCCAGCCCAGCAGAGGCAGGTGACGGAACCAATTGGGGCAGGATTGGGGCTATATAAGTTCTGCCTCTGATGTGGCTCCTCAGTTCTAGCAACTTTTTCAGTATGAGAGGACCTGGCTCTGCACTGCCTATTCATGGGACTTTAATCTTCTGCCTGTCCTGCCTCTAGGTCCAGGACTTACTCTTGAACTCTACTTTTTGCCTGTCTCCAACTGTGCCTTCAAACTTGGACCCTACTGACTGATCATCCAGTGTAACCTCCTATTGGCTGATGACCACTGTTGCCTGCCTTTGACCTCAGCATTTTGGTTTCCTGCCCAAAGTAACTATTCTAATGAGACTCAGTCCCAGCTGACTCCAACAGCATTGAGAAATTCAACATTCTCCAGTATTTCATTGGCTCTAAACTAGTGCTACAAAATGAGCTCCCCAGTTCTGAATTCATCATTGTTGATACATTCATATCCCTACCATCTCCAATTTTTATGGGAAAACCAGTTCACTAATACCTGTTTGTTAAGGCTTCTAAGTGGTGGGTTATTTAAACATAGTCGTTGCTGCACAGAAGTTTTGAGAGACCTGATCAATGCAAAGCCTGTAAACATAAATGCTAACATCCAAATAGTTGTAAAACCAATGCAGTAAACACGAAACCAGCTGCTAAATAGTCAAGAGATTTGTTTTGGTTATGTTTCTTATTACTGTGAAACACATGGCACTGTTTGAACTCCACATCTACTTCCACTCGGGGCAGACGTTCGTTCTTTATTACGTTCTTTATTTCATTCTTTATTACGATCATACCACTCAATTCAGACATGGTCAGCAGCACCAATGATGGGCATCAGATTACCCATTACCAAGCAACACATGATGAAGCTGTGACTCAGACCATTGATTCATCAGGGTCAGTATTGTCTACTCAGACTGGCAGTGGCTCTCTAGGGTCTCAGGGGGAGGACTTTGACATCACCTACTACCTGATCCTTTTAACTGGAGATGCCAGGGACTGAATCTGGGATCTTCTGCATGCCAAGCAGATGATCTGCCACTGAGTTGTGGCCCCCTCCCTCATTGATGGTTACAGTTGTTGAAGACTCTGGGCCAAGCCACTCCAGCAACACTGGTGGAGTCGCTGGGGCTTCACTCTGCTTGCTTTTGGCTACCAGAAGTCCTCTAGAGCAGCAGCTCTTCAGGAACTTTCCCAGTAAGTTTAAAGGCCAGTCCACTCCTGCTTCGACTTCAGATGTAAAAATAGCTTGAAAAACTGAGTAAGTTCAAAAGACTATCAGTCAGTCAGTCAGTCAGTCAGCCTTTATTGGCATAAAACAATACCTTAAGACTATCTGCCAAGCTCTGGCATCCATATTGGCTTATTCTGTCTCTGTTAAACATATTATTTTTTAGCATCTGCCTTTTCCCTTCCTTATCGCTGTACCTCTGCCCTCACTTGCCATTTGCATTCCTTGGTGGGGGAGGTGTTGTTAGAACATTAGGGAGTATCGCTTGGTAACTTTCTGAAGTGAGCCCTAAGCCAGCTTTCTCATGAGAATGTCCTTGGCAAAGTCTTATGCCTGACTAGGTTAGATAGGGTGACCATATATCTGTCTGGGTTGTGATAGAAATGCTGACGTTGGCGTGAATGAAATTTTGGGGTTTCACCTATATGTTGCTTTTCCCCACCTTTGCAAATTAGTCCTAACAAAGAGTTTGAACCCATAGCATCTCACATCTCTAATAAAGCATTTCACTGCCAGAGTGTGTGTGGAGAGTGTTTTGACTGTGAACCTGACACTAACAACCATCTCAGCTCCAGAAACCCTTGATTGCATCACATATACATGGCACATCTCCATGTCTAAAATCACAATAATGTGGACATGTACAAAAATTGATGGTTTTATAATATAAGATCCCTTTCCTAAAGAAAAAAGAGGATTTGTCTCAGATTTTGCAATCCCTTTTTAAGAATCTTGAATTATATGAAATAGGACATCATCCAGGAAACACTGAATAGCGGTAACTCGGGGACACAATATAAATCCAATTGTTCACTGAAATCCAAAGGGACAGCCATACGTAATGTGAATGTCTAGAAGGATTCTCACTGTCAAGCAGTAAATCTGCAGCCAGCCTCTTATGTTCATACTTGTGAATCTGTTCAACAGCAGGAAAAATCTCATGTCATGCTCTCAATGCTTATGATACAAAAATCTGTACCTGAACAAAAATGCTGGTACTGTACTTGCTTGATCTTAATAATGTTCAGTAATTCTGGCCTTCAATGATCCTCTTGAGATTTAATATGCCAAAAAAACCCCCAAAAACACCACAAGAAAGTGCAGAAAAAGACAACCAAGATAATTAATGGTTTGGAACCCTTTTCATACAAGGTCTGGGACTTTTCCATTTAGAGAAAAGACTACTATGGGGCATGATAGAAATGTATGAAATTATGCATGAGATGGAGAAAGTGGTTATTAAAAACTTTTCTCTCTCTATCCCATATTAATACTCAGGGGCAATAGATTCAGGACAGAGAAAGGAAATACTTCTTTACTCAATGGGTAATTAACATTTGGAATTCACTGGTGATGGACTTGGTGATAGCCACAAGCATAGATGGCTTTAAAGAGGGAGTAGACAGATTCATGGAGGACGTCCATCACTGGTACTAGCTATGGTGACTAAAGGGAGCTGTACTGACTAGCAGGCCTGGAGTATCAGGTACCAGAAGTCAGGCCAGACAGAGTCATTCAGTCCAAAGATCAAGGTTCCAGAAAGTCAGGAAAGGCAGAGTTGGTGGTTGTGTGTCTATTATATACATTGTGTCCACATCTAACAGCCTCCCTTGGCTGGTTTTTATAGCCATACACTTAAGGGTCATGCTTGCAGTCACCTGCTTTGAAATAATCCTGTAACTACTCATCTTGGTTATCAGCAAGCAGCTGGCATCAGGCCAGGAGGTGTGCACTTTGCCATCTCTCCTGTAGCTCTGTTCTTGACCTCTGCCTGTGGTGCTCTAAGGGTGTGGGTGATGCTTGAGGGCTGTAAACAGTCAACTGAGTTTCACCTGGTGACTCAGGGCTGGAGGGTGTTGGTGGCTCTACATTAGCTGTTGGCTGTAAATCCTGACAAGCCTGCAGGTAATCTTCCTGCTTGCCAGTTTCTGCTGAATCAGAACTGGCTATCGCTGAGCCCTGGCTGACATGACAGGAGCCTCCATATAGAGGTAGCTAATTTGTGAACACTCATATTAAAGGTAACATCAAGGAAGGCCAGTTGGTGTAGTGGTTAAGAGTGGCGGACTCTAATCTGGACATCTGGGTTTGATTCCCCACTCCTCCACATGAAGCCAGCTAGGTGACCTTGTGTCACTCGCAGTTCTCTCAGAGCTCTATCAGCCCCACCTACCTCACAGGGTGTCTGTTGTGGGTAGAGGAAGGGAAGGCAATTATAAGCTGCTCTGAGACTCCTTCAGGTAGTAAAGGGTGGGGTATAAAACCAACTCTTCTTCTTTTTCTTCTTCTATATGTGCTTCAGTGTAACTGATTGGCCACTGGGCAAAACAGGATGCCGGACTGGATGGAACATGGTTCTGATCCTGCAGAATTCCTCTTAAAAACATAATGAGCAGGACATACTGAAAAAAGTATAATGAACAGGGCATATTTGGATCATATTTTAATTAATTACATTTCAAATGTGTTTCCCACTGTATAGATGCTATGATGTTCAAAATACATCAGCCTTTATTTTACTTGCTTACAAAATCGGGACCCCCCTCTAAAATTTGGCAGGGATGATCCCTAAACAAAACAAGTCCTTTAGTAATATTTATGTCCAAAGTCATAGAATATTAAAGGGACTGATGTGTACAGCATTGTCCATAAAAGAATAATTGAAATGCCAAAATATAATAAAGAAGAAAAATGCATGTTGAATACACTGCATCCCAAAATTGAATGCTCATTAGATATGGTAGGTATTGCAATGGTGGGCAATCAAGTTTTTCTGTTTCAGAAATAAATAATCAAATTTCTATGAGCAACCTTGCATATAACTTATGAACGAACTTCCCCATGGTAGCAGTCAATCATAGAATTAATATAAGCAGGAAAAGGAATGCAAACTGAAAGGTGTCATGATATCATAACTATCAAATAGGAGGGCTGTATGTGTAAAGCATATTTTGTTGACTAAACTGATAACGTGGAAGCCTTGTGGTGATTCCAGTGTGGCATAGGGGTTAGAGTATCAGACTAGGATGTGGCAACCTAGGTTCAAATCCCCTATTTGCCATGAAATGTGATGGGTGACCATGGGATAGCCACCATCTCTCAGCCCAACCTACTTGCCAGGGGGTGTTATGATGATCATAAAGTAGAGGAGAACAGAACCATGTATGCTGCTCTTGGATGAAGGGTGGGATAAAAATGCACTAAATTAAAATGAATAATAATAATAAAATAGCCTGATTAGCAGCAATGTGGGGACATGATGGAAATCCAAGAGAATAACTAGTGTATCTTCACTGAAACTTTTCATTTAAGTATGATGCATTCAGGGCAAGGTGGTCCCCTCCCCCAGCTAGAATTTGGAAGTCACAGATAGGGACGGGCATGAACTGGGAAAGTGTGATTCGGTTTGTGGTTCGTGGCATGCCCCGTTCACAAACCATGGACCATGATGAACTTTTAGCAACCTCATGAACTGGTTCTGTTCATAAGATTCATGAGGCAGTACAACAGCCGCTGCGGCTTGCTAGAGACAAGGGGAGTGCAAGAAGAAATTGATATTTTGGGGGTTGGGTTTATTGAACTTGGAAAATATCAGTATTTCCCAATATTTCCAAATCCCAATATCAGTATGGTATTGGGATTTGGGAAATAATCTAGATTCATGATTTTTTTCGGCTCCATTATACCGTATAAGGATTATTACAGTCTATGGTCCTCATCTCCCTTATAAATAAAAGCCGAATGGTGATGGCACTTCTCTAGAACATTCCACACGCTCCGGAATGGGTTGGCACCCTGGTGTGTCACTCACAGGGCGTCTCTCTCCATTTGCTTTGCTGCCGCCTGTGTGGTTGTCCTCCCGCCCACAGAGGCAGCGACCACCCTTTTGTCCTCAGTTTCCTTCGAGCTGCGGCCTGGGCTGGGGGCTCCACTGGCCAGACACCCTCACTCGGCCTGCAGGCCCCAGATGGGGCCATGCCACCGCTGCTGAGCCATGGCAGCCAGGAGCCACCACCAGCCAAGAGGAGGCCCAGGCCGACATGTGCTGGCTCCGTCCAGCCTCCTGGAAAGGCACCGGGGGTGGCCAAGTGGGGAGGCGGCAGAGGCCCATTCCCTTGCGCCTCCCCCATTCGGTCTGCGGATGAGAGGAGATGGCGTCATGCCACCGTGCCTGAGGCCGGCCGGGGAGCCAGGCCCAACTGTCCCATCACCCCGCGGCGGGGACGGATGAGGCCAGGCGGCTTGGCCCACCAGGGCCTCGAGTGCGCGGAGGAAGGGCCGAGGAGAGGGGTCAGGGGAAGGAGACACGGGCCCTCAGCCGGCCGCCTGAGCTGCCACCCATTTCAGGGAGAGGGACAAGCCTGGTCCACTTGCCCTGCTGGGGCCTCGCTCGGCTGGGCGTGGGTGGGAGCAGCCAAACCAGGCACCTTGACCCACCAAGGCCTTGACCCTACGGGGGGGGGAGTGTGGACTGCTTCCCCGAGGTGGGGGGGCAGGAAGTGAATGGCACCCTGCGCCCGGCCGTCCTCACGTCCATTGCGGGGAGAGGGGCAAGCCTGGTCAGCTTCCCCCGCTGGCACCTCAATCGGGCGGGGGTGCCGGGGGGACAGACGAGGCCAGGCGACTTCGCCCACTGGAGCCTCGACTGCACAGCAGGAGGGCAGAGGAGAGGGGACTGGGGAAGGAGACGCGGGCCTGCAGCCGCCCGCCCGAACTGCCTCCCACTGCAGGGAAATGGATGTGCCCGGCCCGCTTGCCCTGCTGGGGCCTCGCTCGGCCGGGGGTGGTGGCAGGAGCAGCCAACCCAGGCGCCTTGGCCTGCCAGGGCCTCAACCCTGCGAGGGGGAATGCGGGCTGCTTCCCCAAGTTGAGGGGGCAGGAAGTGGATGGCGCTCTGCGCCCAGCTGGGCTCGTGCCCATTGCGGGGAGAGGGCCGAGCCTGGACGGCTTCCCCCACGGCACCTTGAGCGGGCGGGGGTGCCGGGGGGAGGGGCGAGGCCAGGCATTTTGGCCCGCCGGAGCCTTAACTCTTCAGGGCAGGACGGCCAGTTTCGCCCTGGGGGCCAGATGGAGATGGCAACCCGCACCCGCGGCCAGGCTAGCGCCCTGTTGTCTTCAGTTCCACAAGGGGCATTCTTCCTAGTCGTCTATAATGGAGAATCCATATGGGGTTGTCTGTTTTTCAAGGTAGAGGCATCAAATTTTTAGCATAGCTGCTGGTGCCTCTCTGCAACCCCCCCCAAGTTTCCTCAGAAGAGGGGCCCCCCATCCTCCATTGTTTCCAATGGAGGGAGAAAAAGACACTTGAAGGCACGCCTTTGAAGTTCATTTGGCTTGGAGATGCATGACTTGGAGAACGCAGGCATTTAAAGGGACAGTACCTTTAAGTGCCTGTCTTGCCTTCAGAGTTCACTCACTGAATCATGCCGCGGCGGCAGCACAACTCAACAAGTCAACTCAGAAGGCATTTAAAGAGTCCACAGTCTCTTTAAATGCCTTCTTTGGCTGACTCTCCTCTACCTGCCCAACAAATTTGGTGAAGATTGGATTTATGGGGTCCAAGTTACAGCCCCTGAAAGAAGGTGCCTCTAGGAAAGTACTTTCTGGGGAAAGCACTTTCCTGGGGGCACCTTCTTTGGGGGGCTGTAACTCAGACCTCATAAATCCAATCCTACCCAAATTGAAGGGCAAGTCAAATAGAGTCAGCCAGGGATCCCCTATAACTTTGATGACTCTAGCTTGCATAGGATGCATTGTATACACCACTGAACCTCCACCTGTCAAAATGACTGCAGCAGTCATTTTGACAGGTGCAGGTTCAGGAGTGTATAGAACAGCTCCTGTGCAAACTAGAGACACCAAACTCACAGGGGACCTCCCCCGGATGCTCCTCTACATTCCTTCTAAGTTGCTGCTTTGATGTTTTGTAAACAATTTGATTGACCGGAGACAGTCTATCTGGAAATGTCTCTGCTTATGAACAGGCACAAACCTCCACAAACAGCTCAAAGATTCATGGAAAATTCAGGCCAGTTGACCTGACACAAACTTCACTTCATGAAGCATGAACCATCCAAAATTAATCACGAACTTTAGTTCATGAGCCAATTCATGCCCATCCTTAGTCATAGAACTACGATTTTCAAACCAAATCCCCATTTTCCTACAAGTTAACAAACTTTTTTCCCCCTGATCTATAGTTCTCCATGGTTTCTGTTGTTGCTGGGTGTTCCCTTCTCTGGGATATTCTGGCAACTGCCCAATGACGGACACAGTTCAGTTAATACCAGCAACAGATTAAAATGCAGAACTCTCCTGTGTTCCCGATTTGTAAAGCTGTCCATTGTTTTAGCTCCTCAGTTCAAGATTCACCACACAGCTTTCTTCTGCTTTTGTCCCCATTTCCTCTACCTACCCCCTCACCTTTTCTTTTGTTCATGTTGTTCGAGATCTGACTGAAATTGTTAATGTTTGTGAATAAAAGCAATCCCCCTCCTTGATTCACTTCCAACTCTATTATATTTGCTCCTGCCATTATTTCTGTACAAAAGTGTTCTAAATTCCTTTTGCAAAGGATGTACACCTTTGATTGAAAGTCACCACTGTGATGCTTTTTCCTTTTCTCAGTCTTATAATTTCTTCTAAATTATTATCACACTTTAAGCTTCCCAGTTCTCAGGGTGTTTTGGAATAAAAGTGCAAAATATCTGAAGGTCCTATAAGTTGATAAGCAAAATGAAAAGTGACATCCCAGGAGAAATGTTGTTAGTAAGAAGGGATGCTATGAATTTTGTGATGAACATATTTGATAAATTAGCATACCATGTTTAATAACTGCCGTCCCCCATGAGCTGAACTTGCAGTGTGTTTGTGTGTCTGCTGTCCACTTTGAATGGCTGCTGAGCAGCTTTGTTGCTGTGGCTGTGAAGTTTCACTTTCATCCCTTGCAGGTGAAATGATTCTACCCAGGCTCATGGGTGGTTGAGTCAGGTGATTAAATGAATTGAGGGGGGAAATGATGTCTCCCATAAGACTTTGAAAATGTGCATTTACAAAATAACACTGGTAATATGGACTTTAAACAGACATCAAATGGGAAGACTTTTTTAAAAATGCAGTGTATTATCTGGCAGACTGATGGATTTGCTTGCTTAGCTATATGCAAGGCTTTTTTCCTGGGGTTTAAATGTTCACGAGTGCTTATTCCACTGCCATTCCAAGGGATGATGGGAGGAAAATGAAATAAAATAAAAATCAGCAACATCAGCTGCATTTCTCCTAAGGAAAACCATGAAGTGGTGTAGGGTAGCTAGGAATTGCTGGGAACTCTATGATTTTACCATAGAGTTTCTGGTAATTCCTAGAGCTACCCTACACCTTTTTCAGGTTTTCCCCAGAAGTGATGTAGCCAATCTCACATACCCCTCATTTCCCCACCCCCAAATATACTTCAAAGTGGCATGCAGAAACAGCAGGTCTGGGGGAGAGAGGGCAAGTAGGACAATTGTTGGGCTGATTGAGAATGCTCATGCTTGGAACACTGCTGGCTGCACTGCACTGTTGTTTGTATACACCAAAAGTAACATGATATTCAAGCATAAAACTATTTGTGATGAAAACCCCTGATTCTCTCTCCATCTCTTCCACATATAGGTGAAAGTGACCTTAGAATAAAAACTAACCTTTGACTATTGGATGTGTGGTAGAACATGCCTACACTGGTCTGCAGGTTCTGTTCCACACCACCCTCCTTGGGGGTTTCCAATTCCCTGGAGGGGCTTTTCTCTTACTCTCCAGTAGCTGCTACCACCACCTGATCAATATAGGAACTTCCCACTGAGAGGACCAGGACCCTCAGCTCCCCTTCCAAGCTCAGAGGCCTTGCCTCAGTGTCTTCCACTAGCCCAGTACCTGGATACCATGGGGACAGTTTTGTATGACCCTGGGGGAATAGCCAGTTGCCAACTGCTTGCCTTTCCCCCTTCCTGGGGCTCCCTTTTAAAATAGCATGTCTGAAACAGTGGGGGTCTATGTGGTACAGAGAACCTCTCCTTGCATCAACAGTTTAAAATATTTATTAAGAAGAAAATGTTTACAAGCATATTTTTAGCACTGCATCAGATTGAAGCAAGGAAGAACAAAAGAAATTGGTAAAACACAAATCCTCTGTCCCTCTCAGCTATATGTGCCCTATGTGATGGTAAAATATAGGACAGGCTCTTTATCTTAAGTGTTCTAGTTCCCTAAAGATCTGCAATTACCTTAAAGTTTGCTTCCACTCTTTAGGCCAGCTGCATGGTCCAAAATAACTGCCTGCTCCCCACCTCAGACAAGAGGTCTGTTCAGCTCAGCATCCCAAGGAAAAAGCTATTTCCTGTTGCCCAAATAATTTATCCTCTCTGTTCCTCCTCCCCTTTGACCCCAGGTCAAGGCATCTTTTCCCGCTGTCTCCAAAAAGTTACTTCCTCATCCTCTCTAGAATTTTGACACCCCCAACTCTATGTTCCCTGGTAGTGTGTGTGTGTGTGTGAATTGGCCCATCCTATTGTGTCTCCTGCTAGATTAATTAGCATTCATTAAGAGATGGGTCTGGAAGGCCATGGGCTAATTTCCTCCCCCCTCCTGCTTGTTCTTAGCTCGGAGGGTGGTAAAAACTGGTAAAATGCATAGGGAAGACCTTTGCTGCTTGCCAGCCATGATGGACTCCTGCTCCTTCTCTTCTTTGAGGCAGATTTTCCCACCAAAACCCTGTTCACCATTCTGAATGAGCAGCCTCTTAGCAGCATGTTTGAATTAAAAACCTATAACTTTCTTTGCGTCCCACCTTGTGTTAAAGAAGTTATTTGGCTTTTGCCCAGGCCAGAGTTTTATTGTAACTCAGCAGGAGTCCTCTTATATAACCCTTTGGAAATGGCATTTGACATGAGGTAAAGTTGAAACAAAAAGGCAGATTTTATTCAACAGGCATGGATAAGGAATAGGGCAGGGAACAATGAGATGAGGAACCTGTAGATCTTTAAAAGAAAATTAGAATATCTTGAACAACAGAGTATAGTTGAAGCTTAAATCCTAAGAGACTTAGTTCTTTACTGTGAGAGATTGATTTATCATGTAGATTAATTTCAGCCACAATGTGTCTTAATAAAGTTTCACAGAAAACATGGGTTGTGGGACTGGTATACTAGAAGGTGAGGAAGAGGCCTGTGTGCTACCCACCATTTTTCCTGGATGCAGGAAGCTGCAGAGAAAGCCAGCGAGGAAGATTTTTTTTAATTCAATAGGCCAAAATAGGATCAGCAATACTCCAAATAAGGGATTCTAACTCAGGGTTGTTCATGGGGCTCAGCAAGCAGAAGACTTCTTGATTGTTACTCAATGTTGGCTATGGATTGCCTTCTTTGGGCTCCTTATCAATCATCAACTTAATAAAAGTCTCATATCTCTTTACTGAACTAAAGTTGCTAGGGGTCCTTTGACAAAACACACCATTTCTCTCTCTGTCTCTCAAATAAACACACACACAGAGTTTACATTTGACAGGTTTATATGTGCTCTGTAATATGGCTTCCAGATTCTCTTCTAGGAAGAACTCAATTCAAAATAGTCATTTGAGTCCACAGTAGTGTTTTACCTGATTAAAACAATCCAGTGATCAGTAGTTGAATCCGCCATAAATGTCTATTTGTGCTAGACCTCTTGCATAAGTGGAAATGCAAGAAAAATACTGTGTAGCTGCTTGTGATAGGTGAAACTTGTATTCTTGTGTGCATTTTTGTTTGCTCAAGATCTTGTGCAACCAATTTCTGGCCAGTTTAACAAATAGGAAGGAAAGTGCCAGGTGTTGCTCAGCATCTTGCACAAGAAGAACTGCACTAAGTCCATTTATGTTTCCGCATCATTAGATCTAAGCCCAAGTTAGGCTCTTTTTAAAAAGTTTCTGCTACTGTAGAACAGAAATAGACACGTGATATGTAAAAACTAATACAGAATTCACACACACATCGTCCACAGATTATTTAAACACGCACACACTTCAAAATTAATGCCTACATCTTACAAATGGATTGCTAGATAGTCAAGTTTACTTTAAACACCCTAAAGCTACCAAGCAGCTTGCAAAAATAATATGGTGGCTTAGATTAAACATTAATATTCTGGAAAAGAATCACCTTAGGAGCCGTTTATTTAAATACATGTTAAACTATTCATTTCCCAACAGAATATAAAGTATTTGCAGAAACATATCAAAAACAAAAGCTCCAAATGTATTTAAGCATGGAAAGCACAGAAATTCTAACATATATGGAATCAGATCCTGAAAAGACTATCCATCGGATACTGTGGTATGCTACCACTAACAGCAAACCCTCCATCTGGCACAAGAAGCCTTTTGCAGGCAGAGCACTTCCTGCACCAGCAGAAGGCTGCTTGGATTCAGAATACATGCCCACTATGCCATTATCTGATGAAAAAAAGAGACTGATACCTATTGTTGATAGATCAGCAACTATATTGCTGGCTAATTTACCCTCTCAGTTATGAAGAAATCCCATGATGTGACATACTGGATTGGATCCCACTTCCATGGAGGAAAGCATTTCCAGCTGAGGAAACACACATTCCCCTGAATCCCTTTTCCAGCTGCAGCTTGAAATGCCCCCCAATGTTGTTCCGGGGTGTGTGTGAGAGACCATTAGGAACAGCCTTTGGAAAATCAGAGGTCTGCCATGGGAGGGGGAAAACAACAAAAATCACATACACCTCTTGCATGGGCAGATATTTTAGGTAGGATTGAGCCCACTGAATTGCAAGGTAGAATTAGATTGCAGGAGATAAAGATGTGGCATGCCATTGAAATGGAGCTTTAAATAGCGGGGGGGGGGGGCATGTACCAGGAATGCTGAGTGATTTCCAGAGACTCTTGAAAGTGAAAATGATCAGTAAGAGGAAGGGAAAGGATTGGCAAAAGAAAACTGAATCAGAAGCTGATCCCAAAACAACTGGGAAACAAGAACAGCAGCACACATTGTGTGTGTGTGTGTGGGGGGGGAGGATAAAAGAAAATAGTTACTCACTAGAAAAAGCAATTATGTTTGGATTGTTTAGCAGCCAAAGGAAACCGGGCTGTCAAAGAACATAGTGGCTAGACACCATAAAAGTCGACACCAGCCTGAGCATGGAATGAGAGCCATAGCAGGGCAGGAGGGAAGGAATATGTGCCTGCACAGAAGACACTTGATGGAACAACAGTTACAAGTATGTTCTACCCTGTTTTTACCTTCAGTCTTCCATGCAGTCCCACAAGCTACTCACCTGTGGTGGAGGACCCCTGATGCAACCTATCAGGAGCCAATGAAAATTTCAAGTTTAGAAAAGTCATGCAAACTCCCTTTAAGGTACAGACTCACACATGGAAGGAAATATATACATCTAGCACTGCGCAAAGCATTTATAGTAACTTTTTGTCAAAAGCTTGCCCAGTTCCATGTCATAAATACATCATTTCTCCTTGACAAGTGCAGATTTTTATTTTATCTATAAGAATAGCAGCATCCTAGGACACATGCACCCCATTATTATGTATGATTTGCACTCTGCAAATACTTAAAAGGCAGCTGTAACATTTAGCAAGTGTAAAAGAAAAGCAAATTCTCTAACCAGCCTCCTCAGTGTTTTCTTTCATGGTTTTTACACTTGAAACTGGCACACATGTGCACACACACACACAAGAATCCGTCACTGGACAGCAAAGGCAGTTAAACTTGTACGTAAAATCTCAAAATAGGAGGATGAACAGTAATATCAGAAAGGAGTGAAAAATAGGTCAAACACTTAAAGTGCTGATGTATCCTTGGTGTGCAGAAGTATTCAGGATTTAGAAAATCTAGCTAAGAGTTTGGGTTTCAAGTTTAGAGCCTAATTCAAGATAGCTTGTATTTTGTTTTAAAGTATATCTAAAGGAGTTGAAAACTGACCAGGAAAAAAAAAAAAATCACAATAGAGCTCCAGGAGCCTGATGCCTACATAAGGAGAAATGACACACTCACAAAATTACATAAAAATCACAGTAGTGGTTTTTCAACTTCTAAAAAAAATTCTCAAAGTGATGTATGCAGTGGAAGAAAGTATTAGCACTGGCATTCTACGCAGATTTATGGGGGGGTTGGGGTGGAACCCTGGCTGCTAGACAGTGGAGGAAGTTCTGCCCGATCTGTCCATTTATTTATTTACTTCATTTATTCCCTGCCTTTATCTCCAGTGGGGACCCAAAATGGCTTATATTGTTCTTACTCTCCTCCATTTTATCCTCACAACAACCCTGTGGGGTTAGGTTGAGGTTGTGTCACCCAGCAAGCTTCCATGGCATGTTACTGTTGTTCAGTCGCACAGTCGAGTCCGACTCTTCGCGACCCCATGGACCACCTCACACCAGGCCCATGGCATAGTGGGGATTCAAACCCAGGTCTCCCAGATCCCAGTCCAACTCTCTAACCACTACATCACACTGACTTTCTTTACAATTGTTATACCACCTGGATTTTGATACTGCTTTTCTTTAAGGAGCTCAAGATTCTCCCCCACCCTTATTTTGTCACAATAACCCTGTGAATTAAGTGAGGCTGAGAGAATGTCATGGTCGAGTAGGGATTTCAAGCCAGGACTTCCATTCTAACCCCTCTACCACCATAGTGGCCTTCCCAGCTCCTGTGGACGCACCTGTAGTTCTCTGTACCGCTTCTTGCAGAATTTTTGTCACTGGTGTCTATGACATGCTCCTCCCCAATGCCACACTACATCATGTAGGACATACATGAAACATACTAACACCATACAAATCCTTCCAGGTCTGAGATTACTTGCCTGGAGTTTTAAAATCCCAAAGTTTTCCATTGAAGCTGCCCCCTCCCACTTTTCACATATGCCAAGAAACAGTATGCCACATCCCCATTTGAGTCGGAAACCTTTTGGCTGGGACATATTCACCAAAAATAAAGAGCACACCCTCCTTTCTGGGAAGTTAAGACCAAGATGGAAAAGAACTAACTTCAGGAACCTTGTTTTGCCTTTATGTCCAAGAAGTTCTCTTATTCTAAAAACTTCATCTCACTTTACAGTGAGTGCCATTTATTGCCCTGAACACATTACAGTGAATGCCTGTATGTTCTTCATGTATGTGCACACCTCTGTGAGAAAAAGACAATGTGTTCACGTCACAAATGAAACCAGACACTAATGTGGGGTTTAAAGTCACACAATACACTGTATATGCACTGAACATAAAATGAGAATTAAATAACACTTTATAAAGAAAAAAACCCAAGTGCGTGCTGAACATGCATTTTACGTGTGTTCCCTGTAACTTACGAACAAGGCTTATGAGGAACTGCCACAGTGCATGATTTGATTGTTCTCAGACATGATCTAGAAAAAGGAGAGAGAGTGCTGAGTGCATGGAGTTTTTATCTTGGGGAGCCTTATGCATTATTAGCCTCTCTCCACTGGAAGTGGCACTACCAGTTATATCATCCCCTTCAGGCCTCAGACAGAGCAAAGAGCCAGCTAGGCATTTGTTCACGCTCATATTTTACTGCTGGAACTTTCCACTGGTAACACTTCAGTACTTAATTCCCCAAAGGCCAGTCAGTGTTGATTATTATTTTGCTCTGTTTTTAACATGCCCCACGTTGAGGGGTCAGCTTGGGCAGCAGCAACAACAGACAATTAACAGAAATATTCATTAATATGTAAAATACTATATTAATTTTTTTAAAGACACAAGTACAGTCATTAGCAACCAGACATCACTAAATGTGATGCTCACTAGGCATGTACACTTCTCAAGTCTAGTCCAAGACGTTGCTGCAGGCCAAGAAGTCAGAATCTTCAGTATTGTACCCCAGCATACGGCATCCCTATTATGTTAAGGAGATGCATTAAAATGCTATGTGGTAGGAACATAACTCCAAATAAAGAGTGGTGGTTGGAGAAACTAATGTGTATAGTTGAGTAAATTGAATGCTATATTGCATGGTAAAAAGTCCAGTCAGTTTGACAAATGGAATGTCATTTTGACTAGCATGGTGAAATAAACTTAATAATGTCTACATGATTTGTTTACAGAATTGGAGATGAATTTGTAAAGCTTTGTATTCAATTTTTTTCACTTTCTTTTTAAAATACAAAAAAACAAGTAACACAAAGAAAAACTAGAAGAATAACAGTAACAACAATAGCAGTAAGAGCCAGGCCAGGTATGCTGAAAATTTCAACATAAACATGATAACCTTGAACTTCCTTACACAGGAGGCAAATTTCCAGTTGAGTCACCTCAATGCTTTTTGTCAAAATTAGTCTCAAGCAAGTTCTGAGCAGCTTTGCATGTGTACAGTAGCTCCTTGTGGTACAGGGCAATGGTAAGCTTTGCTAATAAGTTTAAAAAGTCTCAGTTTACAGCTGCAGCTGTAAGCTAAATTTTCTGTATTACTGGCAAAGAGGCATGTATCCCCACTGTGTAATGGTTAAGTCAGTAAAATAACCTGCCTGCAAAGTGCAACTCACACTTCTTTCCCTCCATGCACATGTCAGATGCATTCCTTACATGACTTCACATAGAATGCCTGCCTTTTGCACCTGTTTCTGAAATGAAGCAAAAAATTGGACAGACACCCAAGGCACACAGTGGTATTCAAGTAAAGAGCCACCTCAAAAATCTAAGGAAAAAAAACCCTTTTAGCAATTGGAGGTGGCAGCAATGGCTGACTGTAGTATGGAGGGAGCTGCAAGAAAGCAGTGTAAAAATGCAGACACTGAACTTCACTAAAAGTAAAATAAATTAAAATGCATTAGCTGAATGCAAGATGAGTCCCACTTCACAGGTCCTCAAGCATATGTGGGTCCCCTGAATTTTGTACCCCTAGTCCCCCCCCCCACTGGGCCTGTTCCCAGCTTCTGATTTTGGCAGCCCATGATCTAAGGTAGCACAATATGGGGTTGGAAGAGAGGTAGTAGTTTGCAGTAACCCAAAAGTTTACTGCACTTTGCTTTACATAGAATTTTCTCTTTTCAAAGGATATTTTTTCTGAATAAAATCTCATAGCACCTTAAAAAGTAACAAATGTATTGTCATGTAAGCTTTCATGAGCCAAAATCCACTGTGCATGAAACTGTGCACCACAGTAAATTAATCTGTAAGATGCTATGATCTTTGTTTTGCTTTCACTTCAGCACACTAACACAGCTCCCTTTCTAAATTCTTCCCTCTTAACTTTAAAAAATCATGTGGATGGAACAGCTAAAGAGAAACAACGAAGATACAGGTCTATGGATTGAGGGGGAACCCGCCATCATGAAAACAAAACATGCTGAGTTGGATACACTGTACATGTAATATGTAATAATGCATTGTTTCAGATATAATTATCCCACCCACATTGTATGAGATGCAATACCAAATGTTTCGTCAAGTTACACAAAGTCCTACTAGTGAAGGAATTGTTTTTTAAATTAGATTTCCCTCTAATTCTGTTTTTCAGATATAAAACAACTTTACAAGCAGTCAAAAAAGGCATATCCAGACTACATCTCTGCCTCTAAGAGTGGCCAGTCAGATGCCGTTAGAAAATTTTCAAGCAGAAGATACTGGGTTGGATCCTACTAACTTTCCCACTTTATCTTACTTGATTCCCCTCTTCACTGTACTCCTTTCTCTTGCATGGATTTTGTCCACATGCATCACTGGCATAGCCTTTTTGATGGCCAGGAGAGGTCACCTGTAGAAAAGCAGGTAGGATCCAACTCAGTGTAAAGAAAGCCATTTCCAGTTATTTGTCCGGTATGGAGGAAATGAGACCAGAAAGCTCATCACTCTCAAACCACTTTAGTGCCTCGTTATGCTCCTCAATCTTATCAGCATATTTACAGATCGAACTACTGGGGAGGAAAAGGGAGAGCTGGACAAAAGTAATAGATAAAGCAATCAAGATCACAGCAGCAGCTTTAAACTACTCAGTAATTTGTGAACTACAACCTCTTCTTATAGCACAGCTGGCAAATTCTGCTAGGTTTATTGTAAAAAATTGTTGAGGATAGAAGCACTTAGTCCAGAACAAGGCCACCGAGAAGGGGAAATATAGGGGAACAGAGTTCTGGGGGTCCTGGTCACCCTGGGCCTCATGGAGTTTGCTAGTCATGTGACTTGTTTTCATATGATGTTTAGGCTGGATCTGGCTCCTTGAGGAAAGCACGCTGGCTCTCAGCTGCTCTGGTCCAGAATGTTTGTGAAAATTAGTATTTCTATGTTTCCCACTTTTTGCTAATGAAAATTGGACTGCTGGGAAACACCCCTGAAAGCAGATTCAAACCAAGACTGCACCTTGCACATCCTTACAGCGCAAACTCCACAAACAGAACTTTTTTTAATAATTCAGTGTCACACTGAAAGCAATCTCCATGAGTTCATTAACGTTTTCTCCTGTCATTCATCAAACCCAAAATAACTAAGTGCTGAGAAAGTCAGCTGGCAACTTGACAACCATGCAGGACTGAGACAGCTATCAATTACAGTATATCCAGGCTTATTTTACTGAGGAAAGGAAAGGATAAGCACCAGGAACACTGGTGCCCAGCATCCCTTGCAGCAAATCTGCCTGCCAAGGATAACTTTCCCCAGGGGAGGGGCTGTGGCTTGGTAGTAGAACATCTGCTCGGCATGCAGAAGGTCCCAGGTTCAATCCTCGGCATGATGTGAAAGACCTCTTGCCTGGGACCTTGCAGAGCCACTTCCAGTCAAGAGTAGACAATACTGACTTTGATGGACCAATGATACGATCAGCATAAGGCTGTTTCATGTGTTCAATGAACTGTGTTAAGAAAAGGATGCACAGTCCAGAAAGAGTCAGATCACACATTATATTTATCACATGGAAGGTAACTAGCTGTGTTCATTTAGAATCTTTATGCTTCCCTTCCTACTAGTCAACAGTGGCCACTGTCTCAGAGAACAACAGAGTAAGGTTAGCACAACTCTGCAGTGATGTTCTCTTTTTTCATTTTATTAAAATACTTATAACCCTGCCTTTCCTTTTGGCTCAAGACAAGAACATAAGGAAAACTTAAGGGGTGAATGAGCTCCTTTAAGCCTTGTTTGTAGGAAGTGAATCTTCAAAACTACCACAGTCCAGCTGCACAGCCAGCATGGTACAGTGGTTAGAGTGTTGGACTACAATCTGGAAGACCTAGTGTCAGCTATGCTGCCATGGGGGTTGGGGAGTTCATTCTGTGTCTTGTACTTCGTTGTTAGCTGTGGGTTCTGACACCTAGGTTCAAATCCCTGCTCTGCCAAGGAAGCTTTGCTGGGTGACCTTGGGCCAGTCGCAGTCTCTCAGCCTAACCTACCTCACAGGATTCCTGTGAGAATACAGTGGAGAATGATGTAAGCCACTTTAGGTCCCTGATGGTGAGAAAGGCGGGGGGCATAAGTGAAGTAAGTAAATAAATAAATAAACAGCCCAGTTCTCAGGGAATGGAAATACCCAATTCCCCCAAATGTTAGATTGCTTATTTGAATTTGAAGTCCTTCCCATACTGCAGTGGGTTAATGCCCAACTACACAACAAACTACACAACAAACAGTGTGGCAAGCTGCAGCCTGGACCCAGAATCAGATGTTATACAGAGCGCACTGTCATTGTCATTTCCATTTATTGATAACAATACTCTTGATATTTTTGCACCATATTTGATTGCTAGGTCCCTTCCCAGAAAATCTCATTACTTGTATTGCATTCTACTGTCTTTGAAGCTACCTTCCACCTTGTCAAGCAGTATTTTGAAGACATTTCAAGTCCCATGGAATTAAAAAGCTAGTAAATATAAACTGCCAGTCCAAATAAATACCAAGATGAGGCAAATATATCAGTGTAGGTTCTTCAGAGATTCCCTCTTAAAGCCATCTAAAATGAAAAAGTGCCTTCTCCAGAACAAGCCTCCCCAGTAAATCCTGGTTTCCTTTGGATATCCTTGATGTGACCCTGCTGCTTAATGGGGATGAGATAATTTGAAATTGAAAGACTACTGTCATTATCTTAGACACAGAGACTCTTGCTATCTATATACCAGTTCCTAATAAACAAGGTTTATAGAGTGAAACGATAAATCAACATATGCATGAAGAGACACAAATAAATGATTAATGCTATTATTTTTGCTGCAGAATTTGATAAACCTATATATCTCATCAGATTCATCTCTGCAGGGTTCCATACAGGAGTGGATTAACTTACTGTGGCTTTTATATAAAGCATTTTTAGTTGAAAAGAGAACATCTTTGGATTGGGGTGCTTCACTTGTTTGCTGGTGTTTGACATGTTTTAGAAATTCTGTAGGTTTGCTTCAAGTTGTGTCGTTAGGCCTTCCAATTCTGATCAAGATCATGTGCAATAAAATGTTTGACAGGCACACATTACCAACACCCAGTATTACTCCCTGCACTGCTGCAGCTCCACGTCTGGGAAGGAGCCCCATATTCTACTGAACACTTGTCCACTTTGCATTGCTGCTTAGCTAGACAAGTCACTGCTTCAATGTAATGTGATTGCTCGTTCGTTATTAATAAAGAAAGGTTCTCCAATGCTTCATGTGAGAGGCACCCAGTGGCCTTTTCTTTTACAGATTCTTTGCATGAAAACTACTTTCACAAACTGGAGTACAACGTTCAAGCTTCTAGAAAAAGTTTTTTAAAAGAAGCCTAACTCTTGGTGCTGCATTCAATGTTAAATCATCATCATCACCATCACATGGCATTGTTTGTAGTATAGCCAGGAGATCCTAAGATTGCCTGGCAGCCAAAGGTTCTAGCTAGGTGTCCCCCCTTTTAATTTTTAAAGAATAATTCATATTATTGCACAACATAGCATGAGTTAAACAAAGTTACAGTTCAGTATATTCCTCAATTTCTGAAATATTGTTTACCTGGTTATTATCACAAAGGACTCAATAAATATGGGATTTTAATATATGAACAAAATATTCTTGTCATTACTTGATTCCACACAGAGTCATCTCTTTTCAGGCCCAATTTAACCATATACTGTTTACATATTTGTCTGCACATAGAACCTTGTTTGGTTCTGATTAAAGGTAAAGGTTTCCCTTGCTCGAAAGCTCGTCAAATCTTATTCTAAGGGGCGATGCTCATCTCCGTTTCCAAGCTGAAGGGCTAGCGCTGTCCGAAGATATTTCCGTGGTCATGTGGCCGGCATGACTAAATCCCAAGGCGTATGGAATGCTGTTACCTTCCCACCGAAGTGGTACCTATTTATCTACTTGCAATTTCTTGGTTCTGATTACTGAGCCAGTATTCCTACTGTTTACATGATCTGCTGTATCTAATGACTGAAGTTCAAAACATAGGATTATTTCGTTAAAACTAGACGCTCTTCACCAACACTTGTGTATATCTAATTAACATACACAAAATCACAATCTTGGGTAGTTACATTTTATTGTATAGTTCTCAAGTTAAATATAAATCTATGGGCTTCTCCATATGAAATTAAAGCGTAGTGCAACCAATTTGTTAACATATTTCAGATGTACAGATGATTGCAAGATAGAATCTGATATTTTCAACTGTATTATATTTACATATTTGATTACACTGCTTGCTATTTACATTTTGAGCATATACCATAGATATAATTGGATATCTGTACTGTACATTTTTTGTTATGGATAATATTTCATATTGCATGTAAGACAACACTGTCTTCAGGACTTCCTTATAAATTCTCATGAAATTACAAATCAGACTAATTAATGACATGTCCTGAATCTGATAACGGTTCTATGCTGAAACATGTTTTAACTCATAAGAATATGTATAGCAGATACCCACTTTTTAAAAGAATTTCTAGTTGTAACAAATGGATGTCAAAATTGCAGTAATGTCTCTGTTTCCATGTAACATTTGGTTGGGATGGCACTTTACCTGAGATACAAAATTATCAAAAACCAACTATATGTTTTTTAAAAGTTATTTAGAGAATATATGTCTATATGGGGAAAGTACACATAAAATATGGGTTGTCTGTAAAATACCCTATTTTTATAAAACAAAAAAAATGCAAGCTATGCATTTAGGAAACTCCATACCCTCATCTACCGATGTGCTATCTTCTCCCTCCACTCCATCCATGAAGATTTTTTTTTGTGGCTTAACAATACTTACTTTTTCAAGGGAAGCAATACAAATCCCAAATGCAAGCTGGAAGACAGGATAAGTGAATTCAAATGGACCTTGCAGAGGAATTTTAAATGTACTTTTTAACACACACATTTTCTTGTCTAACCAAGGAAATGTCTCTAGATGTTTCATTATTCAAATTCCTATGCAAATAAGGACTGAAACCATATACCATGTAAATTTCAATTTATGGTTTATCTTACATTACTAAAATTTCACCCCATTAGCAGATTTGGTAACATATTTCAGCTTTATATATTTTACATATATGCATTTGTTACAGAAAGATGCTTTGTTAGGCACGAAATGATATTGTAAACTTAAAACACCACAGATGCAGAAAAATCGTTTTGAACTTAAAAACAAAAGTGTTGTAATATTTCAGAAAGATATGGACTAGTTTCCATTGATCCATTCTAACATTAGTGGAAGAGGTCTGTAGGATCGATATATCCAGCTACTAATGAAGCTGTTGAACTATGCCAATTGAAGCTAATCTAATCTGTTTTATGTTATTGATGTCTACAAACTCTACAGTGTTGAGAACCGAAGGCAATGTCTGCTGAGGTTGCTCTACAGCAAAGTTTCCATACACATCAATGCGCGGAACACAGGAACAGTGACAACAGATGTTGTTCCCCAGTTCCATAATGGAATGATGTATGATTATCACCTAAGTAATGAAGTTCCACCAGATCAACCTTATTGTTGCTTGAAAATCCCTACAGTTTTATTCCTGTGAAAGAGGCCAAGCCTCTGTGTTATTAAATTAATGACATTATCAACGACGGAAGACAGGAGGGCCTGGCGAGATGTGGTCCATGGGGTCGCAAAGAGTTGGACTCAACTGTGTGACTGAACAACAACATCAACTGTGTATTGAAGAGATTAGACCATGTTTCATAAATAATGTTTCAGGACAATTCAAAATTGGTCTTAAATAGCAAGATACCTGAGCAATCTGCCTATTCTTAAATGCATGCATCCATCACTCCTTGAGGTCAATCTTCCAATTTATTATGGAGGGGCAGGAAGCAGAATAGCAGCTCTATTGCCTGCAGTTCTCAAACATTCATGAATCCATAAATATGGCAGGAAGTAAAGTGACACGAACGAACAAGTTGAGAGGCCTAAAAATAAAAAGGCACTCTTGAGGAGTTCCTGAAAACAGGTCTTCAATGCAAAATACAATGTAATGCAGATCAAGTTTACACAAACAGAAAGATGCAAACTGTAAACTTGCTTTTCCTGGACTATCAGATCAGGCAGAAGATGGGCAGTTATACAACTGATGCTCATTTAGCAGTAAAATTCCTTGCTCATATAAATCTAGCATTTCAGGGGGAAAGGGTTCACTCTCTTTGGAGTGCTGGATGCCAATGTGGAAGAACAATCAAAACACCCGGATCCCTCATCGGCAGCCTGAAGCCGAAAATTAAGAAGCAATTTTCTACTACTTGATTCTGCTATTTGTACAAAATGCCCCCTTATGGTAAGATAACAGACCAAAAGTTCTATAAATAGCATCTGAAAAAATAAGTTTGTTACATTTTGTTCATTGTTCTGGAGGAAGCTGAGTCTCTTAGATTACATTAGAACAAAATGTTGATGGAGGTATATTAACACCCCCCCCCCAAGTGCATTAACACACTCTGCTGGATTACACTTTTCAGAAAAACAGAGATATAGTTTTGATTTGATACTCTCGTAAGTACCAGATTAACCATTATATATAGTAGGTAGGGCTGCTGACTAATCAGCCAGGTATAATAGTGAGGAGGGGAAGACTTTAACAGTGTAATCTTCAAATCCCTGCCTCTGTAGTACAAAATCAATGCTCGTTAGTTCACTGATTACATGGGAGAGCATCTTGGCTGTTGACTCAGGACTGGTCTAGAAACCCAATCTACTTGGGAGATGGCATCTTTGTTTCTCCTCTATACTCAGTTTATGCCTGAAGGTAAGATGCAGATACCGTGCCTCAAGTCAACCTTTCCCAACATTTTTTGACTCCTCTGGGCATATACCTGAAGATTGGGGCTTGGAAATTTTAGTCCCTTTTGTAAAAAAGAAGACGGAGGAAGAATCCAGCAAATTATAGGCCAATTAGTTTGCTTAATATTATTGGCTTAATATTATTGGCAAACTATATGCTAGTCATCTTACAGAAAAAGTTTAAAAGCTGGTTGCAGCAAAGTGATCTAGTAGCAGTGCTATTATATGCAGGCGATACAGTAATTCTATCAAGAACCCCAATAGGTCTGAAAAATGCTTTGGAGGTGTTTGCTCAATACTGTAATAAAGACCATCTGACAATAAATAACCAAAACATTAAAATTATGGCATTTGTGAGGAGACCAAAAACTCAGGTATGGAAAATAAATGGACATATAATAGAACAGGTGGCCAGCTTTAAGTATTTGGGGGTGGTACTACAAGCCTCTGGTTCCAGAAAGGCACATCACGATTATGTAGCAGATATCGGTCAAAAATCTGCCCTTAATATAATTTTCTTAAATTATTTCAAGCCAAAACACTGGCACACATATCTTATATGGGACCATGATAGGGTCATCTTCTTCATGCTTCCTACCTCTGGAACGAGTGCAATCAAAATTTTTGAGAGCTACCCTTCAATTGCCCCATTTTGTTAGCACGTACACCTGGAAATGGGCATGGTAAAAGAGGAGGCCAGAGTGTATCTTACCTCATTTAATCTTTGGTTAAAGTTAAATCTAAAACTCCAGGGCTTAACTCCTCTGATTCTTAATGATAGTCATGAATCAACTTGGCTAAAGACAGTTAAAAATAAGCTGGGTTTTTCTCCTTTTTCTGTCCTGGAGCTTGGGTACAAACAGGCAAAACAAACTATGAAACAAAGGGTGCTAGATATTGAGTGGCAGACCGATCTAGAGAGATCATCGGCTTTTCTGTCCACATTTCACCAGCCGCTTATCTCTCTCATTTGGAGATATCAAGTCACAGGAGAGCATTTATGCTTGCTAGAAATCAAGCTCTCCCCTCAGCAGTTCTAGAAGGGCAAAATAAAAAAGTCACAATGGAAAATAGGTTATGCCCTTGTAGTACAGGGGAGATTGAAACTATAGAACATGTTTTATTTTGCTGCCCTTACTACCAAGAAGTTTGTATTAAGTTTGTCTCTCCTATAATTAGTAGGTACCCTGGCTGCCCAGAATCAGTGTATAGTAGAATGCTGCTAACTGATGAAAATCACTGAATTTAGCAAGTAGCGCAAGGTTTCTTGTGGCCACTTACTGAATTCAGCAGATAAATAAGGTCTGAGAAAGGTTAAAATTGTACTTCTAAATATTTTATTATTATGCTTTAAATATTATATTTATTAATAGTCTTTTAAATTTGGAGTATATGAACTTGTTTTATTTTGTGCTGGTCAAGGACTGTTTTAATAAAGATTGATTGATGTCAGACATTCAAAGTAAGGCAAAACATATTTCAATATATTTTTCACTGTAAACCAAGATTCTGATGGGGGGAGGGGGGAATCTACACTTCAAGAGAAGAGGTCTGTATCCTAACATGTATTGAATGGCTTAATCCATTTCAATTATCAACACATTATTATGGTGGGGAAAAAATCATTTTTAGAAATTTTAATCAGTATGTTTTAGAAACTCTTTCACTCCTTAGTGCATAATGCCTGGTGTATCCCCGGTGGATGTTATCAAGTAGCATTTCCCCCCCCCCCAATCCTCCCAATTAAACATGTGTTACATCAAAATCTGTGCTACTGGGTTTCACCATGTAAACAAAGTTCACATCAAAAGGATTTAAATATTTTTGCTTCTCAAAATAAACAAGAATGTGTGATCCCGCCCTTGCCATACTGCCTGATGTGCCCCATCCTTATTTTCTATGCAAGATCAAGTATTTTTATTAGCTGACAAGGACATCAGATACCAGCAATACTTCTATCAAAATGATGAATGTAATGGACAAGGAACAAGGCTCATTGAGACAGAACAGTCATTAGGTACCAATGAACAGAAAATACTTTCTTCAGTCAAAGAATTACCAAAGGAAAAAGAGAGCTGAATGAAACCAAAATTGAATATGAATCTATCTTTTCTGTGCACACTGAACATGAGTGCCCAGTCAGAGCTCAATCTTGTGCTTCTCAGTTGCTTGGCTTGTCCACTTCTTTGATAACCTACTCATTGCCTTGCTTTTCATTGATCTATAAAGGGAGTATTTTATTCAAATACACTGGTGCGTCTTCATGTCAGCACAACCAAATAATGAAAGAAGCGATACCATGCCACAACAAGCAAGATCATCTATGTGCACAGTTTCTGGTTCTTTCATCTTTTGTAATGATTGGGTGCATCTGCAAATGCAAACTTCAGTCTGTAGGCCTCTGCAAGAAGAACACTGATATCTTCATTTTCCCAGTGCATCGTGGGCAAGTTCTGTAAAAACATTAGGAGTTCCTTAAGGAGAAAAAGAAGAGAGAGAAATCAGAACAGAAAACATTTCACAAATGTCTCAATATACTGAAAAGCTGATTAAGATAAACTTTGCAGAAATGGGTAAACCAGTGAAAGTTCAGGTTAACTACAGTATAATCCTATACAGAGTGACTCCCATCTAAATTCATCATAGCATGTACTATCTTATACTATGAAATTTCTGAATTGTTTAACATCACATGGCGCTGAAGAGGGCAGAAAGGCAGGATATAAATTTTGTAAATGAATAAATAAATGGATCACCTTTGGCAAACATCAGATGTATACATATAAACCTTGAAACATTTATGTACATATACACAAAATACATCTAACAAATCAGATGATTTTAAGAAGAATCTCCAGGACAAGAGAAAAGTATTAATATATACATAATTCTTAACATATTTAAATCCAGAGATTGGCCACAAGAGCAGACAAGACAGATCTTTCTATAAACCTGAAAAAGCCCCAGGTTAGCAGAAAAATCTGAACTCTTTAAAATAAATTACAATGGGGGTTAAAACTCCTCCAAATAACAATAGGAGCACCTGTAGCTTTAAGAAACAAATGCCCTTGGTGGCTGTTGCTGGGCAAATACAACAGTATTGCCAGCCTTAAAGGCCTTGGTTTCTGACAGTATAAGGCAGGGCCATTTTCAGGGCTGTTTTGGGGAGGACTCATCAGGACCAGGCCTAAGAGCAACCCAGGTGACTTGTATAACTCACCCAGCCCTAGCTGCTTGCTACTGTTCAACAGCAGCAACCCGACGAAAGCCTAGTTTCAGACTGGGATCTGACAGACCCAGGTTCAAATTATTACTCTGCCATGGGAGCTCTCTTGGTGACTTTGGGCTGGTTACACATTCTTTGCCTAACTTACCTTACATGGTTTTTGTGGGGATAGAATGGAACAGTGGAGAACAATGTAAGCTGCTTTGAGTCCCCACTTTGGAGAAAGGAATCATGTAAAAGAAGTAAACAAATAATAAATATAGCTGAAGAAGGGGACAGATGAAAGGTAGGCTGGTTGGTGGGTGGGAAAGAGAGGAGCAAGCAGGGAAAGGGGAGAGACTATGGGGGCTTTCAGGGAAGGGAAAAAGGAAAATGGTGGGGGAGGGGAAAATGAGACGCCCCCTGTAAGCCCTTGTTGTTCCCCTGTTGGGATATAACTTACAAGTGGGAACTGCATGAACTTGCGGGAGACATTTTCCCCTTCCCCACTCTTTTCTCTTTTTTCTGGAAAGCCCTCATAATCTACCCCCACCCCGCTTCCTTCTCTCCTTCTAGGGTTGCCAACGTCAAAACTCCAGGTGTGGGCTGGAGAACTCCTGGAATCACAACAGATCTCCCAGTTCTCCTAGGGTTGACAGCTCCAGGTTGGGAAATACCTGGAGATTTGGGGGTGTAGCCTGGAGAGGATCAGGTTTGGGGAGGGAAGCTACCTCAGTATGATATAACGCCAGAGCATACCCTCCAAAACAGTTATTTTTTCTAGCAGAACTGATCTTTGCCATCTGGAGATCATTTATAATTCTGGGTGATCTCCAGCCCCCACCACAAATGGACCACAGTGACTCAACCAAGGTTGCATCCCACCAATGTTGAAAAACATGCCCTTATCACAGGCAACACATTTTCCACATTTGAAAAATCCAACAGGTAAAGTTGATTCACTACCCTTTGTTTTAATCATATCTGACCTGACCACTATATCTTTAATGCTGTTACATTTTCTCCATCCTGTGATATGGTGATGGAAGGGCATGTTTTTCAACATCCTCAGCTTAATATAACATGGAACATAGACCAATTTACTAATTGTAATTCCTGTGGTCTAATATTGTTGGATCCCCAAGCATCGAGAATAAATCCACGTTTTCAAGAAAAGCAAAATTTATTTCAAAGCGTTGAAGACATACTCAAACACGTTCTTTGTTAGAACTGGGGATACACAGTTAGGTCAAGCATAATAAAGGAAATTCAAACAGATACAGATCCAATGAATAGCATTCCCGCTGGCGGGCTAATGAAACGGTTGCGCGCCCAGTCCATGGGAACCAGGCAGAACATCAGACAAAACACAGGTGCAGTACTCATGAGAAAAGCAATAGGCAAGCATTACAGCATCTTCTCCCCCACACAACCTCCAGCAGTTATCTTGTGCATTCCAACGCAGGAGCAGGATGATAGAAAACAAGCTGGGTGCAACAGGGAAAGGATATGTACACAGAGGTCACAGAAAACAGAATGGCAGCTTGCTGACATACTGCCCCCCTTAAAATACACTTACAACACACCTCCCGGGTCGGGCGGGAGATCTCCCGGGCTGGGCGGGAGACCTCCCGGTTTGTCCGGGAACCTCTTGTGGAAACTACGGATCAGGTAAGGGGCCCGAATATCCCCTTCTTCCACCCATTCGCGGTGCTGGGGACCGAAATCAACCCATTCGATAAGGTACCAGAGTTTACCACGTTTCACTTTACAATCAAGGATATCAGCGATCTCAAAATGTTCATCCCCTTCCAAAATGACAGGTGGAGGAGGAGTAACTGCTGGTCTCCAGGGAGACGGGCCAGGATCCTTCTTCAACAGGCTCATGTGAAAAACAGAATGCAGAGCACGTAAATTCTTAGGCAAAACAACATCAACCGCCACATCATTTATGACTTTACGCACTTTGAATGGACCAATGAACTTCCACCCCAATTTCCTGCTAGGTCGCAGCATCTTAATGTTCTTGGTCGAGACATACACAAGATCCCCAGGTTTCAGATCAAACCCCACCACCCTACCCTTGTCTGCCTGGGTCTTGTAAGCAGCCTTGGCTGCGTCAAGCGTTTGGCATAGCAGAGGCCATGCATTTTGCAAGGACATACACCATGTATCAGCATCCCCCACAGGACGTTGGCCCATCCCCTCCAGGAAAGGGAGGGGGGGCTGTCGTAACCAGAGACAGCTTTATAAGGAGACATGCCCGTGGAGCTATGGACAGTATTGTTATAACAATATTCAGCAAGAGGCAACAATTCACACCAATCATTCTGTTGATAATTAGTAAAACAACGAAGATATTGCTCCAGGGTCTGATTAACTCGTTCTGTTTGTCCGTCAGTCTCAGGATGATACGCGCTGCTGAGCCCTTGTTCCACCCCTAAAATGGAAAGAAGTTCCCTCCAAAACTTAGAAACAAATTGGGTCCCCCTGTCAGAAATTAATTTAGCAGGTAATTGATGAATTTTCACCACGTGAGACATAAACGATTTCGCCAACCTCTGAGCTGTAGGCAAGGAAGGAAAAGGCACAAAATGAGCTTGCTTAGAAAATAAATCAACAACCACCCAAATAACAGTGTTCCCTTTGCTCGCAGGGAGGTCAGTAATAAAGTCCATGGACACCACTTCCCACGGTCTCGATGGGGTAGGGAGTGGCTGCAGAAGACCAGGAGGCTTGCCCACTCTGGGTTTAGTCAAGGCACAGGTTTGGCAGGACCGAACAAAAGTCAAGAGGTCTTTGCGCATCTGTGGCCACCAGAACTGTCTGCGGATGAGTTGCAGAGATTTAACAAAACTCCAATGCCCTGCCAGTTTCGAACCATGAGCAGAATCCATCACCTCCCTCCTCATCGAAATAGGCACATACAGTTTGTCTCCAGAATAAATCAGACCTTCAGGGCTACGGACACAATCTGGCAACGCTTTCAGGGAGGCATCATCATCAGCAGTAAAAGCAGACATATATTTCTGGACCCAGCCCCCCCCCCCCCAGGGAAAAGGGAAGGCGAAGTTTCATCAGAGCGCGGAATCGAGCGCGCTTGCGCACGGGTGACCACAGCCCCCCCCAGGTGGGAGGGGGAAAAAACAGAGTCCATGATGATTTCACGCTGACTGTCATGTTGTGGGAGGCGTGAGAGCGCGTCAGCCAGGGAATTAGCCGTCCCAGGGAAATGACGAAGAGTGAATCGAAACTTAGCAAAGAAGTCCGCCCAACGAAGTTGTTTAGCGTTGAGAGAACGGGGGGATTTCAGCATTTCCAGATTTTTATGGTCAGTCCAGACTTCAAATGGCAGTTGCGCCCCCTCCAACCACTGCCTCCAAGTGGAGAGAGCCAGCCGGATCGCTGATGCCTCCTTCTCCCAAATCCCCCAGTTTCGTTCAGCGTCAGAAAACTTTTTAGACACAAATGCGAGGGGGTGTAAACGACCATCTTCCCCTTCTTGCAAAATAGCGGCCCCCATTGCCACATCCGAGGCATCAGTTTGGACAATGAATTTTTTAGTTTCATCAGGGCGCGCTAGCACTGGCTCAGATGTGAACATCAGTTTAAGTTTCTCAAAAGCCTCTGCGCAAGCAGGGGACCATTTAAGCGGGGCGCCTGGTTTCGTAGCATCAAACCCCTTCCCCTTGGTCTTTAGCAAATCAGTCAGAGGAAGGGCAATTTGAGCGAAATTCTGGATGAAATTTCTATAAAAATTGGCGAATCCGAGGAACATTTGCAATTGTTTGCGGGTCCTGGGGGGTTCCCAGTCAAGTACAGCCTGTATTTTAGCAGGGTCCATTTCCACCTTCCCCCCAGAGATGCGATAACCCAAAAAGTCAATGCATGTCTTGTGGAATTCACATTTTGACAGCTTTGCAAACAGGTGGTGTTCATAAAGTCGCTTAAGGACCTGGCGCACCAATTTAATATGCGACGGGAGGTCCTGAGAGTACAGCAACACGTCATCAAGGTAAAGGACCACTCCTTTGAACAAGAACTCATGTAGGACCTCATTGATTAGGTTCATGAAGACCCCCGGAGCCCCTTGAAGCCCGAAGGGCATAACGAGGTACTCAAACTGCCCCAAAGGGGTATTAAATGCAGTCTTACTTTCATCCCCCTCCCGAATGCGCACACGGAAATATGCATCTCGGAGGTCAAGTTTCGAGAAGATTTTGCCCTTGGTGGCCTCAGCTACCAAGTCCTTGATTAGCGGGAGGGGGTAGGCATTGGACAAAGAAACAGCGTTCAGACCCCTATAATCAGTGCACAATCTAAGCCCCCCGTCTTTCTTCTTTCGGAAAAGTACAGGCGCGGCGAAAGGGGAGGAAGCCGGGCGAATGAAACCTCGGGCTAGGTTTTTATCAATAAAGTTCCGCAGTTCAACTTTCTCAGCCGGCCCCATCGCATAGATTTTACCTTTAGGTAATTTACAGTCAGGCAAAAGTTCAATAGCACAGTCAGTAGAGCGATGGGGGGGCAATTCGTTAGCTTCATCTTCGCCAAACACTTTCGCCAAGTCTCTATACTCTCGAGGCAAAGAAGCTAACTCTTCCGGCTGCAAAGCGCCGCAGGGGAACTGTGCGGTCGGCTGGTCCCCCCACGAGTCCAACCAGCAGTGATCTACACATTTAGCCGACACAAATTTGACAACCCCTTCTTCCCACAAGATGTAAGGGTCATGGGTAAACAACCAGGGACTCCCCAGTACTAAGTCAAACTGCGATTTAGGGGTAACAATGAAGGATCTGGATTCCCAATGATCGCCAGCCCCCAACCGCAAAGCCATAGTCTCGTGTGTACAAGGTTCCATGGGTGCCCCATCCATTTGGGTAAAAATGATGGGAGACTTCAAGGGGACTATCCCCGCTTCCAGTGCCAATAACACTCTAGGGCTGATGAGATCCCTCCCACACCCAGAATCAATCAACGCTCTCACCCTAACGTGGGTCCCCAGGAGCGGATTCATTAACGAGACAGTCACGAAAAACAGGGAAGGGGTTTCTCTCACCACCTTGGGCGCAGAGCTAGAATGGCCGTGTCGTTTTGCGCCTCTCACAACAGGCCGTTGTCGTTTTCCGCCGTTTCAGCCACCACCTCCTCTTCTGACTCGGCAGCAGACGGTTCGATTCCCTCCAGGCCTTGGGCCGCCTGCAGAGCTTTGGAGAAACGCGGTTTAGCCATCCCCTTCTTCCCCGTCAGCGGTGTCTTCGGGCTTGGAGTAGGCGGCTTGTCTTTTACCTGACGGCTGCCACAATCCACAGCGAAATGCCCCTTCTCCCCGCACTTGAGACAGAGCCCCATCTTCATACGTAGTTCTCGTGCCGATTCCGACAGGCGTTGAGTCTTGGGTCTGGAGGCACTGGCAGCGGCGGGTCTGTTGGTCGTAGCAGCCAAGTCGAGTTTGATGGTGGTGAGCCGATCCTCTGCATTTTCAGCTTCCTGGGTCCAGGCCATCAGGGAGACAGGATTGACAGTCTTCAGAACCGTTTCTCGGATGTCTGCGTTGAGTCCCAATCGATACATCTCAGCCAATATATGATCAGGGTAGTCTCGGAGCTTTGCTGCCTGCTTGTGGAATTCCAGTGTGTACTCGCGAACCGACTTCTTATTCTGGCGGTAGGTGCGGAGAAACGCTTTAGCTCTTTGGCTCGCGTTGACATCTTCAAACCTCGCCCGCAGCGCCCACATGAATGCTCGCAAATTCAAAAGTTCCGGACCGCGGTCATTGTGCAGTCCAACATACCATGTGGCGGCGTCTCCTTTTAGTCTTGCCGAGATGACATCAATAAGACCAGCTTCATTTCGGAACAGGTGTCGGCTCTCTTCTACGAATTTATGCACTCTCACCGTGAAGAAAGCGAGTTCATCTGGGTTGCCGTCAAAGGTAGCCTCCAGTAGATCTTTGGGTCTGGGCCATGGAGGCCGTACCAACGGTCCCAGCTGACCCGGAACTCCCCTGAGAGGGAGACCCGGACCAACCGGTGGCCCCGCTGGCATTGGCCTCATCGGTGGCGGCAGACCCGGCACCGGCGGACCCCCCGGCATCGGCGGTTGCACAGGCACTTGCAGAGGCGGTCTCACCGGCGGCTGCACAGGTACCTGCTGCGCGGGAACTCCCGGTGCTTGTAGCGGCTGGGCAGGCATCGGCGGCGCGGGAAATCCCGGTGCAGGAGCAACTTGTTGCTGCGCGGCGTGTGCGTCAAGGAAATTAGCCATTCTAACGTCCATCATTCCCGGCAGACCTTCCATCACATCCTGGAATGCCCGCATTAAGTCTCTCACCGAGTCTTCCAGTTCTGCTAGTCGTTCCCCGGTAGTTTCCTCCGGGATGGGGTCCCGAGGTCGATAGTCCGGGGGTGGGTCATAGTCCTCTTCCGTTTGGAAGGCTCCGGTGCCCTCCTCATCTTCTGCGTGGCCTCGCGGCCCCGATGGCTCGAACATCCACTCCTCGAGGTCTTGCTTGGAACTCCCCTTCTCCGAGGTAGTCCCCGGCTCCGGGAACAATCCCTTGTCAAACAGACTCTCACGTAATCCGCTCCCCCGACGGGAGTACACCTCTCGGGTGCCCTGAGTGTTGTACATAGTCCAGTCATCCTGCTGTTGAGTCTTCCGCGGACCCCAGTGCGAAGGGGTCGGAGGCGGCCAAGACAGATGTGCAGGCAGGCGGGGGATCGTTCCCCCCACGGCACCCTCCACCGAGGCTGCAGTCGTGAACACCAAAGGAGCGGAGGTATGTGGGACCGATCCTGAGTCCCCCTCCGTGTTATGTAGGTTTCCCTCAGTTCCGCTCATGATCTTGCCAGATTCGGAACGATAGGAGAAAGAGAGTTCTAACAATATGTTGGATCCCCAAGCATCGAGAATAAATCCACGTTTTCAAGAAAAGCAAAATTTATTTCAAAGCGTTGAAGACATACTCAAACACGTTCTTTGTTAGAACTGGGGATACACAGTTAGGTCAAGCATAATAAAGGAAATTCAAACAGATACAGATCCAATGAATAGCATTCCCGCTGGCGGGCTAATGAAACGGTTGCGCGCCCAGTCCATGGGAACCAGGCAGAACATCAGACAAAACACAGGTGCAGTACTCATGAGAAAAGCAATAGGCAAGCATTACAGCATCTTCTCCCCCACACAACCTCCAGCAGTTATCTTGTGCATTCCAACGCAGGAGCAGGATGATAGAAAACAAGCTGGGTGCAACAGGGAAAGGATATGTACACAGAGGTCACAGAAAACAGAATGGCAGCTTGCTGACAAATATATGTAGCTGTTTGCCCATGTTAAAAATTATATGTGGGGTCAACAATAAGAAGCATCAAGTTGAGAATGATGGAACATAAAAATCAAGTTAAAAACAAAATTTGGGAGGCTTCAATGACTGTCCAGTATAATGAAGCTGGGTACAGTCCTGATGAAATAAGATTTTCTGTACTATATAGATTTCAACCACATACATACAACAGATTGGATATGACTAAAGAATTGCTACGCAAGGAAGCCTATTTTATTTTTAAATTTCAAATGATGTTACCTAAAGGATTAAATTTAGCTCTTGATTTATCTTCATTTATTTAGCTATCTGTATAATTTTATAATTGGTAGCTACCTGAAATAAGTTCTGGAAATGACACTGGGCTGTAACAGGTGTGAGTAATCAAGGCATGGTAGGATAATAGAGCAGCTGCAGAGATAGTGAGTAATGAGAGCCAGCAGATGCCGAGAAAATACAAGATTAATTCTGAGGATACGTAGAGCATGGGGTAAGAATGTCCTTGATTACTCACACTTGAAAAAGAACAAATGAATAAGAGTTGTAACTATATTGTAATTTATTTGTAAAACAGCTCCAAATATAAAGCGACCTGATGAAGCACTGAGGGAAACAGAGCGTTTACCCGGGAAATCTGTAGTCGCATGGCAATTGTTGGAAGCAGCAGCAGCATGACGTAGAATAAAGAAACAGAAGAAGAAGAAGCAAATTTGTGGACTGTAATTGGATTAGAATCACTTTTGCACAGTGAACATTGGTGGAGTTCCACCTGAAGGTTGGCAACCCTAGTCCCCAGAGATGAAATGTCTGCTTTGGAGGGTGGAGTCTATGGCAATATACCCCTCTGAGGTCCCTTGCCTCCTCAAACTCCATCCTTCCCAGTCTACACGTCCCAAATCTCTAGGAATTCCCTAACCTGGAGTTGGAAACTCTTATCTCCTTCCCACCCAACATCCAATCTACCTTCTATCTTTTCCTCCTCCACCCTAGCAGCTTCTACCTAGGAGAACTGTGGCTCAGTTGTGTGGTGCCAGCTGCTGGGCTGGGCTCACTTGCATGATAGGCAGCCCCATATCCAGAAAACTGTTGTTGGGGGGGGGGCATGGGGGCAGTTTAGCACAGTGGAGCTGACTACATCACAGGTTGTTGTTGTTGTTAGGGAAATACAGAGGAGGAGAGACATGGCCATGTAAGAGCTGACAGGTAAAAATGGGGGGGGGAGAGAAGGAGCAGCACCTGGGCCAGTTCAGAAATAATAAAGAAAGGCCAGGATTTGTGTCTGGGAGTTGTATTCTCTCTGAAGCATTGTACATTGCTCCAGAATCAAAGCCTACCCCCAGAAGATCAAAGACACAACCTGGTTCCATTGGCTAGCTAGCAGCAGCAGGCAACATCCCCAGAGCAGCCCTTTAAACCCTGGTGCAAACAGACTATTCTCCTCACATCCCCTTCCTACCCTCCCCCCTACCTTTGCAGGCAATCCAAGAGAAGAGCAAAGACAGGAACTTCATCTTGCACCTCCCAAGCAGCTCAGGCATTACAATGGCACCGGAAGCATGCCGAGCGTGAGGTGAGACGTGCTTCCCCTCCCCCGGCAAGCCAGGTGGGCACTTCACGGGGGGGGGGGGAGGCACATCTGTTTGGGGAAGGTGCCAGGCTGTCTGGGGAGTGCGTATGGGTCTGATGGTAGGGAACCCTCAAAGGCCTTGTGGAGTAGCATCTCACTTTCCCGTTTACCTCTCCCCCTTCTCCTGGAAACCCCCATATCATCTCCCTGCCTTATTCTCTCCTTCTCAGCCACTCACCAACCTACCTTTTATCTGCCTCCCATTTTCAGCTATATCCTTTATTTACTCCATTTATAACACACCTTTCTCCACAGCAGGGATAAAAGCAGCTTATATTACTCTCCTCTCCTTTTTATCCTCACAACAACCCTGTGAAGTAGGTTAGGCTGAAAGTATGTGACTGGTCCAAAACCACTCAGTGAGCATCCACAGCAAAATGGGGATTTGAACTTGGATCTCCCAGACTCTGGTCTGAAGCTCTAAATGCTGCAGCATACTGGCTTTCGTAGGATGAGTGTTGTTGAACATTAGCAAGCTGCCAGGCCTAGTTGAGTCATGCAAGTTTTGGGTGCTTTCAAGTCATCCAGAGGTTGCTTCCAGGTTGCCAACCTCTAAGTGGGAACTGGAGATCTCCCAGAGTTACAACTGAACTCCCCTGGAGAAAATGACTGTTTTGGAGGATGGACTCTATATCTATAAGCATTATAGTCAGCTGAGGCCTCTCCCTTCCCGAAACCTTGCCCTCCTCAGGTAAAGGTAAAGGTTCTCTTGCTCGAAAGCCAGTCGAATCCGACTCTAGGGTTGCGGTGCTCATCTCCGTTTCAAAGCCGAAGAGCCAGCACTGGCCGAAGACATTTCCATGGCCATGTGGCTGGCATGACTAAACACCAAGGCGCTCGGAATGCTGTTACCTTCCCACTGAAGTGGTACCTATTTATCTACTTGCAATTTCTTGCTTTCGAACTGCTAGGTTGGCAGGAGCTGGAACTAGAGATGGGAGCTCACTCCATCATGCAGCACACTCGGGTCTCGAACTGCTGAACTACCGACCTTCCACAGCCTGCAGTTCAGCATCTTAACCACTTGAGCCCCCACAGCTTGCCCTCCTCAGACTCTACCACAAAATCTCCAGGAATTTCCCAATTAGGAGTTAGGTCTGGCCCAAGGAGTCCTCCCTCAAAGGATAAAACAGGCCTGAAAGGGCCCTGCCCCCTTCCCCTGCCTTTTTACTCACAAAACCAAGCTTGAAATACTGTGGTTGCTTAGCAACAGCCAATGAAGGAATCCATCGCTTAAAGCTACAGGTGCTCTTTTTACCATTTTTGAGTTTTTACACTCCCCTCAAAGCCCCCCCCCCCGATTTCACAGGATCTTTTCAGGTTTGTAGAAAGATCTGTCTTACCCATTCACAGCTCCAGTCACCAGATTTAAGTATCCTCAGATTTGGCTAACTTCACTATTAGTATATAGACTAGCATATATTCAGAAGTTATTGCTCTGCTTTTCTGTAGCATAGGACACAAGCATTAACATGCAATACAAAATTATAATGATATACACCTGTGAAACATGAAGAAAGATGATTTCAGGAGGAATGCAATGCATGTTCATGAAACACTTCACATTTTCAATGGTAAAAGTGAATTTAAAGTCTCTGAAGCCACATATCCTAGACATGCCATAAATCAGTGTTGCTGATGAACTCCCTCTGTTCATTTAAAAGGAATAGTCCCTCTCCATACCTGCTGAATGGATAAGCAGCCAGGTTTTAAAAATCTTGAGTATCTAGTTTTATGTGGAATTCTCTTTTATTTCTCAGTGGTTACTAAATAAATTTGGAGTTGGATTTAAACAGTTAGATCCTTCACCTGAGTGTAAAAGTTTCTTGCAAACCAACTGTCTACAAAAAGAACATTGTTATCTTATTTTTAACCTTTCTTCCACATTCTGTGACCTTTTAACCAATGAATCAAACAAAACAGAAGCATGATTCACAGAAAAGTTAAACTACAGGTAGACAAAAGAAGACCACTCCACACCAACAAGAATGGTTGTTACATTTTAAGATAGACATGTCTTTAAAAAATTATCCTGATCGTAAAATTCAAATACATCCTAAAACCCAATTTTCTGACTAGCTCATTGGATTCAGCTACCTGATACTCTGACAAAAGTTTTCTGTGTTTATTTTGTTTTGCAACACACTTGTGGTGCCTTTTAAATATCACCACACTTTAAAACATTGTTGTATGCCAAGCTGGGACTAGGTACATGCCTTTTTACTAATCTCCTGTAAAATTATCATTTCTTGTCACCACCTGCCTCATTTCTACAGGAGAAGGGACAGACAGGAGGGCTTCAGAAGAGGCCCTCTTCTCTTCTTCTCTTATGAATGAAAGGGCCAACCAATATCTTGGAGGAATTTTGAATCTAGTTTGTTTGGAGCCCGATAATAAAAGAATTCATGTTTATATTTCTGTTCCTTTTCCACTCATGCTGTAGCCGTGTGACAATTCTTTGTCATAAGATAACTAAGTCTTACATATACCAGCATTTTGTGAACCTTAAGAGACTAGAAGTAAAAAAAAAAAGACAAAAATTACTCCTCTATCCCCATCAGCTTGTTTGAAAAGAAAGGCATCTGTCACCTCATTACACATTACCCATTTCATATTCCAAAAGGGTTTTTTTTGTTCCTATTTGTCCTCTCATCAACTGCTTTGATTGAATTTAGTAGTTAAGTGAGATTTTCATCTTCTCTGGAGGCTACACAGTGATAAAGCCAATAATTGACATTGTTATTCAGTTTCCATTGAAGAAAGAAACATGGAAAGAAAACAATTTTCTTCAGATGGAGGCATCTCCAGTGACAGCTATGAATTACTGGCATTTCTGTTGGGCAGGTCACCTCAGTGGCTAGAGCGCCACAAGTGAGGCTGGTTCCCTGCATGCTAAAGAAGCTTTTGATATTTAGGTTATACATACACTTATTTTGAATAAACAGAAAAATCAAATTATGTGTTTCTCTCCAAGTATATATATCACTTGGTTAGTGAGGGGGAAAAGAGATTTACTAGGAAGTTAAACATACAGAAAATTATGGGTCAGTAGGTTAATATAACCCCTATGTAACAGATATGTCTTAAAATTAAGTTTTAATAACATTTTCAGAGAAGAACAACAAATGGGATACTGCCACCTATTCATACCATCAGTGTACAAGTCAAGTATCCACAGAATATTGCATGTTTGCAAAAAGTATGCATGAGTGCACACTAACAGATTCAATAGCCCATGAGAGAGCCAGTCATTGTCCCAACAAGAAAAAGAGAAATTCTACTTCAATCTCCCCCGTCTTTGTAAATTACTATCTTAAACCACATATCTAAGATAGGAAAAAAACAAAACAGGTTAGCACTTTTGTGGAATAGGATCTAGTTAATGAGATTTTTTTATGATTAAGGAAAGGTGACAACATCAGTAAGAAGTCTCCCGATTTGGCTTGCTTGGGGGTAATTGAACGGCTGTCATTTCTCTTCCCCCCCCCTCCATTAGTAATATGCTAAATTCTGACACTCTATTGTAGGGATCCCCAACGTTTTCATGTCTGTGGGCACTATTGGAATTCTGTCACAAGGTGATAAAGCACTACATGGCTTCTGCAGGAGGTGGAGCCAGCCACAAAATGTCAAGGAGTGAGGTCATGCGTAACTTTAATAGTAATTCTTCAACATTTCAGTGATGGTATGTTTAACAGGATACATTTTAAATGAACATATTTTGTTGCATACCTTGTGCTGTGGCAGCAGCTGTTACTGAAGCAATATTTTTAAATATCTGCAAAGCCAATCAAATTTCCAAAGGCCAGTCAGAAGTCGTGTTGGGAAAAAGCCACATCTGGTCAACCCACTTTCTCAAAACACTTGGTGGGCACGAGAAAAAACACTGGTGGGAGCCATGGTGCCCACGGGCATCACACATTGGGGACCCCTGCTGCATGTATATAACATATACGGAGCCCTGCAGTAACAATTCCTAGTTTATCAGCCATGAGCAAACACATCACACCAACTCTTTACCAGTTGTGTACTGATTCTTGATACTGATTGGTGATGGATCCAAAAAGAGAATGGCTGCTGATTATTTTACTTGCGTTTTCTACCATTTCCATCCCCAGCTTTGAAAACTTAAAACGTTATTACTTAGGGTTGGTACTAAACAGGCATTTTACAATGGCATACAAAACAGCTGGAATTCAACAGTGGGGCCAAAGATAGTATGTCATGTTAATGGATAGAGCTCTTTTCTTTACCTTGTTTAAATACACATAAGAGTTATGAATATACACTTTTACACCAGTTATAAGCAATCTTCACATTATATGCAAAACTATTGTAATTGCAATGGAATGAGCCCAGGATAGGAACATAGGCTTATGCAAAAAGAACTTGTAAAAGTAGTCACATGGAAGAATTAACATCTGACCTTGATTGTGATGTCTGGCAGTGATTTGTGCAAGTGTACCATGTAAAGAATGGGCCTCATGAGACTCACCACAGAGAAGCACTACCTGTCAGTCTTGAACATATGTGAGCATATCAAGCTGTCTTATATTTATTTATTTATTGAACTTCTAGGCCACCCTCCCCAGTGCAAACAAGGCTCAGGGAGGTGTACAACAATAAAAACACATTCATAAATTAATAAACAATTTAAAAGAATAGGAAAATACAACAGTTAGACATTTCCAGATGGCGCTAAAACTACAAAGTGTGCCACTGCCTCGTAAAACTACAAAGTGTGCCCCTGCCTCGTGGGGGGGGGGGAGAGGCAAGAAGTAGACAAGATGGAAACTGTCACTGTCCTCAACTAAAAGCCTGGCAGAACATCTCTGCCTTACAAGCTCTGTGGAACTGCATTAGGTCCCGCAGAGTGTGGATGTCATTCGGCAGATAGTTCCACCAGGTTGGAGCCAGGGCCAAAAAGGCCCTGGCTCTGGTTGAGAGCAGCCAGATGTCTTTTGGGCCAGGTATCACCAGTAAGTTCTTCTCCACAGAGTGCAATGTTCTTTGGGGGTGTATCAGGAGTGGTGGTCCTGAAGATATGTGGGTCCCAGACTGTTTAGGGCTTTATAGTTTAATACCAGAACCTTGAACCTGATCTGGTACTCCACCTGGAGCCAGTGCAGCTGGCACAGTACTGGTTGAATATGTGCCATTTGTAGGGTTCCAATAAAGACCCGCACTGCTGTATTCTGGACCAGTTACAGTTTCTGGGTCAGTCTTGAAGGTAGCCCTGCATAGAGCGAGTTACAGTAGTCTAGTCTGGAGGTGACCGTTGCATGGATTACTGGGGCTACATCGGAACAAGACAGGAAGGGGACAGTTGGCATAGCTGGAAAAATGCCAGTCTGGCAACATTTGTGATCTAGGGAGGCATCCAGAATCACACCTGGCTCTTGACAGTTGATGCCGGTATTAGGGGGTGCACCATCAAGAGCCAGAAGTTGGCACCCCAATCCTGAATCTCTCCCACCCAGCCACAGAACCTCCATCTTAGCAGGATTTATTCTCAGCCAGTTCTGTTTCAACCATCATCAACCATCCAACTATGGCCTCTAGCCCCTCAGTCAAATTAGTTGGGGAGATATCCAGCTGGCTGCCCATCAACAGATACAACATATATGTCAAAGTTATTGGTTTATCTAGCTCAACACTGATCTGACTAGCTGCAGCTTTCTGTGATCTCAGACAGAGGTATTTCACATCATCCACTATCTGTTCCTTTTAACTGGAGATGTTGGGGATTCCTCCTGGAACCTGCTGTGTTACTTCCCTATACGGCTGGAACGAAGAGATACTTCCTAAGATTTTCAAGTGTATGAAGTAGGCCCTTGTTCTGTATTAGCTAAACACACACGAAACCTCTCATGCTGAATTACACTCAACCATACCACTCAGTAAATAAAGCAACACCCTTCCAGGGCTAAGCATCTGAAACACGCTGGCTTATCACCACTATCCAATTTCCTGGTATTCCCACTGCAGAGAAGTACAATAGGCTAATTTTCTGTTTTTGTTTGTTTAAATGCTGAAAACACTTAGGGGTTAGGCTAAAGCTTTTGATTTTGTATGCTGTTCTAAGCCATTTTGTAAGATTTTCCAGACTATGGCTTATATTTTTTTAATAGATTTTTTAAAATATACATTTTAGTTAACTGTTCTGAGTGCTTTGTTGTGTCATGCTGTGGGATATAAATAAGTAAATAAAAGACAGAAAAATCTGCAGTAGTCCCTCTCCTGCTATTGGTAAGCAGGGATTTTGGAATGATGCATGCTCTTCGGCATGGTACAAAATTCATCCACCGAATGCTTAATAACACACACACACACACCTTGATTTCATCTTAAGGTAGAAGTGTCGTATCTTCAGGCTAGAGACACATGATTTGGAAAGACACTGGGGGATACAACAGACTTTGGAGAGGAGGGTTTCCGCTGGGCAAGGCGAACCACTTCACTTTCCTTCCCCCATGAATCACAATCCAAAAAGTCCCTTTTATTATCTACTTATCAATAATCTGTTGTTCTGAGTCAGAGCTGGATGGAAGCAGATCAGCCTTAGCTTAGATGTGAGGGAAACAGGAACAAGAGGCTACCTAAACCAGTATGGTACCTTTGGGCACAATGAAGTCCATGGCTTTGTGCCCTGGTGCCCATTTCGTTCTTTCTCAAACCAAGCAGCCAGCCTTGGATTTCAGAATGTATCAACTTTGTGAGTGAGAGAGAACCTATTCAGAAACAGCTGCCTCCATCATAGTTTGCTTGGCCTGCCAATGCTTTGTGACTGGCCCCAGCTCCCACAGTAGCCATTCTGTGGGTGGCTACATGCTCACACACACCCTGGCGGCCATTTATATTGGCTGCCCACTATTTGTTCTCAAAATCCAAAAGTTCCCAATAAGGTTGGGAATGCTGATCTGAATTCATACTGCTACAACCATTCATTAATACTATGAATATCTAGTAAAGACAATCTCACTTGAAATTTTATTGAGAAGCAAATGTTACACAAATTAATAATCAAATTGCAAGATTTGAGAGAAGTATATACTTTACCTTGCTTATTTACAAAAAGTACACTTCTAAAACCAATGCCCCTCTTCACCAGGGCTTCTTAAATCAGCTACAAAGAGCCTTATATTTCAGGCAGGCAGTATAGCCCAGCTTCCCTCACATGCACAGAAATTAATAACAGTGGCAAACACACCAGTTTGCAAGCACATGACTGCACATCCTTGTGTCTGCACATCCTTGTGTAAATACTGAAGTTAATTTCTATGCAAAATCTCTGCACACCAAATGAATTTCTTTCAATGGAGAGAGATTTCTCTGATTTCCCAATCCTGCTGCTGCACAAAACACCCCCAGAAATGATGCTCCTATGGGGCAGGGGCATCTAGGAATGGCATGAGAAGAGTTAGAGGTCTGCTGTGGGAGGGATGAACCACTGAACATCCCCCCTCTACGTCACCAGAAATTTCCCACTGAATCCAATCCCGTCCACCCAGTGTTTACAGCTCACCTGAACGACAAAAAGACTTCCAAGGCCACCTTCCATAAGTGGGCCACTACAGACCAACCTAAATGATGTGGAGAACGCTGTTTAATGCATTTGGTTTAACACTGCTGAATACGAAGTCACTGTTGCTTCAATTACACCCTGTGGTTTCCAGCAGCTGCATAGGAAACCTGTGTAGTCATCCTGTCCCTAACTTGTTGGAGACTGTGGTATATAGGATTCTGGTAGTTGGAATAGGAGGTTGTTTAGATATTCTGGCCTTTGGACACTATACAAAAACCAGAGTACAAACTGAGAAGAATGACTACTCAAATTTTGTTTTAAACACAAACTGAATGAAACTACTTGAAGGATGTAAATGCTTTGGAAGTTTTCCACTTCAGGAACAAGGTAGTTCATTATTCTCCAAATAATTAGATTTTACTGGTCTGACCACACTATTTTTATAGCTTTCCTTAAAGAAAAGGAGCGTTGCCAAGGAGAAATTTCGACGCATTTAAAGATTGGGGCAGTATGTAATATGCATAATATGTAAAACAGCTTTGTTAAGGATGAAGCAGTGGTGGATGCTCAATAGTCTGTGTGTGTGTGTGTGTGTGTGTGTGTGTGTGTGTGTGTGTGTGTGTGTGAGAGAGAGAGAGAGAGAGAGAGAGAGAGAGAGAGAGAGAGAGAGAGAGAATGAATAACCCTTAATGGATCCTTTTCAAAAATAAAGAAAAAAAGTGTCAAATTCTTTTAACAGGGTGCTGCAGCTTGTGGTACATTACATATTAGTGAGGAGATATGCCAGCATAAGGGAAACAGTAGCACATATACAGCAAGGTTGTGAGGAGACAAGATAGCAATGCCTGCATCATCAATGGAGCATGAATTCAGTGCATTTAGGGTGGCTGGAACCACTCCAAACATAACACTAGAGAAATAAATGAGGTACATTTGATGGAGATAGGAAGACTGCAGTACCGAGCTCGCGAGCCAAAACTGTCCACCTGCTGAGTCATGCTGCTATTCTGCTATCTCTGTGCTGCTCTCAGATTGCTGTATGATAGAGCTTCCATTACGGTCAACACAAAGGAAGAAATGCAGAAGATAAAGCACACGTCAGGACAAAACTTGCTTCCCTGCGTCCATATCTATGATTTCAACAAGAGGCAATTCTATCAAAGGATGGCTCGTTTAATCTCTCTCTCTCTCTCTCAAGTAGGATACCTGTAATGACATGGATCTTACTACAAGAAAAGCCTCAGCTATTAATCTGACTAGAGTTAAAGCTGACTTTCCAAAGACAGTTATCCTTTTGAAGCCAATCCAGTGACGCAAAGCTATGTTTTTTGTGCTTTGCGGGGAACACTAGGTTATCTGATTCTTCTAGCATTACTTGCAGTGGCTCTTCGCCAGCATTTATGTGGTGATAATAAAAGATTTCAACATGATATCTAAGAATCCCGAGACACTGATAGTCTTTTTTCTCTTAGCTAGAGGCAGGATTCCCAGTGGGTGGGTGGGGGAAGGGGACATAACTCAGTGGCTAAGAACAGGCTTTGAGACCTTACCCTCTTCAGGTAAGGGGTCATCAAGAAACAGTGCCTGAGAAAAACTGGAGAGGCACATTCAAAACCCAAGCGGTCACAGTCCTCAACTAAAAGGGGAGGCACTTGTTTATTATTTAGCCAGTGAGTCCAAATACCTATCTACAGAGAAGAATGCCCACTACTTCTCTGCATGCGTCACTGCTCTGGCCTTATTTTGCCTCCTTTCAGTTAGCCTCTGCCAGTGGCCAGTAATTCTGTTGTATTCCTGCAGGGAGTGTGGTTGTTTCATTCAATTATTCACAATTCAGAGAAGCAAAAATACTGTCTGCCTTCAAAGGTTCTGTGTGAATCATAGCACAGCCTTACCTTCTCCCAATAAGGAGGTTCATGCCGCTCCATGACTCGTGTAGAAAGGCAGAAGGTAGCCAGTGCCACTAAGAGGGGGAGAATGGGGGTACTAAGGTTTTCTCTGTCTCTCTGAGAGCCCCAAGAAGCTAGGAAAACAGAGATACACTTACCAGTAACTGTTGTTCATCGATGTCTTCTGTGCAAACATACATTGGGACTGCCCCTGAGCAGATCAGCCACAAACATTTTCTTTCTAGCTAAAAAAAACTCCAAAGAGGGGGCTTGCCACTCTTTTCTGAGATGGTACATGTGCCGGATTCCTGCCCAACACACCACATGCTCCATGGGCAGGCACCCCCCTTCCCTCAATTCCTGCTAAGCTGCCGCAAGCCCTCTTTTCCATGGCACAAGAGGCCCTGTGAGAGCTCACAGCGGGGCAGGAGGGAGGGAATGTGTGTCTGACAGAATATGTCAATGAACAACAGTTACAGGTAAGTGCAACTCTGTTTTCATTTTCCATCTTCTTGTGCAGCCCCACACTGGGACCATTAGCAACCTACTCACCAGAGAAGGCAGAGTGAGTTTCTCACACAGAGCCTGCAGAATAGCCTTGCCCACATATGCCTTTTTCCTTGACTGAAGGTATAACGTGTAGTATTTCATGAATGTGTCCTCTGTCAGCCAGGCTGCTGCCTTGCAGATGTCCAGCAGGGGAACTCATTTATGAAAAGTAGCAGATGACCCCTGCACTTGAGTGGAGTGTGCTTTCACATCGAATGGTCACGGTTCTATGGATGTCATATAGCAGGAACGGATGGCTGCAACTACCCAGCTAGACACTGACTGTGCTGAAGCAGTGTTTCCCTTCTTGGGACCCCAATAACAAATAAATAGTGCTTTGTTTTTACGAAATGGTTTGGTTCTATTCATACAGTAAAGGAGGGTCCTCCTAATGTCCAGGGTATGCAGGACCTTTTCCACTTCTGAGCTCGGAGCGGGGAAAAATACTGGTAGGACAATTTCCGGTGCTAGGTGGAACTTGGAGACAACCTCAAGTAGAAAGTCTAAACTCAGGTGTAATGCAGCACACTCACTAAACACTTTGAGTAAAGGTGGATCAGTCCTCAAAGCCGCCTGTTCACTGACTCTTCTGGCTGATGTAATAGCCACTAAGAACTCTATCAGTCTGGCTACTACTAAAGGCAATGACCACCGGGGAATAATATGGGGTGTTGTGGGAAAACATTGGTCATCCCCTTTGAAAAACGTTGAGCCAACTTATGGACAAAAACCCCCAGTATGTCCCTGCATCTCCTCATGGAAGGTGGAAATGGCCACTAGGTGGGTCTATACTGAAGACACTGCTAAACCAGTGACAACAGGTATTCCAACACCAATGCTAATAGGCAGGTAAAAAGGCATTCCTCCCTAGAAGATGCCCAAGAATCAAAACAAGCCCATTTTCTGTCATAAGAATATCTTGTTGAGGGTTTATGGGCCTGAAGCAAGATATCTCTTACTCCTTGGGAAGAAGAACACTCTATGGCCGAATCCTCCATGCCATCATGTGTAGCTTTGCTATATCATGGTGCAGCAACAGACCGTGCATCAATAGGTCTGAGGCGGGAGGAAACAGTATGCAATCTGCCCTCGCTAAGTGGAACAGCTCTGAGAACCAGATCTGGCAGGGCAGAAGAGACCTATTAGGATGCCATCCATCCGCTCGGCCACTATTTTCCCTATAACCTTATTTAGGAGAGGGAAGGGAGAAAACACATAAAAGAGAGCGCCGGACCAAGGGATATGGAATGCATCCTCCAGGGAAGTCCGGTGCACTAGGGAGTGGAAGACTGGTGCTTTCCTGGCCTCTGCTGTGGAAATCAGGTTCAAATGAGGATACCCCCATGTGTTGAAAATTGGCTTGATATAGCCATTTATAGTGTGTCTGACAGACCCTGCTCAGCGTCTGTATTTCAAGTCCCTGCTGTGTGGATGGCCCTGGGGAGGGCTCCAATACTCATAGCTATTTCCCAAGCCACTACTGCCTCTAAAGCTTCCGGGACAATGTGCCTCTTTGTTTGTTGAAATAATATACTGTTGTGGTGTTGTCCACTTGGATCAACACCCTCTTGCCCCTGAAAATATCTGAAAAGGGGGTAAGGGCTGTAAAGAAAAATAGACCTCTAGACTATTTTCTTGTTCTATCATTAGACATAGAATTATCAAAACTTAGGTGGGATCATGGGGAACAGATCAAAGGGAGGCATCTGGGGTTTTGTCAAGCGAAAGTTATCAAGTCTCACTTGGTGCTTTGAATAACAGTACCAAGGAGTAACCATTTGGTCACCTGGAGCTAACACACACCTCACTTCTTTTGATGCTTGATCTACACTACAGAGAGAAGCTCCTGTCATAAAATGCTTTTCTGCAGAATCATTTGTTCACAGATCTATGTCAAGATAACTTAGATAATCTGACTTTTGGATTGGCTGCAAGGGCCCTCAGCCTGTCCAGATCTCAGACTTTAAGTAGCTATCATTTTCTGTCACTCTGTGTCAGTTGGAGCAGCCTGCTTCAACTCTCCAGAGGCATGGGTTAATCCTACAATGGGTTAAGCCATGCCTGGATTACAAAGACTTGAAATGATTGCCTGGGTTCATTCAAGAAGCATAACCTGGTAACTATGCCTTAGGATTTAACTGTGTAGCTAGAACCTCAGCAAGCTTTTCTTGTTTTCTGTTCATAGCTGTTCTTCAAAAATATACTGCATTCTTTGGGACTTCCGGTTTTTGGTGACTTGCAGGCAGGTGTGTTCCATCATTGCTCTGATGTGAGTGGCCCGCAAACATGCTGATGGGGAGGGGTCCAAGTTGATCTTGGACCCCCGCGACCCCTTGTAGGGGGGTCTCAGCCTGGGGCACGTGAGGTGCCTCTCCCAAGGCGGAAGCCAAGGGATTGAGGCTCCTTTTTGCCCCGATAGGTCCTTGCAGCATGAAGCCAGCAATGGCACATAGAGGTACATACCAGCCCGAGCGCGCAAGTGATCCGAATGAAATTATCTCTACATCTTAAACAAACACAAGTAAAAATGGGAGTGAACCCACGAGTTAGCGAGAACTGCCTAAATCTCGAGAGTAAAGCCACCCCCAAATCCCAAACAAGCAGAAGGGGGAGGGGAATCCCGATCCTGGGGGAAAAAAAACCCTGAGTTAAAAGCAGGGACCAAGAGGGCGGCTTGAAGGGAGAGGATTTTGATTGAGTGTGGTGTGGATTAGCAAGAAAGCGTTTATTACCAGACCTTCAGAGACTTCTGAAAATTTCTCGCTAACTGTAAACAATGATGCAGCGAGCAGAAAGAATGGCGGCGAAATTGAAACTTATAACAGGAACTGCCAGCACATTGTCTCCGGTCACTAAACTGGAAGCAACCATAGACTTTCCTAAAATAATTGCTGCAGCTTTGCGTCCTCTACTGGATCAGATGACCAATCTCAACGACAAGTTTGATATGTTGCAAAAGGAGCTTAAAGAAGCTTCAGCAAAAACAGAGAAGTTAACCAAGAAACTGAAAAAGTTGACATTCAGTTCAGAGTTTGAACAAATGCTGGAGGTAGTGGGAAAAGAACAAATCTCTGAGAGTCAACAATTGCTACTTCTTCAAATGGAAAAATCAGCATATGTCCTGAGATTTCAAAACATTCCAAAGCAGAAAGGAGAGAACTTGAAAGAGTTTTTAAGTGAAGAGCTTGCTTCCGTGGTAGGCCTAACAGCGGAAGTGATACAAAGCGATCTGGATATGGTATATCGTACTTATCCAGCATTTATAAAAAAACAAAAAAACAAGCTACCGGGGAAGTATATGCGAAATTCTCAAAAAGGTCAATCAGAGACTTAATTTTGAAGGCAACAAACGGAATTGTCATGAAAATCAAAGGAGAACAAAACAAAGTTTTAATGAGTTTTTATTTTATTTTAGACAGCCTATATGACATGTTTTTAAAAATAATGCCCCCACTCCAATCAATTCAGGGTCAAAATAATCCAAATTAAGCTCAAGGTGACAGCAGTCCAGTTGCCAAACATTATGGTTTGTGGATGAGGAAAGAGCAGCAGCCAATTATGACGATGAGGATAACGACAGATGATCCAGGAGGGAAGACCTCTTGTTAACATTTTTCCATTTCTTTTTTTTTTTGTATAAAGATTTTATTGACTCCCCTAATAAGGGGAGGAGTTTCGCTTAAAAAGAAAAATAGGGAAGGTATATAGTGGGACGGAGAGAAAGCTGAGTGATCTATTAACTGTTAGATTAAACTGTTAGTAATGTCCAATCATCAAAGGCTTCTTCTGCGTGTTGTCAAACATCTTTTTTCCATTCCAGTTACTTTCTGTATTAGTATGTTAGTAATGTTCCTTTGAATTTCTGTTAAAAAGTCTCTTCAGGGCACATTCAAAACCGCTTCTTTTACGTGCTGGTTACTTTTCCTCTCTCAGTGACGGGAGGGGCTTCCTCTGTTTTTCTCTCCCTCCGGCTTCTTCCCCTCCTCCTTCGGGTCGCTGTTAACTCTTTCAGTTCCTGTGCTATAAGTCGTCTTCCTTTCATGCCATGCCCGGAGATCTCCAGCTTTGAGAATGGTATTAATTTCAATTTCGCTTTTATCCGCTCCCAATCTCTTCGCTGGATTCTCCTCTTCAATTGTTGACTTTTATAAGCGCTCATGAGGCACTTTTCGCTGTCACAATTCAAACTTTTCTTTTCCTTCACAATCCCCGTTGGATTCATAGCTATACACAGTCCAAATATTAAACAGCCGGCACTCACGTTGACACATTTCTTTCTCGCTTATAGAGGATTAATCTCCTCATTTTCCGCTGAAGGGGGGGGGGAAACGTTCTTAGTTCATTTTCTCTGTATTTTGACAACTCACAGTTACGCCAGTCTTTTCTTTTCCATTTTTTTCGGATATTCGCTTCATCACTCGGTGACGCCCGGTGGTTCCGCTAAACCCCGTAGAACGGGGTCGCTCACGCAGCAAGGTCCAAAGGGGCAGGGCATGGCGAGAGTCTCAATCTCCGATCTCTCGACCGAAAGAGAGACTCCCCCCTGGAACGCCCTAAAGCGCCCCGGATCCGAGCTCCTCTCATCTGAGGGGCTCGTTCGGGTCTCCGCTTGCGCGGATTCCCTCCTCCACCGCAGGCGGGCAAGGCGCCCTCGGGAGCAACCCGAGGATGCGTCTGCCTTTCGCGGGAGCCAGACCGGAAGCCTCAACATTTTTCCATTTCTAACCCATCCTTAAAGAAAATCATATATGGGGTTGCACCATCCTCACGAAAATCCAGCAATGCCACCATGCCTTCAGGATGCATGTTCTCTCCTACAAAAAACTGGTAATTTTTGAAGTTTGCAAGGATATGTTTAACTTGTTCTGCAGCCCCTGTCATGAACGGCTTTACTCTCTCTGGCTTCGTTTCCTAAAGTCTAGCTTTGATTGCTTTCATGTAGTCTTTAATGTACTTCCTATAAAACTCTTTAGTGAAACTTGTTTCCTGAAGATGGTGATTCATTACGATATCGACGCCGGTGACAACTGTAGCCTCTGCCCCATCTCCTTCTGGGCCCTCAGCAGATGCATTCCCACCAATCAAAGCATCGTCAATTTCTCCTCCTTTCCGGCTCACCCTCTTCCCCTCCACTTCCAGGCAGAGGCCTCTAGGCGACTTCCTTGATCTTGTAGATGTCCGAGAACATCTTGTCCTGGCTGATACAGTCGCGGTAGATGATCATGGCTGAGGCGGTGGACGAAGGCGGGCCAAGGTGGTGCACGCGGGGTCTCGGGGAGCGGAGTGGCTTGGCTGCAGCCCCAGTGCCAACTAGGAGCGAGGCAGAAAAGTTTTAAATGACGTTCCATTTGAGATCAGGAAAAGAAGGAGACAATACACTGTTTTTGCAGAATCATACCACTCCATACAGATGGATATTACCGGAAGCCCTTATCTTCAACTACAATGGGAAAAAAGAAAAGATTGACTCTGTTCTTGAAGCGAAAACATTCTTGAAGTAACAACAGAAAGTGAGAGATGGATCTGAGAAAGTGGAGGACAACAAAGATGCAGAAGAAGAAGAAGAAGAAGATAAAAAGGAGGGAAGTTCTGACAATACCGCGAACAGCTCGGCAGAATCCTCTGACCCGGAAGCAGAATTAGGAGCTGCTGCTCCTAAACCTTTAAATGTTAGACTAGATTTTGATAAGAAGCGCAGAGGAAAGAAATAAGCAAAATAGAGTAACTTTGAAAGTTTGATGTTTATTATAAACTAGCTATCTTAAAGCTAAGAAACACACTTTAGCCAAGCAGGATTGTGTTTGCTCACTTTATATTTTTACATTTGCATAGTATTAACTCTCATGTATTACTATTTGAGTAACAGGGAAATATTGATTATTTTGAATTTATGTATTAATGATCCTTGCTACTTGTAGTTTTAGGTTGTTCCCTTCCCTTGACCTTGTAGGTTTGTAGAATAGAAAAAGCAATAAAAATGTTTTAAAAAATATTCTGCATTCTTTAATAAAAAATATTCTTTGACTATATCTGGTTGTTCTGAACTTCAGAAGCTGCAATCTAAATTCAGTGTCTTAGACCAAAGCGTCCACATACTGGCAATTGGTTCATAGAAACTCATTCTGCAAGTGTCCTACCTTGCAGGATTGACATTCTGGTTTAATCCCAGAAAGATCAGGAGTTTGTCCGCTGGCTTCTGAACGCAGGGATATTTTCATGGGCTGGTGGCAGGCTACCCCCCTGGTTTGTGAGGACTCACAGTCCAGGTTGGTTGTGTAATTTTGAGCTCTGCCCTTCATACCAAGGATCCCCTGGATCGGGAATTCTTGACAAGGGCAAAACTCACTGCACAAAGTTCCAAGAGATTAATATGGAGTAGTCTGAATTGAAAGCCACTGGCCTTGCACTGAAAAACCTTAGCAGTGAGCACCCCAATCCGACAGTGAAACATCTGTGGTCAGAGTGACCTAGGGAACACAGAAACCAAATTGGATCCCTGAAAAAAGTTAGCGTCATTCAGGCACCACTGCAGAGACCTAACCACTACCCTAGGTATTGAAAAACAGTGCCTTAGGGAGAGTTTGTTGGGGTCATACCTCCTGACAAACCAAATTTGCAAATTCCATGTGTGCAGCCTTGCTAATGGAATCACTGCAGTAGTCAAGGCCATAAGCCCTAATAACCATTGGAATCCCTCCACAAGCTGCCATTTTCTCATACAGCACGACACCATTGTCTGAATGTTCTTATCCCTGTCTGCAGGCAAAAAGACTATCCCTGTGATAGCACTGAGGGAGGCACCAATGAACTTGCTGAGAGGGTTCAAGGCAAGACTTTTCCCAATTCACCATTAGGCCTAATCTGCTGCAGGTGGAAATGATGCAGTGAACGTGGTCTGAACTTTGAAATTTTTAGGAACTTGTTTCACTTTCTAAGATCCAATATGGGCCTGTGCTCACCATCTTTTTTATCTACCAGAAAAAAATGAATGAAAACCCTGGGAACAAAGCCCCCTTGGAACCTGTTCTACTGCACGCTTCAGCAGAGGTCCCTTAACTGAACTCTAAGAACAGTTAGAAACCGGGTGACAAGGGGGTTGGGACAATAATTCTAGCCTATAACTTTCTTGAACTACAGAAAAAACCCAACTGTCTGAATTTGGCACCCAGCATCTGCAAACTGTACCAATCTATCTTTAAAACTGGGAACATCTATAACTACAGGGGTAGCTAGTCAGAACTTTGCTGGTTGTTGACTTTGGTTCTTATCGGGGTTCTGTTGAGTAGGTCTCAGCCATGGGGTACCATTCCTTTTTGAAAAGGGGGATGACTGGAAAGGGTGTTGAAGATACACAAATGATGGCTGGTGATGTTGCCTCTGGCCCCTGTAGAAAGGGATAGCAAAGTCATATTGCTTTTGAGAGATGCACTGACACTGGGTTGGAGCAGATAAAAACACTCAGTGATCTGACTGTCTGGCGGTTCTTCTTCCTAGTGGAGAGGAACTTGTTTGTGGACTGCAAAAAGAGAGCTGACTCCTCAAAAGGGAGATCCTCAACTTTACATTGAATCTCCAGAGGGAGAGCAGTGTTGCATTGCCACAAGTACCTCCTGAGGACTATGGCAGAAGCCACCAATCTGGCTGCTACCTCAGTGGCATGCCTGCTCATATTAATCTCTTGTTTCTAGAGTTTTATAGCCTCAGACTGGATCAGTTTAGCTAGGGACTTGAATTCATTGGGCAATCTGTCCAGGTACTGTGAAAGACTTTCCCAGAGGAAAAGTTGGTAGCCTCCCATAATCACCTGATAATTTGCTACCCAAAAATTGAGACGGAAAGAAGCATAAAAAACATTCAGATGGCAGCTTTCCCTGTTGGCTGGGGATGAATGTTGGCCAAGTTGTTGACATGCCTTCATGTCTTCGGTAATTAAGAAAGATGGTGGCGGATGTGTTGACAGAAAGTCTCAAGAATCTTGTTTTACTCTATATAAGTTTTCAATCTTACACAGAGTGGCCTGAATGGAGGCTGGTTTTTGCCAGACTGGGACTGTGAGGTCAGAGAAACTGTCCAGGATTAGAAAAGCAACTATCCCTGGAGTACTGGAGTTTAGATAACTCAGTATTCTGTCTTTTGGATGGTTGTCTGAAGTAGAAACATCAATGTCCAGGGCTTTAGCCATCCTTAGCATTTGCTCTCCATAGAGATGGAGGTCCTCACTAGGGGATACTGGGATCGGGTCACCCATGGTATTGTCAGGTGATGGGTCCAAAGCACTCTCAGAACTATAATGAGATGCTGCAGAGACCTCTTCTTCAGGCTCTTGGTACAGAGACCAGAACAGAACCAGTGTAGAGTGGGTATTCAAGTATCCCCTCACATTCAGATCATGCCCACTACCAGAAGCCCATCTAGATAAATAGGATGGTGACATAGACTTAGAATGCTGAGGGGGAACCACAGGCTGCCAAGATAAATGAGGTCCCACAGGGATGCTAATGTCAGGTAGCCCTGTCATGGATCTGGAATGTGGAGGGGTGCCCTCCTCCTCATACACAGCTCTTCCCTGTCCAGCTATTGTGCGCTATCTCTAGCTTGACCTTGTAGTCTCCAGCTGCATTTACTCTGATGGGAAAGTAACAGCTTTTAGCTGTGCCCGCTTGCTTGCTTTTGCCGTGCGTGCGAACTATAATAATTGGCTTCAGCTCCATGGGGGGGGGGGATGTTTAATTTCACTATAAGTCAGAGGCCCTTATACTGTCAGCCATTCCTGACACAAGCTGTATACGTGTTCTTTAGAACTGGAAACCCTAATAAAGCAGTTATCTTCTTCTGAAGCCCTGTGTGGTGTTACCTGCCTAAGGACCCTGACAGCTAGGTTGTCCCTCAGGGATGCTAGGTTGGTCCTCATCTACGTTCGAAAAGGAACTGGTCATAGAGGCGAGGTATGGCAATGGAATACGTGGGGGAACTAGGATGACATCCTGATCAGTCTCCACACCCTTAGAAGACTTGACACATCCTGACGGGTGCAGCCTCCCATGAAGTAGACTCTTGATGGAGTACAACAAACCCGTTCTCAATAAATGAGAAGTTTCTCTCATCCAAAAGATGATGAAGCAAAAAATAAACAGAGCATGCAAGAAAGCTTCCTATCCTTGTGGCAGCGAGAAAGGAACTGAGGAAAGGGGGGCACTTGCCCACGGAGCACAGAGTGTGTTGGGTGGGAATCCCATGCATGCACCAGCTCTGAAAGGGGTGGGAGACCTCCTCTTTGGAGTTTTTTTTTTTTTTTTTTAGCTAGAAAGAAAAGGCCCGTGGCTGCCCTGTGCAGGTACAGTCCCAGTGTGGGGCTGCATGACAAGATGGAAGATGAAATCCACCTGCCTCACTTTGCTTTCATGATCTTACTCAGCAAGATTCCTGTATGCTTGCTACTCCCAGTCACAGTTAGGAAACCCTCTAGGAATCAATTTCTGCTCATTTTAATATTTTGCTTGCCTTGAAATCATACCAAGTGCTTTCCCACAGCAAAAGGACGCTTGAAATGTTTTGCAGTCAAGTGATGGGTTAATATATCTATTTATTTTGGTATTACTAAGGATTGATAATTTCCCCTCTCCCCCTTAAATAGGGGGGAGTGTTAGAAACAATCTTTTCCAGAGGCCCCTGGCAGCTCTCAGTAACCCTTTATAGCTACTTATAAAATTTAGGGTCTATATCTCTTATACACTCGAAAGTATAGGGGTAAGATTGATGGTGCTTTCAAATGTCAGTTAGAAAGAATATGCCAGATCTAACAGAAGCTCTGGGAAAAGTGGTGTAAGAGCATTTCTGACTGGTACATTTGCCCATTGCCCCATACTATACAATAAGGAGGTCAGGAAGTTTCCAAGGCGAGCAAAAAATACCTTTCCTGTCAGTAAGATTTCACCCACTCATCCACTCCTCCCAGAATAACCACTGGAAATCAATCACAAGAGACTGAACGGCCTGTGCTGATCCCCACTGTGAATGCAGACAAAACAAGAGGGAAAATATGGACCCTGGAGTCGGATTGGGGGGGGGGGAATATGCTGATAAAGCAAGTCCAGTCGTGGAAGAGTGACTTGGAAGTGCCCCATAGTTTGTGGATTTGCCAAGGAATATGGAGAACTCACATTATCACTGCCTCAGGAAACTGCAGAATAGTATCCGAGTGTGCACAAAACTGCTTCACAGATTACAGGACAGTTAGAGCACAGGCGGAGGCTGACCTTTACTGCCTGAAAGGACAAGCTGGTTAGATATGATCAAATAACGAGAAACAGCTGAACTTTTATTTAAACCTGGCTCCAGTCTTACACATCAGCATGAGAAAATCAGGCAACCTCTGTGACGATCTGTATTTTTCAAAATTATGCCACCACGGGTAGCTATGAAATCTTGCCATTATATGTGGTTCTGTGGTTACGGTAATGAATTTGCTCGGCTCCCTTCGCATTTTCAAGTTCTTGCTGCAGTGTTTAAGGTCTGGAATAGGGAAACGTACCTATGAGGTACTTACTTTTAGAACAGACCCATGGAAAGATACTGCCAAGAGGGGTAAACGACACACATCCTGCCAAGCCTGATTTGTTTTCCAGTTACATATGTAGCTGCCATTGTACAGCATCCCAGCTATGGAATACAACATCAGAAATGTACAGATCAGCTGGAAGTAGGATTCAGCATTTCAGCTCTGCATATCTAGAACAGCAGAATGCTTGGATGACAAACACAAATTTCTACTTGAGCAGGGGAGGAAGTAACCTTTTTGCCTACACTGAATTGTTGCATAGTATTATGTCCTACAATATAGAATTCCTATCTGAATTAATGAATTTTAATCATTGCAGTCGCTTTCAGTTTATTCCGTGAACTGCTTTAAATTCATGGTGTTGGCCAAATTAAATATTTTCAGGTCTTTGGGGGCAATTCTTAAATTAGACCTATGTTTATCATAGCTCTAATTTCCCCCCAGTATGCCAGCACAAATTACCGTTACCATGGTGAATATGAAGGTATGGTAAATACTTACCTAGTTTACTTTTGGAAGCTGCTTTTATTATTGGCTTGGCTTAATGCCAACTTGCACATTTTAAAACATCTTTGTAATTACTTTTTTAAAAGGGATGATTATCCTATTAAACAGCTACTACGAGGTTCAATTTATTTTGATGTTCAGTCCTCTATAAACACATTAAGTGATCAAACTTTTTCCAAGTGTAAAATAAAGCAAATCAATATGGAAGATTGTTCCAAACTGCAATTTACATGTGAATCAAATATAATTGATACTTTCCCCCTCACTAATTCCAAAATGCCAGAAAGGCTCTAACAAATCTCTGCTTTTATCATACAACAGGTTTGGGAAGGAAATATTCCAATACTGAAGAAAGCCTAAGCAAGACTGATTTGTCTCATTGGGTATAATATACATCTGGGGAAAACAAGTTTGTCTTTTCTCTCCTGGAAAAGGAAGGCTAAAATGACAAGCACCCTACATGTTTCAGAAGGAGGCTCAGCAGTGCTCTTTCTATATGACATATTTGAGTTACATAGTATTTAGCTATAAATTTGAATAAGATAAGAATACAGTCAAACCTATTCTAAGAAGAAACTGAATGGCACGTGGCGAGAGGAGAGTAGAAAATTCATGGAGGATAGGTCCATCACTGGCTGCTAGCCATGATGACTAAAGGAAACCTGCACATTCAGAGGCATTACACTTCTGAATACCAGCACTACAAAGCAACACTGAGGAGAGGTCTTGGCCTCTATGCCATGTTGTTGGTCTTCCAGAATTGCTGGTGGGCTACTCTATGAGAGAAGGGATGCTAGACTAGATAGACCACTGGTCTGTCCCAGCAAGGCTTTACTTTTTAGTGGATGTGAGGCAAGTGACACAGGGAATACAAGGAGCAGATATATCTTTCAATTAATAATAATCTTTCAAGTTATTGATCGCTCAATCCTTGCAGAGCTGCCGGCTCTGAGCGATTTACAGTTACTCATGAATTCACACGGGACTAACAATGATAGGGATAAGGGAGGACAACATATATATCTTTTTAATTCACACACATTTTCACAGTCGACGGGGAGTTTGGTCAGCAAGCCCTTTATAGCATATTTTTATATACAGTTGTTCCAGTCTAAGCCCAATGAAGTCAAAAGGGCTTAGGTTGGAGAAAGTGTATAGGATTGCATTGGTAAGGTAATAAAATACAAAGAGAAATTATGACAGAAGCGGAGAACTGCTTGAGGAAGATGGAGCTGTTTCTATTTTCGTTTAAAAAATAACAAATGTGATAAACCCTAGGTGAGTCCACAGTTGACTCACATGCTTGTCACTCAAGAAACAACTTGGAGCAATGTTAACACTCAAACTATGCTAGACTAGCCAGATTTCACATATACACCTTAATGTAGTTGCTATGATCTCATCCTGTCAGTAAGAAGTACAACTTAGTGTAGGAAAGAACTCATTTAAACTTATCAATTTCCCTTTCCTACTGTATCAAAACCCCCATGTTAAAGAGGCTAGAGGCTGAACAAGAGTTTTTTTAAAAACCCTTTCTGAACTACACAAGGCTAGATAAAGATCTTTTAAATCAATTGGGGGGGGGGGCAGAAGATGGAGCACATAAATACCTGCCTCAAACAGCATTCTGATTAGTACACTGACTTAGGGCCACAAAGGCACAACTTCACTTTTGAATTCACCCTTGTCTAGTACTGTTAGAAAGGAAAGCAAAGTTCTGGCAATATGACAGTATGTCTACAGGATGCTTTTCCATTCAATAGGAAAAACCTGATGCCGCAGTAAGAAAAAAAATAATTGATGCAAGAAATCTTCTTAGGTAAACAGACATCACCAAAATCTCGCTAAATGGCTCTCTTGAGAAAGTTTTGGCTGGAATTAACAAAAGAGATTTCACACAGATTGGGCACTGAGGACAAGCTGAGGAAGGGAACTGGCCTTGCAAAGAAGATCAGCAAAAAATCACTCTGGGGGAAAAGGTAGGAGGGAGTTCAACGAGCTAGGTGGGGTCAGAGAAAAGGGCAACTTGTTTCAACACATAGTTTAGGAATAAAGGACACCATAGCCTGAAACGCTAAACCTTTCACCATTAAGTAATTTGCTATGTGAGACAGCTGTTTTTACAATCAAGATACATCCAGTATTAATATAAAAACATTTTTATTTTGTTCATGTCATCATAAAATGTTCAATAAATATCTATGTGGTCACAATTAGGAAGATGTACTGCTGCAAGAAGGAAGAAAAGCGAATAGGCCCTTATCTCTTATAATATCACAGCAGCTATCTCTTACAATAATATATGACTTAACATCACATAAGGCTCCAAATATTTCTCAAATATACATCAATCTTCAATATGTGAAATGCATGAGCTACAAGGAATAGGCTGGAGATTTAAAGCAATGGCCAACATTTACTATTTGACACTCCCAACCCAAAAGAAAGACTTCACAGATTCTCAATTCACAATTTCAATGGACTACAAAACATAATCTTCAGATGTCCATCAAGCAAGTATAAACACTTCTTAAGACTTAAGATAAACAATATTAAACAATAAACAGCATGTTATAAACAGCAAGTAGATCCAATCCTTAAGACATGAGACAAACAGTAAGAAATAGGCAGAAGTCTTGAAGATTGATGTATATTTGAGAAATATTTGGAGTCTTATGTGATGTTAAGTCATATATGATTTATATTTGTTCATCCATTTCCTTAAATTACTGTTAATCTCTTACAATAAAGCATTCTCTTACTTACTTTTAAAAAACCTGCTTAGCGAGGAATGTTTCAGAGAAGTCCAATTTGTAAATGCCTAACTGATTTAATGTACTCTCTCCTTTTCTCACTCTGTAAAAGTGTAAGCAAGAGAACATACACGTGTACATTGAAAGGTGTAATTCTCCAAATGCTTCCCAGCTTCAGTCTTTCGAAAATGGAGAGGCATATATTTTATCCAAACGGACTGACAGAGAACTACTAACACTGAGGATTTATCTTCAAGGCAAGACTTAAGAAATCCTGGGTGTCAGGTCCTTGTGGCTCTTAGAAATTACATTATGATACACAGCATGTTCAACAATTATTTTATTATGGTGTCTCTCAGCAATCCTCAGTAGAAGTATAAAGCTTATTTAAAATTCAGAATGTTTCATTGACTGATACAAAAATACATATATGTGAAATGTTTTAATTGCTTGCTTCTTTGTTTACTTTATACCATTCAGTGGTGGTAGATTAATTCATTTCTAAACCAGTTGCTTTCTATACAGGCTCCAATATAGAATTAAGTGGAGCTCTTTAAAGCAATAATGAAATTATCAGAAATTGGGGAGAAGTTAGGTTACAGTTAGCTTTTTGCTGTGGTGGTTACAACGAGGGATATATAATATTTATTTATGCAGCATTTCTGTCATAAATTTAATAAAATTATGAGAAATTGTGAAGAGTTTAAAATTAGCATTTGTGGCAACAACAGCTAGAAAATATGTTCATTAAAATACAAACCCCAGTAACAATAATGAGAAAACATGTTTATTAAAATACAAAACCCTAAAGGCTGAAAAATGAATTTCGCTTCTAAATTTTTGGACTGGCTCCTAGAGCAGAAGAGTTGAGGTCTGCTTTAAGGTATTGCCTCTTAGAATTGGGGGCTTGCCACATGTTGCTGAGCAGCAGAACAACCTTTCCCAGTATTTATGAAAGGATCAGTGTGAATCTATTAAACAAACCCCCTCAATTATAGAAAGAGCACAAGACACAGGAATAAAATTTTGTGGGGGGGAGATCAGGAGACACATGATCAAAAGATCCTCTCCAACGACATCCTCAGTGGGTGGCTTCAAAAGAGGAGGGTGCAGGGCCTTTGGTATACTAGCCGCTCAGAGGTCATGGTGGTAGTGCAGGAAACAGAGCAGTGCCTAATGTTGCCAGATAGTTGTGAAAAAAATATTGGACACACTGGATAAAATTTGTCAACTTCTCTCTCTGTACATATGTTCAGGGGATTTTTCTTCTTTATCATGTGTAAGTGTGCACAAACAAAAAATAAGGAAGAAAAATGCCCTGTCCCATTAACAAGAGTATATGTTGGAAATGAGTCTTTGGCGATCTCATCCTCTTCTCTTCTACACATGCAGGATTTTCCCTCCATTTTCCTTTCTGTTCTGGCTGAGCAGCCCCTTTATCTATTTTCTTCTTCTTTGAAGCTTTATAGCTGTCCCATCCTGTCCCATTATTATATTTAGATGCTGGCTCAGTCCAGGAACTTGAGGGAAGACACAAGATCACCTTCTTAACTTATATTTCTGGAAATTACACATGAGAGGCTTTTGAAAGTTCAAAAATAAACAAAATATTTTATTTAACATAGAGGCGGAAAGGTCAGGTGGAATCAGGAGTAAGATATCTGAGGTGAATCAATAATAACTAAGGTAAAAAACTCCAGTTAATATGTTTCCAGGAAGTAAGAGTTTTAAGCCTTTCACAAAGTCTTAGATACTTTGAGATGAGAGGCTTTGGTTTCAGTATCTGCTAGACACTCCAGTATAAATTCTTGAGTTTAACTGACTTATCAAATTTCAGAAGGCAGGGATACAATACCAAGGACCCCAAAACCTTCTCTAAAAACATTAGGGATCACTCTACTCTTTAGAGCTATGTCCCTTTTCAATTGGGCGGGGAATTACTTCTCTGAACAAGAAACTCTGCCCCCTTTTCTGACCCAAATGGGGGTCTTCAGCAATCCTCCTACTCCTCCTTGCCACGTTCCCAGTCCTCAGTCAGTACTAAATTGAGTACTCTTCAGCAGTCAGTTCCCCAGTCTTTTCCCTCAACTCACAGCTATCCAATGAAATCCTTTAGAGCAGCCTGTCACTCAAAGACTGGTGCCTGCCTACCCATGGAGCAGGCACTGGCATTTGCCTGCCTCCATTTTCTCAAAAAAAGCATGAGGGTGGGGCAAGCCAATGGGGGCTCAGCACAGGAGCACTGGCCAAATGAGGGCTGGCTCGCCAGTCAAGTCTGGTGGCAGCCACCCTCCTTCCAAAGTCAAGCCCAGTGCAAGCTCGGAGGTGAACATAACATAAGAACATCAGAGAAGCCAGTGCTGGACCAGACCAGTGGCCCATCTAGTCCAACACTCTGTCACACAGTGGCCAAAAATACCAGGTACCATCAGGAGGTCCACCAGTGGGGCCAGGACATTAGAAGCCCTCCCACTGTTGCCCCCCCCCAAGCACCAAGATGACAGAGCATCACTTGCCCCAGAGCCCGTATCTATACCTTGTGGCTAATAGCCACTGATGGACCTCTGCTCCATATGCCTATCTAATTCCCTTTTGAAGCCGTCCATGCTTGTAGCCGCCACCACCTCCTGTGGCAGTGAATTCCATGTGTTAATCACTCTTTGGGTGAAGAAGTACTTCCTTTTATCCGTTCTAACCTGACCACTCAGCAATTTCATGGAGTGCCCACGAGTTCTTGTATTGTGAGAAAGGGAGAAAAGTACCTCTTTCTCTACCTGTTCTTTCCCATGCATAATCTTGTAAACCTCAATCATGTCTCCCCTCAGTCGTCTTTTCTCCAAGCTAAAGAGCCCTAAGCGCTTTAACCTTTCCTCATAGGGAAAGTGTTCCAAACCCTTTTATCATTCGAGTTGCCCTTTTCTGCACTTTTTCCAAAGCTATAATATCCTTTTTAAGGTGTGGTGACCAGAGCAGCACACAGTATTCCAAATGAGGTCTCACCATTGATTTATATAGGGGCATTATGATATTGGCTGATCTGTTTTCAATACCCTTCCTAATAATCCCCAGCATAGCATTGGCCTTCTTTATTGCAGTCACACACTGTCTCGACATTTTCAGTGAGTTATCTACTACGACTCCATTTGGCCAGTGCAGAGTGTTGGACTGGATGGGCCTTTGGCCTGATCCAACATTGCCGTCTCTTATGCTCTTACGTTATGTTCTTAACCACACTTTTTTCCTCAGGTCTCTGTGGTGGCAGCAATGCTCGCATGGGCTGTCTTCAGCCTCCTTCAGGCCTCCGCTTGCTAGTGGTGGCACCAGTGCAGCTGGCCCATTGGGGACCATCTTCCTTCATTGGGTGGAGGCCAGGATGGTGAGCGGTCACTTGGGACACCCCCCTAGATCAGCCAGGAGGGCTACATCTGGCGCCCGCCTCTTCTGTCCCCCAAATCTCATTGGTCATCGGAGGCGTTTGGTCTACTTCCACCCTCTGAGGCTTTTTGGTCCAGTTGGGCTGCGGCTGGTTCTCTGCGGCTGTCTCCCACTAGTTTTAGGACTAAGAAACACAGGTGGGTAGTCCCGTTTGATGGTGAGGCACAGGCCAGAGATTCACACTCTTGCTGCAGTCAAGGCCTTCCCTCTCAGCACAAGCTCGGGGGTGTTTTGGTGTTGGCCCTTCAGAGACTCTGGAGAATTAATTTCAGAATCTTGTGTTCCTCTCCACCAGTGAAGCCATGGGCCTTATTCAGTATAAGGCAGCACCGTATGTCCGCTCCACCAGGGATTTCTTAAGGGGCCAAGGGTCTGATTCAGTATAAGGTAGCTTCAAGGGGTCCTATCCACCAGAGTTTTTAAGGGGCTCAAGGTATATTTCAGTATAAACACTGAGGTTCCTCTCCACCAGTATAAGACAGCATAGTGTGTTCCTCTCCACCAGCTATTTTAAGGGACCAAGGACCTAATTCAGTATAAGGCAGCACTGGGTATTCCTCTCCAACAGTTGTTATTTTAAGGGGTCACGGGCAGTGTTCCCTCTAAGCTGAGTTAGTGTGAGCTATCTCACAGTTTTTTGGCCTCTGGCTCACACATTTTTGTCTTAGCTCAGGAAGGATGGCTCCAGAGCAAACTAATTTATTCAGTAGCCAAATTGCTTGCTCATGACTTCAATGCCATTAGCTCACAAAGTAAAATTTTTGCTCACAAGACTCCACAGCTTAGAGAGCATTGGTCACGGGCCTAACTCAGTGTAAGGCAGCATTGTGTGTTCCTCTCCTCCAGTTTACTGAGGGCAGCGGGGGGAATGGGAGCATTCCAGAATTAATAGGGAGCGTTTACTTGTCTTTAACAATCTCTCTTCTTTATTCCATTCTCCATTCCTTACAGAAGCAGTATGCCAGCTAGGAAGGCAACATTGAAAAAGGGTGGCCTGGCTGGAAAGGCTCTCAGATGGGTGCTGCTGACCATCTCATCCTCTGAGGATGAGGGTGGGCCCTCCTTGCAGGTCACAGCAGCCAAAATCAAGGCCTTGAAGAGGGCCAAGGCAGAGAAGTGGAAACCTGGTGGTCAGGGTGCACCTGTGGTAGCCACCCTGCCTAAGCGTACCAGGTCTACAGCTTGTGAACAGGAAAGGTGATCCCTCTATGCTAGGTTGGCACAACTGCGGGAGTCCAAAGACAAAGAGGATACCTAGGAGTTGGGTGGTGGAACAGGAGCAGTGCCGGATGACCTGACTAGGATCGGTGAGTCCTCCAGTCCCATGGGAGCGGGTCCCACCATCAGCGATTCACAGATTCTGGATACCACAGTGCCACTGTGGGGGTCTCGTGGTGGGTTGATCTGGGGCCAGCAGGGGCAAGAACTGACACAGTGGGGCATGGCCCTCCTGCCGACCACCTGGAAGGGTGAGTATGTGGACATGTTCACACTCCTCTTTAGGGATTAGGGAAGTTGAAGGCAAGCATGAGGGATGACCCCATGGAGTAAGAGAAAATAAAGCAAATGCAGATCGACAAGAACTTTGATAACTGGCTTTCAGCTTACACCATTTACATGGGGGTGCTAATGCAGGTCCATCCAGGCTGGGGGCCAGCATTGGTAAAGTATCAGGACCTCATACACAGGGCATATAAAGAATACTTTGTTATGTGTTATTATGAGATGTTCTGCTCTTGCACAGCCTTGGACTCCTTGTTGCCTTGGGACTGGGAGAACCAACAGCTCTGGTCCCAATGCATGGGCCCCACAGTGGCCATTTCAGGCAGGTATGCAGACAGTAGACACCTGTTGGAGTGTTTGCACTTGGGAGCTGGGCAGGGGGCTGGCGATAAGCTGGAAGATCAACCCCGTCTTGTCTGCTGGGGCTTCAATGCCTCTGGGAAATGCCGAAGGAAGCTGTGCAGGTTTAAGCATGCTTGCAGGGGCACATACCCCACGTCCTCCTGTGGCAAGGACACCCCTGAGGAGAAGGAGCCTGGGGGTCAGGACCATTAGATGGTACCCAGAGGCAACAGCAATTCGGCTGGGAGGGGACACTCAAGAGATCTCAGGTCAGGGCATGGGGGGGAGGATTGGGTGAGGGGCAGCACCTCAGGCGCCTAGCACCAGACAGTCCTTCACCTGTGGTTCATCAGGACATTAGTTAGATTGGTGAGGGTACACCTCCTTAGCACAAGGGGATGGCCTAGTTGGCCAGGGTGGCCAAGCGGGTGGCCTTGAGGGATAGCAGGTGGTAACTTCGGTATCCACTCTTTGGCATTCGAGCGGCTTCAATGGCTGCAGGGTAGGGGGCTAGTCCCTCTGAGGTCTAGCACTGGGCCACGGGAGGCCCCAAGGGTATGGTGTTAAAGGAAGGCATGGTGCTGGCGGATGTTGCACTGCCTTACAAGATGCAGCACAAGGATGGATGTCACCAGTTTAACAGTCTGCGGTCCTGCTTAAGCACCCAGCTCGGAGTTGGAGACTGTGCTTCTGTGAATGGCTGGATTGGAGTGGAGTCTGTTGGAGCCAGCTGTTACCCCTTCTTTATGATGGTTGGTTGGCAGGGGCGCCTCCCCAGGCCATGGTCATGCATTTCAGAAGTGATTATCTGGGCACTAGCTCTCTGTATTTGTTGTTTCTTTCTGAATATGAAAGACTGTTCTATTTTGAATCTGAAAGTGGTACATTCCAGGTTTACAATATCTGTGAGAATTAGGCCAGAGAGTCCTGTGGTACCTTAAGGCCTAACAAATCTATTGTAGCTCCATAGTTACACATTTCTAGATTTTAAAAAAATCTAATATTTCTAACATTATGATTATATTTAATATAATAATCAGTTCAATCCTATGCAGTCTAAGCCCATTGAAATCAATGAAATAATTAGAAAGGAGTACATCTGCATAGGATTACATGGATAGTATAGCACATGATATTTTTTACAGTATAAAAGGGGCATTATAAAGGACACAATCCATCCAAAGCTAAATATTTTTAAATCCTGATAGTCTTAAAAGGGAAACAGTATGTTTAACTCTTCCATTGAGATCACTGGGAGAATTATCATGGAATCCTAACTATGTTTACTCAGAAGTAACCTTATACTGAATCAATGGCACTTACTTGTGCGTAAATGTGCATAGTCTTGAAGCCTTAAAGTACTTAATAGCAATAAAGTACATGCAATCACCAGGGCTGTGTAAAAGATAAAAATGCAAGGCCGACACCCTGCCCATGTACTACCATCAGAGGGACTCACTGGCTCCAAACTCTCCAGCTTTTTTTTCTTCTGTCATGACAGTGATGGCAGACCAGCCGCTGGAATGGTAATGTAGCCGAAGCTCTCCTAGGGTTTAGGCCAGTAAACTCATACAAAGAGTATACAAAATAAACATTTATTAAACAAAATCCCAATAGGTGGTTGAAAGGGCAGAGTATACAGTTCAGCAAGTAGAATGCATAGAAAATCATAAAACTAAAATCACTAACTACTCACATTAACCCTATTCAGCTTCATTGTTCCTTGAGGCTTGATGTCTCTGGAGCATGATGCAAGCAGAGTCTCTGGCAGCAAGGAGGGAGAAAAAGGTAATAGGAAGCTGACTAAACTTCTGTATTCTTATGAGGAACACTGGCCGCAATATATTAACCCTCCTCAACCAATCATCGGACTGTCTCTGTCAATTTCTTCCAAAGTATGAGCACGTGACCCCTCCCAACCAGATTTCTCAGCTGCAATGTGCTAGCTAATTAGGTCAATCTGGGAGAGCAACCTTGAAGAGAAACTGGTTTGTGGGAGTGACAGCACTTGTGAAAATGAAAAAAACCCTAACTTGTAGCAGAATTCCTTAAAAGATGGTTACTGTCTTGACAATAACCCCTCAAGGAATCTTTTTTCATTTTTCTTTAGAGGATTCAATCCTGCTACCACCTAGCCCCACAGTCAGCTGGAACCAAGATGAGAAGCCAGTTGGTTGGCTGTGAAAGTCTTTTCCTTTTCAGCTTTCTTCATTCCGGCCAGTAGGATTTCTCTGGGAGCACCCTGTCTGGCAACTGAGGAGTGAACTTGGTTCTTTTCAAACACTGCTGCTGTGATAGAGAAAAGGGTGTCACCACCTTATCAAACCACTGCTACTAGAACAGATCTGTAGAATGTTCTAGTAAAGAATGTTCTTTAACTATGTTAAAGTTTAGAAATGGAAGTCAAATTAAGGAATTCTGATAAGTGCTGCTTTATTAATTCTATTTTGTTTTCAGAATTCCCATACATGCACTTCTTACAGCAAGAACACAGAAAAGAAAATATACTTGTTGGCCATGTATGTTATGATGGTTGGAGTTTAAATTTTCAATGAAGTTCCGCAGAGAGCACTCAGGCTATGACTGCAAGCCAATGTTGCTGAGCTCACAAAAAAAAAGAGAATAATTTTTAAGGGAACATCTCTGGTTTGATTTACAGACACAGCAGAATGTGATAACAATGTGTGAATGTGATAACCATTTCAACACAGATTCTGAATACTCCCCATGTACATCCTCCCCCCTCCCAAAAACACTAACATAAAGATAAAAATTCCAACACAGCCCATGCCTTTTGTGCTACTTCATCATTTAAGGGAAAATTTTTGTGTTAGTATTTTTGAATTAAAGGAAACACAAAAAATGTGATCTCCTCCTTCCTCCCCCATAGTATGAAATACTACCTTAAAGCATATGACCACAAAGGTATACCTCTTCTTCTTTCTGCTACTTATTTACCTCATTCATAATCTACCTTTTTCACTAAGACTCAAGGTGTGTGGGGGGGATTTCAAAATTAAAAACAAACAAACAATTCTATCAGACAGCAAGGAACTCCAATAAACAATGCAATAGGACCAGAATTACAGAACTGGAAAACACAGCAAAACAAACAAAAACAAAAAAACTGTCTAACATAACAATACCATAATGCAGGAAGCAGGTTACAAAGATAGAAGGCAATGTAATAAAAAGGTGATAATACAACAAACACTGAAATAGGCTACGGTCCTCTTCCTTATGAAATAATCTCCTGAGCAGTAGAATGGGTATGGCATCCACATTTTGTCTAGTGCCAACAGACCGAGATGGGGGGAAATGGGGGGGGGGATGACTCAGGAGTGACAAAGCTGCAAAACACAGCTCAGTGGTGCCTAGAAATTAGTTGGAAATATACCAGCCATTGTATTTTCTTTCCTTCCTCTTTTATTGTTCGCCATGATTTAATTACTCCTTGGGGATTCAGCATATCTTAATAGGTTATAAAGTCATTGGTTTTTCTCTCTCATACTTATCATAAAATGCATCTATTGGTGACATTATTGGTGAAGTCATTGGACTAATTCTTATTTTTAAAGAATCCCAGGTTTTAAGTGAGCTGTCTCTGATTACATTAGGTTTTGTGGGGTTTTTTGGAGTTTGGATTTTTTTTCTTAACCCAAGCAGGTTGTATAGCCCTTCTATCTGGTCTGCAGTTTCTAATTTCATTAGTCTGCCGTTTGAATTTTTAATCCAATCTGTAATCCAGGCCAGGCTTGCTGCTTGGTAATATAGTTTAACATTGGGTACCACTAAACCTCCTTTTTTTTTGTCTTGTAACGCTCTAAATCTGATTCTTGGTTTTTTGCTGTTCCATATGAACATATTTATTTGCTTTTGCTAATCTTCCAAAGTTTTTTCTTGTATATTAATTGGCATCATCTGGAATAAAAAAATATATTTTTGGCAATATATTCATTTTGATTGCTGAAATTCTTCCCAGCCAGGATAATTTTAATTTAGACCATCTTTCCATATCTTTTTGTATTCACTTCCAGACCACATCATAATTATCTTTAAATAATGTTTTGTTTGCCCAGATAAATTTATGTGTAGATATTTAACTGGATTTGTCATTAGTTCACATTCTGCAATTTTCTTAATATTTTCCTCTTCTTGCTTTGTTAAAAATTTGGAGATTATTTCTGGTTTTTTCTTATTAACTTTAAATCCCAAGAAAGAGCCAAATTTTGCTATCTGTTCTATCATGTTGAAGTGTTATATGCGGGTTAGAAATTGTCATAACAACATCGTCAGCATAATATTTTAATTTAAATTCCTCTCCGTCTACTTTCAGTCCTTCAATTTGAGGGTCTTGTCTTATTTTAGCTGCAAAAATTTCCATTGCAAGAATAAATACTAATGGTGATAGTGGACATCCTGTCTGGTTCCCTTTTCCATGTTAATATTCTATTACTTAATTTTTTTGCATTTTGTTTTGCACAAATTCCATGTATCTAATTTCCAAATTTAGGTCAACAATCTTTTGTAACAAAGTCCAGGAAAGATTGTCAAATGCCTTTTCAACATCCAAAAAGATAAATGTTTTCTCTCTTTTTTTCTATTGAATTCCGTCGATTGGACATTATCTTTCATAAACCTCTTTGGTACAAAGCCAGTCTGGTCAGGATGTATTATTTTTGTTATGCATTTTCTTAGCCTTTCTGTCATTATTGAGGTGAAAAGTTTGTAATCCACATTTAATAAGGAGATTGGTCTGTAGGACTGACATAACATTGGATCACTACCCTCCTTATAAATAAGAGTTATATGTGCCTCCTGCCACGTCGGCGGTAAAGTCTTGGCTTATTTTATTCATTACCTTTTTGAGTGGCAACATTATTTATTCTTCCAGGCATTTATAATATAATGCCGTTAGCCCATCTGAGCGTGGAGATTTTTCTTTTTTCATTTTTGTTATTGCTTGTGAAATCTCTTGTACTGTGATATTTTGAACATAAACTTTGGAATTGATGCATCTTTAATATATTCTTCAAGCCCTTCTTCTGATTGATAATACTTCTTGTAAAGTGGTGAAAAGAAAGAAACTGTGTATTTCTTTTTCGATGTGTGCAATTCCACTTTGCATTTCAACTTCTGTTATCATTTTTCTTTCAAATTCTTTTCTTAGGCAGTGGGCCAAAAATTGTCCAGGTTTATTCGCACAGAATCATAGAATGTTAGAGTTGGAAGGGACCTTGCAGGTCATCTAGTCCAAAGCCCTGCACTCTGCAGGAGCATAGCCGAAAGATAGCCCTACAATATACCTGAAAGATGGTCGTCCAGCCTCCGCTTGAAAACGTCCAGTGAAGGAACATCCACCACCTCCCGAGGCAGTCTGTTCCACTGCTCAACCACTCTTACAGTTAGGAAGTTTCTCCTGATATTTAGCCGGTATCCCTTGTTTAAAATACTTTTGTTTCATGAAGTTTAATCTTTTTTCCTGCATATCTTCAGTTCGTACAATATCTAATTGGTTCTTTAGTGGCTTGATTTCTGTTAAAGTCACCTTCTTAGGAGATTTTTTATGCTGTCCTTCCAAAATTTGGATTTTTCCCATTATTTTTTATATTTGTTCTAATTTCTTTCTTTTCTTTGTGTTTTTTTTTGGGGGGGGATAGCTATCAGGTTTCCTCTTATAAAACTTTTTCTTACTTCCCAGATTGTAGTTACTGAAACTTCATCTGTAAGATTCAGTTCAAACACTCATTCACCTTTTAAGTCACTTTTGGTCTTGGTCTGAAATCTAATATCTGGATCATTAGCCAGAGTGTTTGGTTTCTGAGGGAAGAGACTTTGAGAGTCAGTGACTTCTGTCACCGAACTGTTAGAAAAGTACTTCTATAGAAAGAAGAAGAGGGACTCCATTGTCTAAGATATATTAAAACTACTCTGATGGAAAAGTCAGATTCTCAGTCAAAAAAGCTACAACACTACTTTATACAGACATAATAGTACTGGAAGAGAAATTTGGCAGGAGGTTAGAGGAGTCAGAGAGAACTCCAAGACAAGGCAAATAGGAAAAGGAGTTATTGCTTCTTAGGGACAAGAATCATAATTTCTAGCCAGTAGGAAGGGGTTGGGATGAGAACCCTGGTCTATAATGAAGGGGAAGAGCTTAGACACCAAGAGATATTGGAAAGCTATAACAGCTAAAGGAAAAACCTACATCTCTGAAGGAGAAACCTAGAAGCACTAAGACAAAGCTATTCTCCAAGAAACTGTATTTAAGATTCTGTGTAACAGCTGAAATACATAATAAGCAACAACACTCTCTTGTATATTCAAACCCTCAATTCTGTATACATGAGAAAGTTTTACCTCAGCATTCTCTATACCTTGAATCCTCATCCTGTCCCTTATAATAAAGCTGTTTTGGCCTCCAACGTTCGATGCGTGCCAACAGTGGTTGGCAGCCCGAACTGCTACTCAGCATCTGTCTGCAAATCAGAAGGAGAAGCCTGCGTCCCGTCCACACCACCGCTGTCCACAAAAATTCACCTCAGAACTCATCAGAGGAGAGAGACCGCCATATGTCTTTGGAGGAGAGAGGACGCCGTAGAGGAGGAGGAGGACAACGAAGAAGGTCGTGCCAGACGCCACTTGCTGCCGTGAGTTATGCCCCCTCCCTACCAGCTGCCCACCTTTCCCAGGGGGGTGGGAGAGCTGCCCCACACCTTGCTGGGCTGCTGGGGCAGCATGCCTGCTTTGGTGGGAGGGGGGAGGGCAGCGACGGCCATCCCTGGGACAGCACGGTCTGGCCCAGGTGCGCCGCAGGAAAGTTCGGGGGGAGAAGTGGCTACCCTTGGCTTTACTAGGCCTCAGGACAGCCCGGACTTCTTCGGCAGGAGGGGGAGGTTAGCAACGCCCCCCCACTTCTCCCCCCCACCCGCCACGGGCCCGTTTTCAGTGTTCCCCTGGCTTCAGAGGCCTTCGGGGGGGCGGTGCTGAGCCGGCCACCGCGGGCCCATTTTCGGCACTCCCCTCTGGCTTCAGAAGCCTTCGGGGGGGAGCAGATGAAAGGCAGTGGTGGCGGCGCTGAGCCGGCCACCGCGGGCCTGTTTTCGGCACTCCTCCCAGCTTCAGAGGCCTTAAGGGGGAGCAGGTGAAGGGTGGCGGCGGTGCTGAGCCAGCCACTGCAGGCCCATTTTCGGTGCTCCCCCCCTGGCTTCAGAGGGAACAGGTGAAGGGTGGCAGCAGAGTTGAGCCGGCTGCCGCAGGCCTGTTTCGGCACTCCCCCCGGCTTTGGAGGCCTTCGATGGGAGCAGGTGAAGGGTGGCGGCGGTGGCACTGAGCTGGCCGCCGCAGGCCCATTTTTGACACTCCCCCCGGCTTTGGAGGCCTTCAGGGGGGAGCAGGTGAAGGGCGGCGGCAGCACTGAACCAGCCGCTGCAGGCCTGTTTTCGGCACTCTTCCCTGGCTTCAGAGGCTCCCCCCCCCAGCTTCCATCCTCCCACCCTTCCGACTTTTCTAGGGCTCGTTGTCTTCCTCCACAACGGGCTTTGCTCCCTAGTATTTATATATTCCCTGACTGTTTATTAAATACTTTCTTCTGTTTTGAAAGTTAATTTTCCTGTATGTGCCATTTAATGAGGGAATTTTAAAACAAGACAGCTCCTGTATTCCCTCTAGTTCCTGTGCTGGGTCATAAGCCTAAACTAATATCTGTGACAGGTGGGACTGTTAATTAAAGCATATAAAGTAAAGAAGAAATATATGCTACTGAAGGGCTGCTCAGTCACTGAGGGGGAAAAATTTGCCTGGGAGTTGGGAACAATGCTCTCTCTAAGCTATGGAGTACTGTGAGCAAAAATTCTACTTTGTGAGCTACTGGCATGAAAGTTGTGAGCAGGTGATTTGGCTACTGCATAATTTAGTTTGATCTGGAGCCATCCTTCCTGAGCTAAGACAAAAATGTGTGAGCCAGAGGCTAAATAACTGTGCGCTATCTCACACAAACTCACCTTAGAGGGAACACTGGTTGGGAAGCGACAGGGGTCTGTCATACTAACATAACACACACACACTAAATAATCCACTTTCAATCCACTTTCAAACTGGGTTTCTACTGTGTGAACTGGCAAAATCCAGTTTGAAAGTGGATTGAAAGTGGATTATTTAGTGTGTGTGAATGGCAGCTTTAGTTTGCATAGGGAATCTGCAAAAGGAAGAGGCTTACAAAGAATGATAGCCATCACCCCTCCCAGAGCTCCACTGCAGGGTTGCTCAAGGACCACATACTTCGGCAACCCAGATAGTAGTGTAGTTTTATTGCTTACTGATCTGATGTTGTACAATATTAGTGAAGAAATAGAGGCCGTAGGGGCCTTTGCACCAGTATTTTTCAGGATGGGCCAAAAAAACGTATAAACAGCAAGCTCATTTGTATTCATCCAGCTTTCGGAACCCCCACCTGAATACCTTCTCACTGCCATGTGTATGGGAATAGGGTCTTCACCACCCACCCTACCCCAGTTAAGAGTTGCTACCAATACAACTAGTGGTGGTCCCACAGCACTCACCATCCTGCCACCAACAAAGCCACCATAGAAACAGCCCAGAAGCTAAGTAGTGAGGAGTTAGAGCTGACATCATAGTTTGCTTCTTTCTGCTATGTGCCTATACCAGACTAAATTCAAAGTGGCAAAGTGCTAATTTATAAACTTTTCCTGATACAGTCGATAAAAGAAGTAATTTTTTTAAAAAAACTGCCTATATGCATTGTCAGCAGCCGCTGTTCAGATGCAAAGAGAGCAGCTTTCCAATAAAGAGATGCTAATGTAGTTGAAAGCTAAGTCAGAATTGCAGATCAGTATTTAAAATAAAAACTCATCAAGAGTGATAATACAACTGGAAATGTCAAATTATTTGACTTCGCAACAGGTTCAATTGTTAGTATTCATGTCCTGATTGGTTAAAAAAAGCTTTATTACTACAGATTACGTGGCATTTCACAATAGAGTACAACTAATCACTAGGGAATGGTGTGTGTGTTCTCTAGAAACAAATTCAGAATACAAATGTGAAGATTTTTTCCCCTTGTAACAGAACTGCAACAGTGTTCACTTGAGCAAAATGTAGCAGCTGAGTTCCAATGATCCGAATACCACTATTGCTTGTTAACGCACCCAAATGAAAGTAACTGAGGAAGTCAGAGACAAATAATTCAGCTGCATCTATTCATGCTGAAATATTCTATAAAACCAAAACAAACGGTGCCTAATGCATTGCCTGCTCTCACCTTCCACCAAGAGTTCCATTTGTTATTCTTTTTTATTGCTGCAGCCTGGACTTCTTTCCCTTCTTAAATCTTCTGTCAGTTCATTCAAATACTGCAAGAAAAGCCTTGGCCAAACACAATCAGATATTAACCTATATTCAACATGTTGCCTCAATTAAAATAAAGTCATTAGTGGAGACAAAGACCCCTTTGGTTAGCCAGAATTTCATTACATGGCTTCCCATTTCAGGAATCTAGAAAGCCTTCCTGGGGCAAACACCAAGAGCTGATCAATGACACCACAAGGTTAATAGCACTGACCTAATCATATAAAAAAATATGCAAGTTTCAAAGAGTTTACTGGAATCTGCATTTCATTAGATGCTGAACAGTGCAGAAAGTATTACATATTAAAACTTATGCTGTATAGAATTAAAATGTTAGGATCACAGACTTTGTAGAATAAAATGAGCATGAAAATTGAGATCTTGCACTAACTACAGCCAACAGACCAATCCTCAGCCCTAGGTACAGACTAAACTACAAAAGTTTTGTTCTTTTTCAATCTTTTGTTTTCTTCCAGATCACCCTTTGCCCCAGAAATGGCTATAATTGCAGCTATTTAGAGACAAAGCAAAGTAATATGCTGGTGATATGCGTCTTAGGTTCCTATGTTACAGTGATTATCCAATTAGCTACCAACCTGCAGTGAATAATAATGGCAGCATTTAAAACAGATCGATAAAATACATCCCATCAGTTCTTGGCAGGCTCTAATGCAAGCTTTATAAATACGGGCGGAGAGAATAAGCATTCAAAAATATGTTTAAGCAGCTTCAGAGAGATCTCAGACATTGCAAATGCTGACACACAACACCATCTTTTAAGTGCGTCAATTTAATCAGTCAAGAAAGCAAGTTCCACTCTCTTATGAAGTGTTGATAAACGGAACTTAATATAATAAAACATTTATGCTGTTTTTGCAACTTATTCTAAAGTAGATAAAAGTTACAAAGGGGGAGGAGGGAGAGAACTACAACTGTGTGAGGAGTATACATTTTCTACTGAGCTGCCAGGCAAGTTTATTTGAAACACCACCAAAGTTCAATGATAATGCATCTTAATGAGCTATTGTTAAGAGTTTACTATCTAACTACCATGAACAGACTTAAGTCTAGCCTAAACGGATGCTCTAACCATATGAGACTGAAGTGCTAATGATGAAGAAAGATAGGTTGCTTACCTGTAACTGGTGATCTTAGAGTGATCATTTGTGCATTCATACCATTGAGATATAGTGCGCCTGTGCAGATCCTGATTAGTAATATAGAAAGCTGTAAGGGATTTTTCGCACCCTACCCCATGTCATGACCAGGGGGCTCCACTGCACATGCCTACAGGGAAGGGCACAAGGATCCCACCAGTTCCTTCTGACTGCTGCAAGAAGCCTCAAGAAAGGAAGAGGACCACCAGCAGAGGGGAAGGAGGGTGGGTGGTGTGAATGCACAGATGACCACTCGAAGATCACCAGTTACAGGTAAGCAACTTATCTTCTTCATGGTCTTTGTGCATCACACTGTTGGGAGAATAACAAGCTCAGGCCTACTTGGAGGAGGGTGCTGGAAGGGACCACCAAGGTTTGTTGATGGAGTTGAACACTGAGGGCACAGGGCTACACAAAGGTGTGGGACATAGCCCACGTGGCTGCATTGCAGATATCGTGCAGAGATGTGCCCTCAAGGAAAGCAGTCGAAGTGGCTAGAACTCACATGGAGTGAGTACACACAAGTCCAGGAGGCTGCCTCTAGGTGAGCAGATAACAAATCTAGATAGTTTCTACTATCCACCTGGATAATCTTTGCAAGGAGATTCTATGCCCTTTCTTAGGTGGGCATAGACACAAAAAGGGTCCAGGTCTTATGGAGGTCTTGAGTTCTACACAGGTAGAAAAGTAGTGCTCTCTTGACATCAAGAGAGTGAAGATGGCGTTCCAAATCGCCCTGAGGAAGTGGAAAGAACACCGGGAGGGCAATGTCCACCTGGAGATGGAAGTCCAAGTCCACCTTGGTGAGGAAAGTGATGTCTGGAGCCAAAGAGATGCTGTCTTGACGGAATGTCAGGTAAGGAGGATCGCAACATAAAGCCTTAAGTTCACCCACTCTTCTAGTAGAGGTTAGAGCAACTAGAAAGGCAGTCTTCCAGGATAGAAGCTGTAGGCTGCAGGTGGCCATGGGTTCAAATGGCCTGCCAGAGAGTCTAGTCAGGACCAGTGGGAGATCCCAAGCCAGGGTGGGATGACGCACCGGTGGAAAGAGATGGAGCCCCTTGAAAAATTTCTTTGTGTGGGGATGCATAAACACCGAATGTCCATCTATAGGAGCGTGATGGGTGGAAATAGCTGCCAAGTACACACGAAGTGAAGAATGGCTGAGGCCTAAGTCTACTAAGGAGAGCAGAAAGCTGAAGATGGCTGAGAGACTCAAGGGGGGTAGAGGCAGCTTGGCAGAGACAAGGTAGTGTAAGAACTTTTTCCATTTGTACTCATAGGATTTGTGGATGGAGGGTCTTCTACAGTTCAGCATGATGTGATCTATCCTTTGCTGCAGATCTGTCAAAGGATCCTCCATGCCGTTGTGGTACAATACCAAGGCTCCATGAGATAGTAAGAGATCTGTTGCTACTGGGAAGTGGTGGAAGGATCTCTTGGAGAAGTGTGCAAGAGTTAAGAACCAGTGTTGATGAAGTCACCATGGTGTTATTAGAATGCACCTCAGAATTTCCCTCATGATTCTGTTTACCACCCTGGTGATCAGTGGGATGGGACAGAAGAGGAAGAGATGCTGGTGGAACCAAGTGAAAAGAAGTCTGTCCCCAAGGGAGAGTGGGTCTGAGCCTGCTCTGGAGCAGAACCTGCATCATTTCGTGTTGTGTTTAGTTGCAAAGACACTAATTGTCAGGTGACCCCATGCATTGAAGACCAGTCGGAGGTATTTCCAGTTCATTTCCTAGTCATGGAGGGAAGCTCCCCCTCTGCTCAGGAATTTTGCTGTGATTTATGAACAGTGGGGAGGTGAGAGGCTATCAGGAAGAAGCCCAGTGATTGGCATTCTTCTCAAATCTCCAGAGCAAGGTTGCAGAGGCATCTCAAAACCGGCAACCCTTGCCGGTTTATGTAGCATAGGGCAGTTGTGTTGTCCATTAAGACCGAGATCACTTGATGCACTACCAAGTGGCGGAGAGACTGCAGGGCACATTTGATCGCCAATAGCTCTTGGTAATTGATGTGATAGTGGGAGAGGTGTGTCTCCCAGCAGGCACCCACACAGAGGCTGTTTATGTGGGCTCCCCAGCCCCATAAGGAGGTGTCTGTCGTCATCGTCAAGGAGTGGGTAGGAGGATGCAAGGGTGCTCCCATTAGCAGGCTCCTGTGATCTTCCCAACATTCTAGGGAAGCTAGAACTGAGGGAGGGAGGCAGAAGCAACATGATTGATGGTGACATTGAGGTTTGAAATGTTGCAGGAACCAGAGTTGGAGGTGCCGCATGTGGAGTTTGGCAAAGATGATGACTGAGGTCATGGCTGCCATCATACCCAACAGGCATTGAACTTGAAGAGCTTAAGTGTCTTTCTGTGCTCTGATCTGCCGGATCAGGGCTGCAATGTCCTCTGCTCTTTGAGGAGGGAGGGAAGGCCTTGCAGGCCTGAGAGTCCAGTATCACCCCAATGAATTGCACCTTGGTGGAGGGTGCAAAAGGCTCAGAGTCACATCTATGTGATGCAGGATGGTGGTTCTGGAGTCTGCTACCAGCAACCAATCATCTGTATATTGTAAGAGTGTTACTTCTTGTAGATGAAGGTGGGTTGTGATGACTATCATAGTCTTCGTGAAAACGTGTGGAGCTGTTGATATGCCAAAAGGAAGGGTCTTGTAGTGATAATGCTGTTCCCCTATGGCAAACCAGAGGAATTGCCTGTGATCGCACTGTACGGTCAGGTGGAAATAAGCATCCTGCAAGATCCAGTGTTGCCATCCAGGACCCTTCCCACAGGAGGGGAAGGATGTTTGGGAGTGATGTCATCCAAACTTTTTCTAGGCAATGAACGTGTTCAGTGCCCTGAGGTCCATAATGAGAAGGAGGCCTCTGTCTTTCTTTGGGACCATAAAATAACGGGAGTAAAAGCCATGGTGTCAGTCGGTGGGGGGTACCTGTTCTATGGTTTGTCTAATAGGGTTTGTACTTCTTCCTGCAGAACAGCCAACAGGTGGGGGTAGGAACAAAGATAGAGGCCGTTGGTGTATGAAGGAACTCTATTGTACTCACTTGTCTGAAGTTATCAGTCTCCAAGCAGGTAAGTATGGATGGAAACGCGTGAGTTTGGAGGTGGGAGGAAGCGTTGTCAAAGGCCCTGCTTTGGACCCTTGGAGGGTTTGGTCCTGGGCTGTGCAGGAGAGGAAAATTTGGGTTGAATCCATAAGAAGATTGGGATGGAGTGTGAAGTGACCTCGGATGACACGGTTGGTCAGGAGATGGTTCGTTGAAAGGTTGTCTGGACCAAGGTTTGTTCCATGACCTGGGTTTTGAAGGTCTGGTTGAGAAGGATACCCCTAAGTTGCAGGAGGCCTTGATGCTCTTATCAAGTTCCTGGAGGATAGTATCTGTAATAGAGTTCAAAGAGAAGTTCCTCCATGTATGATTTTGTGTCTTGTTGGAGGGTGGTAGAGCACAGCCAAGAGTGGCAGCATAGAGTAATCACTGAGGTGAGGGTTTTGGCTGAGATGTCCTATGTGTGCCTGGCTGAATTTAATTGTGGTTTTGCCAGTAGCATTCCCTCTTTAGTGCCTAGCCTGGCAGGCTATATCCTCAGGTAAGGATGGAAGGAATTCAGAAAGTTGCTCCCAGAGGGCATATTGATATCTGCCCATACAGGCTGCATAAATAGAGGTTTTGATGCCTAAAGCACCTGCAGACTAGAACTTGTGACCCATAGAATCTACCTTCTTTCCCTCTTCGTCAGGAAGTGTGGAATGGGTAAATCTGCCCATAGAGGAAGATGTGACCACTACTGAATTAGACTTGGGGTGCGTGGAAAGGAATTCCGCTCCTGCTTCTTGGATTTTATACATATGGTTTATTCTCCAAGATGAAATGGGAGCAGAGGCTGAGGGAGACCAGGGGGTCTTGGCAGCCTGGAGGAGGACTGAAGTCATTGGCAGAGCAATAGCTGTTGATGTGTCCATTTGTACTATATCAAAAACTGTATCTGTGTGTGTGTGTGGGGTTGCACTGTGAATACGTTTAGTGCATGAGCCATGTAGTTGATGAAGTCACCGTAGGACTTCTGATGGAGAAATAGGGAGGCTGTCCATCACTTTACGTGTTGGAGCTGTGATCTGATTCTTTAGTTTCCAGTTCGTGGGCAGAATAATTGGATAGCTCTCTGGAGTCAGATGGGTCCGAAGGATGCATTGGCATCTCTCAGTGCAGGTAACATTGGTACCGAAGGAGAGGTTTTTGTTTTTGTCACATGTTTGTGTGACGGTGGTCTCGGCAAGGTTGCTTCAGGTTTTGGAGTGGGGTCTCGGTATTGAGACAGGTGGGAAGAAGTGGACTGTCGATCCCAATCTATCGGTGCTCGACCTGAAAGCCAGGGGATGGTAGTGGAAAGTGGGTAGGCTCCATACAGATACTGCCACTGTCTCTGATCCCATGGGATAGGAGGTGGGGGGGGGCGGCGGCTAGAAGCTCAGAGATCAATCCTGATCATCGAAGATGTGATGGTGGGAACTGTGTGGGAAAACAGGACAAAAGATCCAGTATTCCAACCTTTGTTATCAGTGTGGATGCTTTCAGCACTGGAGGAAAGGGATCTTTGATTTAAGTCCACCTTGTGGTCAGAATTAGAGAGCCGTTTAGGTTGTGCCAGAGACGACTCTGCTCTCATGACGGACTCTGCTCTCACTGGATGGGTGAGTCAAGTAATTTAAGAGGAACAGCGGGTGCAGGCTCCGACACATGGTGTGGTGTCCGGTTAGCCTTGAGCGGAGAGCTCTTGGGCTTCTCTGTGTTCTTCTTGTGCTTCTTCCCCATGCCTGGTTTGTACTCTTTACCATCCCTGTGTTTCTTAGCAGGAGTAGGGTTGTCCGATTCAGGAGCCGAGACTAGGTGTTTCGGCACCGGTCGATCGGCACTGGAAGGAATCAATACTGGTGACATGGCCACTGTCGCTGTCGAAACAGGGGTCGACATCGATGCCTGGCCGGAGGTCTTGTATGATGATGCCATTGGGGGTGTAAGTGCCAATTCGAGGAGTGCAGTTCTGAGTCTGGCTGTTCATTTTTTTCTTGTCTGTTTGGAAAACTTCAAACGCAGGATTCCACATGGTGGGCTTCCTCAAGGAAAGCAGGCAAAGGGAATGTTCTGTCGGGGGGGGGGGTGCTATTTGCTACTGCACTTTAGGCACCACTTGAAAAACCCCCAATGTTTGGTCACAGGCTGTGGGGTGGCGGCGAGGAGAGGGTCACGGCCCTAGTCTGCTGAGTAAAGTCACCAACCTTACAGAAAAACTGTTGTTGTCCATTTTAGGTCTAAAGGAGAATGTCCAGGAGAGGTTCAAAGAAAAAAAGGGTAATTAACAACTAAAGTGAGGAGAGAGAAACAAACAACGCAGCAGTCAGAAGAAAACTGATGGGAGCCTTGTGTCCTTCCCTGTAGTCATGCATGGTGGAGCCCCCTGCACATGACACAGGGTAAGTTGCGAAAAATCTCTTTCAGCTTTCTATGTTACCAATCAGGACCAGTGCAAGCGCACTATATCCCAATGGTGTGATGTACAGAAACTATGAAGAAGATTATTGCCTATCAAGCATTAGTCAGCCTGTTCCAGATGGGTTTGGACTATCTATTAAAGAGCAGCTTCTCCACTTAGGGAGTGCTCTCATTCATGTTTACACATGGAGGCTCACATTTCTACTGCATCTTGCAGCACTTTTGCTCTGCTACACTTGGTGTTCCAGCTGCATTCCTCTCTTGAGACACAAGACCTGGTCCTAGTCATTCATATGCTTTTCACATCTGGACTGGACTATTGCAATACAGGCATACCTTCTAGAAAGCTGTTTCATTTAGCACTTTTTATCTTGAGTTTAACTTTTTAACTAAGATGTGGGCAGAGGGAGCTGAGCAGTGGCTCCATGGCATGATCGATCCATCCAGAAGTAAATATGGACAACTGAACATGATATGACATTGGTACAATTGGCTTGGCCACCTCCTGATTATAAAAGGCCTGGTTGAGGAACAGGGGGCCACAACTGTCTCCAGGAGAAAGCCTCAACAAGGAAGGAGATCTAGAGAGACTTCCCAGGATACTTCAGCACAGGAGCCTAATAAATGCAGTCAGTTGGCACGTGCTGCCTCATATGTCATTCAGACATAAGAAACAGTCATCCTGTGTACACATCCTTATTAGAACTTGTGTTATTAATGCCTTTTATAGAGCTGTTTCAGTTAGCCCTTTGTTTTCAGAAACCTAACCACAGTGTTAAAGGAGGCGTTACTGTACTCTCTTCAGGTGGGCAGACATCTGAGAAGGAGCCTTTTCCATGATAGCACCTTGACTGCAGGACCCTCCTCAGAGCTGATACTGATAGTGCTGTAGGTTCTAGAAAGATAAAGCCCTGCTCACTGCAACCATTAGCTTCTCTTTGAAATACAATGGAACTCAGGACCAAACTAGCCAGGCAGTGGTAAATCTATACACAAGTCCACCCATTTGCAGCTAAAGCAGGAGGGAAAAACCATGAGTTGCTAATTGAATTCTGTCTTTAATATCCCCCCCCCCCCCCAGCTTGAATCAGATACTTAAAGTATGCTGGCTTGGGGGAAATAGCACTGAAAGCAACAGAGAATGGTAAATTAAGCAGCAGGGGCCCAGATGAGCTTAACACCCCTCTCCCATGGTATCTGTCAGTTTAAAAAAAACAGAGCCTTTCACAGTTTCACATGTGAATAGGTAGACACTTGTGAATCCCCACTGTTGGCTGTAATTTAGCTCTAGTATTCCCTTTCATTTAGGGTTGCCAACCTCCCTCTGCGGCCTGAAGATCTCCCGGAATTACAACTGAACTCCAGATTCCACAGATCAGTTCCTCTGGAGGAAATGGCTACTTTGGAGGGTGGTCTGTATGGCATTGTACCCTGCTGAGGTCTCTCCCCTCCCCAAATTCAATCATCCCGAGACCAGAGGAACAAATCTCCAGGAATTTACCAGCCTAGAGATGGGAACCCTACCTTAAATAGTTGCCAGCAACCGCTGGTCAACAAATTTCTAAGTCAGAATCTCCTTTCTTTGCTTGCCAAACCATCATTAGGTTTTTAAAAGGTAGATTTAACGTAGATAAATGTAGAACATTTCTAAATACAGTACAACCTGCTTCATGATTTGCGTGCAAGATGTAAAATTCATTTAATTTACATTGTCTGCGCTTAGTTGATCACAGTGCTAAACGATGACTGCCTTTGCATTCATCCCCATGACTCTGACACTGAATTATTGCTCATTTCCCAAGCTCCAGCTATAATTTTGAGATTTCCACAGAACTGAAGAAAAATAGACGTGAACACTTGATTTTGCCAGAAAATAAAATCATAGTGCATGAAGTTTTATATATTCAACTTTAAAATACAATGAAAACAAACAACTCTACATTTTAATAGAATTAAACAATGTTTAAAACATAAAAATAATGCTGTTTCAGAATCCACATGCATGGCCTGGTTCTATCTTATTAGAGATTTATAGCACTTCCTGGCCTCAGAATGTCAGCCTATGTTAGCATCCAAAAGCCTTCCAGAAACCACCAGTTTCTGAGGGTTAACCACAATTTAGTATGTTCCCCATACCTGAGTCCCATAACTTTAAGCCCCATTCAGTAGAGATGTGTCCATGACAAAGTGTTTTGAACTTTTCCACCTACACAGCCCCATCTCTCCATCTTGAATGGATATGGAAGATATGCCACTTGATTAGAGCCAGCTGTTAACTGAGACAGACCCGAGAAATCCTGACCAGACCCTGTCTAAGATGACTTAGTTGGATTTTGAAGTCTGAGTGCTCCAAGGCCACACTACCAGTGCCAAGACAGGGGCTTTTTTTCTGGAGGAACCCACCGGAACAGAATTCCGGAACCTCTTCGACAAAATTTGTTTAAAAGTTCATGGGTTTTTAGTATACAGATTGTAAACTTCAGTTCCCTCTCAAGAGTTCTGGCACCTCTTTCCCCCCCCAAAAAAAGAAAAAAGCCCTGGCCCGGACCAATTCAGTTGGTTCATTCTGGGACAGTATCGAGCAGTGGGTGGACTGAATTAATTCTTGCTCTCATGCTCTCAACACCACAGCTGCTGCCTGCCATTGTTACGCTGCGGCTCCCCTGGGGCAATTTCCCCACCCAAGCCAAAGCAGATGGTAAGGAAAACCTGGAACACCAGGAATCTCTGCTCACTTGCCTGCTCTCTATTGTGCTGCATAGAAGAGGCTGATGTTGCTCCTAGTGGCCATCACTGTTGCCTTGTAACGGCAGCTGTAGATGCTTCTGGCTGTTACTACTTGTCTTCTGCATCTGCCTGGATGTGGGACAGCCCTGACCTGGATGGGCAAGGCTAGCCTGATCTCATCAGATCTTCTAAGCGAAGCAGGGTCAGCCCTGATTATTACTTGGATGGCAGACCACCAAAGAAGTCCACGGTTGATACACAGAGGCAGTCAATGGCAAACTACCTCTGTTTGTCTCTTGTCTTGAAAACCCTAAGGGGGTTGCTATAAGTCAGCTGTGACTTGACAGCACATTCTTCCACCACCAAATGGGGGACAACCAGTGCTGCCAGCTCTCGATAAAGTTTTTTTTAAAAAATTGCAGTGGTGTCTGTGCTGCTACGTCTCTTCCACAGAAAACTCAGAAATGACATAGGATAACTCTAGGAGCTGCTGGAAACTCTATGGGGGGAGGAGGAAGTGCGGAGAGCATCTCGCCCAGAGCTCCCAAAACCTGGGGCCAGTTCTAGCCTCCTCTCACTTGCCAAGGATAATGTTTCCACGTATGCAAAACATAGAGCAAGGTATCACTGATGATCCAATTTCATAACCAACTTAAATGAAACCGTATGAACCATCCGTTTGGAATTCCATTGCTCCACATACATACTTATTTTATTAAAAGTATGAATTGAAGCACCATGTTATGCTGTAGTTGTGTTACTATTGCATTATTTTTTGTACAGGGGGTAGTACACTACGTAAATTTTCTTTACTCCTCCACACTGCTGGATCCAACCACTGAGACTGAGATGCTTCCCAAAACACTTTTTGCTGGTGACGAGGTGGGGGGGGGGCATGCAGCCCTCTTTTCGGCTCTTCCTGATCAGCTGGCAGGTACCTCTGAGCTGCTGCTGCTCTCTTAAAGCACTAAAAGCAGTTATTTCAGGTAGCTTTGTGAAGCCAGTTTCTAGAGACACAGCTTCTCATTAATACTATATTTCAATTCCAGGAGAGAAATATTTACTCACTTGGAAGTCTTTTTCCTCTAGGATCTCCTTCTTCCATCTGATAAGGAAGGCAGCACAAACATATAAGTGGAAGTGAGAAAACCCCTCTGGTTCAGACTGTTTTTAAAAGACAAAAGAGAGAAAGAACTAAGTTCTATGATCAGAAATTAAAAGGAGTATTTTGGTACGTTTAAGAAAACATTCTGCCATTATTATTCTAGTCATCCTCCAAATAATCATTTTCAGAGGCAATTTTTAAAATTCAATTATTAAACCCAGCTTGCAAAACAGAGTCCAGAGAAGATGATCCTTATTAAACAAATAGTTGAAATTGCTCATTAATAAGCAAGCACTTTCAGAATGGATGTATCCCATGATACGAATAGGCTGAAGTACCAAATATGCAGTAAGCATCTAGAGCCCCCCCCCCCGCGCTGCAGACAGAAGCAAAAATGACAACTTCCTCTGATTCCCATTCAACGTTCTTGTGCTACTAGGAGATTTAATATGGCTTTGCAGGGTCACATTGGAAGAGCGCTGCTTACTAGTGAACATCATATATTGGTATATTGTGGACCAAGTCAAAAAAGGGCAAAATATTTTTCATATGGACCACGGGTGTCCAGATGATGAGTCTGATCCAGACTCAACTTTCCAGTGGCAAAATTAACTTTCCCACCTTCCTCTTTCCACAGCAGCTCACTGGTCTCCACCAAACACAGTTCCTAGGACATAAAGGACCCTGAGGAACAACATCAGGGGTTCTGCACCAGGAAAGTGGAACTGGCAGAAACTGCCAATATAGTCTGGATCCAGCTGAGAGACTGCTCGCCACTGAGGCTAAACAGACAGCCAAGGAGAATAGAGATGACTGGCTTAAATGCATACCATCTTTCTTAAAGAATCCCAAAAGGAAAATATTTAGTGCGCACTGTCAGGAAATGTTCAATTCTCTGTCAGGGTCCCCGTCAATCAACTCACTCTTCACACCAACTTTTGGTTTTGAAAAGTTTATTAGAAGATATGAAAAGTTTTAAGGGCCCTTAACTATAATAATAAAGGGGAAGGGCTATAGGTTATAGGTTACAGATTATGGATTTATCTAATAACCATAGGCTATAGTATGTAGGATATAGGATTTAGATTATAGATTATTAAAGAGAGGTTAGTTAAGCAAGATAGAGGGGTCAGTCAGATAGATAAGTAGGATTTGTTAGGATAGAATAGCAAAGCAAGATAGTAGGATAGAAATGAAAGTTTTGAAAAACTCAGAGAATTTAAGATAAAAATAGGGAGATGCCGAATTCTCTCAAGGTCTATATCCTTGTTAATTAGCTATGGAATTACTACCTGTCTAGCCTGATAAGTGAATTATGACAACTGAAGCGATGATTGATGATACTCCTCATGTCTGAAAATAATTGTTAAGAGTAATAAGTCTTTTCTTAAGCCATTTGTAACCTCCAGCACTTGGGCTTTTAGTGCCTTCTTTTTTCTTTCTCCTTTAGTATGTAGTCTCTCCCCCCCTTTTCATGCAGTAATTTTGTAGTTTTTTCGAAATGCAAATAAAAAAATACCCCCTTTGGGGGGTTATATAAATAAAATAAAATAAATAAAAATGGCTACAGGAAGCAGTGGAGCTACTGGAACTAGAAAAGCTTCCCTTACATCTCCAGGACAAACTAGTCACTTGAAAACTGTGACAATGAGTCTTGTCACAGGGATTTAAAAAATCTAATACACGAATGCGTTGCCCAACAGTGAAGACAACAGTAGAAACAACTCTACCCTCCCTAGTTAAGAATGAAATTGAACCTTTACAAATAAAAATTGAGGCTTTAACTCAGCAAATCTCTTTGGAGACAGAAGAAATAAAGAAACAAATTTCAGAAAATAAACAAGAAATATTAAAAAGTACTATATCTAATACTGAGATGGAAGATAAAATACAAGAGTTGGACTATGAATTACAAGATCTAAAGCTAAGTGGGGAGGCAATCCGCACTCCAGGGGTGTTGGAGGAGTGCCATCTCAAGTGGCCCCCCCAGGTGAGCCTTAGTTAAAGGCTCCAAGCCGGGGGCGCTGGGGGGGCGACCTCTTCGATGGCGGAAGCCAGAGAATTGAGGTGCTCCTTTTTGCCCCATTCGGTCCACCCCCTGTGAGGCTCGGTTTTTACCGAGCATAGCTGATGCCAGCTGGGACAAGCAAGAAGGTCAATGAATGAGCGTAACTACAAGGGATCTGTGAGTAGACCGTCAATGAATCGGAGAAAAAACCGAGCGAAAAAGTTCTAAAAGCTAGACCCCCCCCCCCCCCAGCAGAAGCAGTGTCGGGAAAGAATCCCAGACGTAAACAAACTGAACTGAGATACAGAGAAAGAGGGGGGGAGGAGAAAAGAAGAGCGTTAAAGTGTGCCAAAGACTTAGCTGTTTTGTGGATAAATTTGCGCTGTTTGAAAAAGGGCGAAAAGGCGTTCCTTAGTGTAAACAAAGTTGAAAATGGCCGGCACGAGAGGAAAAGCAGCGAGACAAGTTGGGCGGGGCGGTCAAAGTCCGAGGATTGAGGAAGGAGACGTGTTCTCCATGTTATCAGAGCTGCTCCGGCCCATTAACAAAAGACTCGATAGTATTAACCAACAAATGACTGCATCCAACCAGAGTTTGGCAAAGCAACAACAGCAAATTGCCGAGCTGGTGAAAAAGTCGATCCAAACAGATGAAAAACTTAAAGAGACAATGCACGATACCAAAAAGGTGAAAAAGAAGGTTGGCCTGTTGGAACAAAGACAAGATCTCCAAGAAAGGAGATTGACAAAAGGGAGAAAATTGACTCGGTTTTTAAAGCAGAAGAATTGTTGAAGCAGTTTCATGGATCGAAAAGGGAAGAACAGCCAGATGGAGGGGGCCAAGCAGATACTCTGGAAGAGATGGACGGAGACCCAGGAGGAGCAGAAGGTGGCACGGCCAGAGATGCATATGATTTGTGGCTAAGGGGACCCAAGTAACTCTTTGGAAGTTAAAGACCCGCAACTGAAGAAGATGAAAGAGACTTTGTGCACATCAAAAAAAGAAAATAGACAATTACTAAAACGGACTCACTAACTCTTGAATTCATTGACTTAAACAAAAAGTTATTATTTTTATGACTAACTGAATACTAACTGTTAATGACCTTCCTTTCTTGGGTTTTTAGTCATAGTGTGGGCTTTTCATTTGCTGTCTTGTACCCCAGGGTTTTTTATTTTTTTCCCCCTTCCCATTTCTATTTTCTGTAGTTTTGTAGGTGTAACAAAAATAAATAAAGCTACCCTGTCTTCAGGGGATTAAAAACAAAACAAGATCTAAAGCTAAGGAATGATAAGATGGAAGAGACAATGATAAATCTAGAGATGGAAAGAGCAGCCCTTGTATTGAGATTTCAGAATGTTCCAAAAAATATCGAAAAAAAATTAAAAGAAGAGATGGTACAAGCAATAGAAGAACAATTGAAAATTGGAACCAGTGAAGAAATTGTAAAAGAGATTGAAGCTGTATATAGGAGGAATTCAGCCCAGGCTAGAAAACATAAAATACCAAGGGAAGTCCATATAGAAATTTTTAGAAGAGACGTGTGAGATAAGATTCTATAAGCTGCTAATGAAACAAAAATGGTAATGAAAGAGGCCGAAATCAAAAATTAAAAGATATACCTTGGCGAGTCAGGGAAAGGCATCAAAATTATACAATACTAGTAAATCTTTTAAGAACTAATAATATATCATACAGATGGCTATTACCCAAAGGGATCTTATTTACATTTGAAGGTAGAAGACAAAAGATAGACTCCATCTTCAAAGTTGAAGACTTCCTAGATAGACATGGGACAGAGATTGGGTTCCAACAAGAAGATGGACAAGAAATTGAAGGAACAAAAAAGAAATAAAAAAGGGGGGACAAAAAAACAGAAGCCATACCGCCACGGATGTTCACCAGACTACAACAAAGAAACAAAATAACAGAGATGAAGAATAAAGAATATGGGAACTAACAAAATAAGAATACTTTCCATAAATGTCAATGGATTAAATGGCCCTCAAAAGAGGAAGAGAACTTTCCATCAAATCAAGAAATTGAAAGCGGACATAGTATGTTTGCAGGAGACTCATATTAGAAAGGATGATGAAAAATACTTAATATATATAAAAAATAGGGAATCTTTATGCTGCAGCAGACAATAAAAAGAAAATAGAAATTCAAGATTTTTAAAAACGGAACATTCAATCTGAAACAAATATTGATATAGTCTGGGATGTATTTAAAGCATACATACAAGGTTGTTTTATTAACCAAGATGTGTGAATAAAAAAACAAAAAGAAAATGAAATATAAGTTGGAAAACAAATTAAAGAAGAGGAAGAAAAAATGAAACAAAATTCCTGTACAGAAACAATAAGGATTAAAATAAAAAATCTTCAACACCAAATGAATCTTCTATTGACACAGGAATTAGCGAAGAATATAGAATATTAAACACAAATAAACCAACTAGATGGTTGTCTTATAGATTAAGGAAAGAAAGAGAAAAGGATTATAAAATCATTAAGAAATGAGGAAGGAGAGGAAAAATGCACGACACAAGATCTGGAGGTCATTATAGAAAATTTTTATAAGAAATTATGTCAACAAACGAACCAAAATAAATTACAGATAATGAAATGCATACAAAAATGGAATACTAAGAAATTTAACAACAGATAGAAAGCAATATTAAATGAAACAATCACGATCTTTTAAATAATGGAATCTATTAAAATGATAAAGAAAAAGAAAGCACGGACCAGATGGACTTCCCGCAGAAGTTTACCAGGTATTTGAAGAACAAATAATTTTGCCATTAAATTTGTTATTCAAAACATAGTCCAGAAAGGTAAAATTCCTAACTTCTGGAACCAGGCACTGATTACACTGATACACAAACAAGAAACCAAAGAAAAGGAAATAAGAAACTATAGACCTATATCCCTACTGAATGTTGATTATAAAATATTTGCAAACATATTAGCTTCCAGACTGAAAAGAGTATTGATTGAAGTCATACACCAAGACCAAGCAGGGTTTCTACCAAGAAGACAAATTAAAAATAATGTTTGAACAATTATCAATGTGCTAGAATACTATGAGTTACACCCTGAAAAACAAATGGCTCTTGTTTTTCTTGACACGGAAAAGGCTTTTGATAACGTAAGTTGGGAATTCTTACTACAAAAACTCAACACATGGGATTGTGGTGAAAAGTTTTTTTTCAATGATTAGTGCCATATATAAATAACAAACAGCAAATATACAAGTGAATGGAGATCTTACCCATAAAATCAAAATACAGAAAGGGACAAGGTAAGGATGCCCTCTCTCTCCCCTACTTTTCATTTTTACCTTGGAATCCCTCAATGACTGGGTAAGAGAAGATGAGACGATAAGAAGATTAAGAATAAAAGGAGAAGAATTTAAACTCCAAGCGTTCGCGGATGACCTAGTTTTTATTCTAGAAGAGCCCTTAACATCTATTAATCAACATATTACTGTAATTCAAGATTATGGACAAGCAGCAGGTTTGAAAATTAATTTAAAAAAAACTACTTTACTGACCAAAAATTGCACGAAAAGTCAGATACAACAGCTTCAAGATATCTCCTCTATAGAAATAAGTAAAAAAGGTAAGTATTTAGGAATAGTCTTAACTAACAGATCTAGTTCTATACTAGAACACAACTATAAGAAGTTACTTATTGATATAAAAAAAGATTTGGAAAAATGGAAGGGTCTACAACTATCATTTATGGGGAGAATTGCAACAATTAAAATGAACATCTTGCCAAGGTTTTTATTTCGGCTCAAAATATACCGATTCTTAAAAGAAGCATTTGTTAAAAGATTTAAATAAAATTGTAGGTGAGTTTATTTGGCAGTCGAAAAAAACAAGGATCAAATTGAAAGCTCTTCAAGACAAAAAGGAAAGGGGAGGTTTTGAGCTAACCAATTGGGCTCTATATTATAAAGCTGCATCGCTATTATGGATAAAAGACTGGATATCTTTAGAGCACTCAAGATATTTAAAATTAGGTCACGATCTAACTATGGGATGGAATGCCTACATATGGTACGACAAAGACAGAGTACATACAAACTTTCACCATCATGTGATAAGAGGGGCATTGATAAAAATATGGAAAGAGATCAAAATTAATGCACTATGATAAAATCCCAAGGTGGGTTTCACCTCTCGAAGTTTTCATAAAACCCATGTTACTATCTAAATATAATCTAAGTACCTACAATGAGTTATTAGATTTAAATAACAGATTAAAACCAGATGAAATACTATTAAGTCAAAATTTAAAACTTACCTGGTGGGAAGGATTGCAGTTAAAATCTAAATTTATTAAAGATAACCAATTAGGTTTTTACAAGAAATTAACTACCTGGGATAGGATTTGGTTGCATTCGGACGAGAAATTGATTAAAAATTGATTATTTCTAGCAGTTATATACCTTCTTAATAGATGAATATATGTATGATGAAATGGTTAAAGTACCAACGATTCCTTGGATGCGGGATATTGGCCATAATATAGATTTAGATGACTGGTCAAAAACGTGGAATACTATAAAACTCACTAGAGCTATGACTCACAAAGAGAACATTTACAAAATGTTTTATAGATGGCATTGGTCCCCTGAAAAACTAGCTAGATGCTATTCAAATGTAACGAGTTTATCTTGGAAATGTAAGAAAAAAATTGTCTTTTTTTTCATTTGTGGTGGGTGTGTCAGAAAAGTCAAAAAATTTAGTTAAAAATTCAAAAAATGATACAAGAAATAATAGGCATTAATTTACATTTAAAATCTGAGATTTATCTATTTAATATGATACCGTAGGGATATAATAAATTGGATTTACATCTGATAATATGTCTTACGTCAGCCAGAATTTTGTTCGCAAAACATTAGACATCGGAAAATATTCCAACGAAGGAGGAATTAATACAAAGTCTATTAGAGATGGCAGAGACTGATAGACTGACTATTCTATTACAAGGTAAAGATGAAGAGACTTATTTGAGACTTTGGTCAAGAGTGTATAACTGGATACAAAGAATATTGAAATGTTAAGGCTCTCACAATTGTATTTGTAATGGTAAGCGTAAAGATTGTGTTAATTGGTAAAAGTGTAAAATAAATTTTCAAACAGAAGAAGTAGAAGATATGAGAAGTGCAGGGAATGAATCTTTTGTCAGGCCTGAGACCTGAGGGCGGGAAGGTTGGGTATAGTCACAATTCCATTCGTACCCGTCAGCGGCCTATACGGACCTAAAACAATAGGATCTAGTTCTGGTTAATCAAAGTTGTGTCTCCCAAGGACATCTTCCCGTGAGAAAGCATCTCTTGAGGGCTTCATAGAAAGTTACATCTGCAAGCTCGTTACTCCTACACACATTCACACTCCCCCTCCCATAAGAATGTAGTGTCAGGCGAGGGGCAATAACCGCACTCATACACAGGCAGGGGAAAACGGTTACAGAGAGGGGACAGGAAAATGGAGTCAATACTGTTAGGGTACAAAGCAGGGGTTATACACGATCGATTCAAGCCTGACATTCTCTCTTTCTTAATTTTTATTTATTTACTTTTTAAAATACAAAGTCTATAGCAATCTGTTTGGATACAAAAATAACCATAGCTTAACACAGGACAAAAGTTACAAAAACATACACTGTAGCCATCAAAATTCAAAAAATATTCATTTTATTAAAGCATCATTTTAGCCCCTTCTGGAAGAAAATAAAGAGCATGATGGAATTAAGCCCCATCTATCTTCATCCAAAATATAAAAGGACACAATATTGAGTCTATTCCCCTATCTTTGTTAATTTGCAAAGCACTAAGTCTGATTGAGGAATAAAGTAAAGGTAAAGGTTCCCTTGCTCGAAAGCTAGTCGAATCGGACTCTAGGGTTGCGGTGCTCATCTCCGTTTCAAAGCCGAAGAGCCAGCGCTGTCCGAAGACGTTTCCGTGGTCATGTGGCTGGCATGACTAAACAGCAAGGCGCACAGAACCTCTCCTTAATTTAATTTAATTAAGGAACATCTTCATTTTCTTGGACCATTGTTATCAGACTTTCAAGATCTGGTGAAAATCAACCTCAAAAGGAAGACAGAATTGTCTAAAGTTTAAACGGAGTATGTGTCAACATAACAATAATATTAGTTGTTGCTCAGAATATTTCTAGGTGGTCTTCAGTCATGCACACTTAAGTAAATATGGATATCTCTCGTATTTATGATCTGATGGTAATAAACTATTGGCAATTTTGTACTGACCCCCAAAAGTCAAAACTGACTAACTTTTACAAAAAAACACAGAAAAACCATCTCTCTCTAGGTGGTTTTTTAAAATAGGATGAAACTGGCAAAACATGCCCAAGACCTGAATTTATTCTTGATATTCTCCTCTTACACACTGCTGTCCAACATTGTTTTCCAAGTCTCTTTTAAATTAAATCAAATAGGCTTAGGTATTCAATTCATTAAAGGAAAATGCATATTCCCTTTAGATTTAAGAATTCATCATGGTTCAGAGATAAAACTGGGCAACAAAGTATTTCAAATGGATAGTCTTGGACAGTTCTGAAAATTGAACAAAACATCTAATGCATAATTGCCTTTCCTAACACCTGCTGCCTATTACAACTTTCCATTTGCAACTCTTGAAGTTACAACCAGCTTCATCTTTAAAACGTATAAAAACTTGAGGCCAAAAATCAAATCTAAACAATGACCTTGATTTCAATATTTTAGCTAAAGCTCTTAAGACATATGTACAGCCTTCCACAAGACTTATTCAAAACATATTAGGCGTGACTTGGAGCACATCAGCACAGAAGCATCTGCCACCATCAATAAAAATCATCTAGACAGTTAACATCACAAATATCAGATTGCCTTGGAAAAAAAAAATTGCTTATGTGGCCAAACTCAAAGCTATTATTTCAGACTCTGCTCTCAAGATCTTATGAATTAGTCAGAGTAGCTGGGGTGGGGGTACGATGAATGCACCCAGTTAAAGAGGAAATGCTTTTATCTATGGAATTAGGGTTAGAGTGGCATCAATTTATAATTGCACCAAAGCCAATTTCCCTGTTGAGTTGTTTAGTTCAAATATCTCCTAAAAAGAGGGTGAATTCCCAGCCTCAGAAGGGTCAGAAACTTATCACCACTTTCAGATTATTTCTAGCAATTTTTAAAGTAATAACATTTTAGGTCAACAATATGAATCTTAAAGGCATCAAATATTAACAATATTCTTTCAACTATTTTTTAAAAAATACCATACCATTGTGGTTATTAAATATTTAATAGACTACCTCCAGCTCTGAATAATTTCTCATCATCAAAAATTCCTACCCTCTAAGGGAAGAAACACAAAATATTTTCTAAGGAAGCAATTATGTAACATTCCTCCAAGTAAAGAGGGGATTCTATATTTGGAACAGAAACAGCAAGACCGTTAACTCGGCGGAGAGCCTGTGCAGCTAAACACAGATCTACCTCAACCACACAGCAGGGCAGGGTAAGAATCTGATTTGGCCAGCAAATAAGTAGGCTGTGAGGGTGATATAACACTACCCACCGGTTTATACATCTACAGTCTAGCCTCTAGCCTCTCCAGCACTTGCTTTCTCTCCAGTACCAGAAGCAACACCATCTGGTTTAAAAAGCAACGGGGGAGAGGATCTTTAAGGAATATAAGCTGCAGAGAGGATTTGTCACCCTTCATTCATGTATCCATTCACTGTAAAAAATAGGAGTCTCTCCATTCAATTTATTCTATAACTGTCTGCCACCAATGTATTGAGTTCAGCTCTTTGATTCAGAATACCTATCTTTTTTCCTTTCAAAAAAAGCCGTGGCCAACTATATAGCAGCAAGCTAAGTGGTCTTCATCCAGGCAGAATGAAACCTGCAATGTCTTTCATGATTTTTTTTACATCGTTCCGTGTTCCTGCTAAAGTAGTGCCTTCAAATTGCTCTTTGATTTAAGATATTTACTTAAGAGGTGAGCCTGAAAATCTAATGCAGCATTCAGTGCTGTTTGGTATCTATAAGATTAACTGTGAGACCAGAAAGACCCTGCAGAGTGCTCTTTTTATTTTATAGTCTCTGGTGGGTAACCATGTTAGTCTGTAGTAGCCGTGTAGTCTGTGAGTCAAGAAAGCTAATACCATGGGAAATTTTATTGGTTGGTTCCAGTGATGCACAAGTGAAAACATAAACAGATCAAGCATAGTTCCATTCATGCAAGTTCTTGTGAAATACCTAGCATGTTCAGAGGTAACATAGTATAGTGTTCAGGAACTGGTTGCACAAGATTATGCTCAAGAGGATACAGCAAGTTTGAAAGTGCAAGTGGAGATAAAATATGTAAGACTTTATACAAGTGCCTACCGCAGTCTCTACTTTGCACAATAGCTCTAACGCAAGCAGAAATTTTGCTCTGGATCTAACCCATAGGTTAGGATCCACCAATCCTCCGTACCAAACAAGAAGTTCTTCCACGTGTGAACTTGGGATAGCAACTGTATGTATCAGTTTTCCATTCTGGTTGCATTTATTCACACTACAGTGAATCCTAATCCGGATAGGTCCAACAACCTTCAGGGGAGGTTTTTGTGTTAAAAGGTGGGACTGGAAAAGCCCTGGAGTATGTGCAGTGTTCCACAAGTGGCCCATGGCCAGTAACAAGAATGCTACTATGGAATCTAGCTCATGGCTCAGGTAAGCTTCTTGGGACTCAAACTTCACAGCATCTACATCTAAAGCAGGGGTGTCAAACCTACGGCCCGCAGGCCAGAACCACCCAGGGCTTTAATTCAGCCTGTGAGTGGGGCTCTGTTCTCCCCTGCCTGTACTAACCCTTCTGAGCTCAAGCTGTTGCTGAGTGCAGGAAGCAGAGGGTGGAGCTGCCTTTGAGTGCAAGGATTAGAGGGCGGGGCTGCTTCTGAGTACAGGGAGCAGAGGGCAGGGCTGCCCAACTTCCCAGCTCCCTTGGCCTTTCAGTGTGTTCCTCTGTTTCCCAGCCAATGCTCCCGGCCTCCATCGTCCTCCTCATAGGAAGGGGCCATGGGACATCCTTCTGCTGTGATCCCTTGTGCTTCTATTTGATATTTTATTTTAAAAATTCCATTGCCAAATCCCCCATTTCCATTTTAGTTACGCATCTTTTAAGGGTGGGGGGAGGCTTGGGACCAACCAAAGTTAAAATATAGAGTTCTACAAACTCAACAAACTCCAGTTTTGCAGAGAAATATTAGTTTTAACACACACCCTCCTAATGTGGGGCTCCAATGGAATAGCAGAACAATTGATGAAGAGGACAACCAACATTATCTCAAACCACCCTGTAAAAAACAAAACTAAACTGGGACCCTGGAGAGCCACTCCCACTCTGAGTAGACCGGAGGAGGGGGGGAGAAGCTTACAAGCTCAGCCATTTCATGTTTTCCACTGGGTCCTAGGCTCAGCGAGAAAACAGCGAGAAATATTAAAACACAAGTATTGAGTAAAACCACAACATATAAAATCATATGTGCTAGTAAACATAGATACTAATAATGATGCTGGCGTTCTCTCGGCATCCAAATAGTCAACTGCCACCATAGTCTGGGTTCTTGCCAGGCTGTTGGTTATTAAGTTGGTACTGATATTGGGGCCAGGGCCACAGTATTGGAAGGCAGCACACTAATCGAAAGCCTGGTGGAAGAGCTCTGTTTTACATGCCCTGCAGAACTGTAAAAGGTCCCACAGGGCCCTGATGTCATCTGGGAGCTCATTCCACAAGTAAGGGCTGCCACAGAAAAGGCCCTGGCCGTCATCACAGTTAGCCTGGCTTCTTTAGGGCCTGGAAGGGCCAGATGATTTTGGGACCCCGATCTTAGTGCTCTCTGGGGAACATGTGGGGAAAGGCGGGCCCTTAGCTAAGTAGGTCCCTGACCATATAGGGCTTTAAAGGTAAGAACCAGCACCTTGAACTGAATCCGGTATGCTATAGGCAGCCAGTGCAGTGCTTTTAGGGCGGGCTGGATGCAGTGCTTTAAGGGCGGGCTTTTAGGGTGGGAGCATAGGAAGGCACAACAACAACCTCGCCACTGCATTCTACGCCAGCTGCAGCTTCCGGATTTGGGACAAGGGCAGCCCCATGTAGAGAGCGTTGCAGTAAACCAATCTCGAGGTGACCATTGCATGGATCACTGTTGCCAGGTCATTGCGTTGAAGGAAGGGAACCAACTGCTTAATCAGCTGCAGATGGTTAAAGACAGACTTCGCAATGGCTACCTGGGCCTCCATCGTTAAGGAGGCATCCAGGAGCACTCCCAAACTCTTAACCTCATTGGTGCCCCATTGAAGGTTGGAGTGGGATTCCTAACCTTGGCCCATTCCGACTCAGGTATAGGACCTCCGTCTTCATCGGATTCAATTTCAGTTGACTAAGACAACTAGCCACAGCTTTCAATGCCAGGTCCAGATCTCCCAAACTAGAATCTGACTGGACATCCAACAGCAGATAGAGCTGGGTGTCATCTGCATATTGGTGACAACCCAGTCCGTGACTCGCCCAGAGTCTGGGCAAGGGGGCGCATATAAATGTTAAATATCATTGGGGAAAGCACCGCTCCTTGGGGCACTCCGCATATTAGCGGGTGCCTTCCAGATAGCTGTTCCCCAATGACCACCCTTTGTCCCCAACCCTGAAGGAACGAGGAGAGCCACTGCAAGGCAAACCCCTGAATCCTGCTGTCGGCAAGTTGGTGGATCAGTAGTTGGTGGTCGACCGTGTTGAACACTGCCAACAGGTCTAACAACAACACTGCCGTACTGCCTCGATCCAGATGCTTCCGGAGATCATCTGTGAGGGCGACCAGGACTGTCTCGGTCCCGTGGCCTGGTCGGAAACTAGACTGGAAGGGGTCTAAAATGGAGGTGTCATCCAAAAAACTCTGCAGTTGAATCACCACAGCTCTCTCAATCAGTTTACCAAAATAGGGCAAATTGGATACCAGCCGGTAGTTGGCCAATTTGGCTGGATCCAAAGATGGCTTTTTAAAGAGAGGAAGGACCACTGCCTCCTTTAGTGTGCTAGGGAACAGCCCCTCAACAAGGGATGTGTTGATAATCTCCCTCAGTGCATCTCATAGCCCATCATGGCCAGTTTTGATTAGCCATGATGGGCACGGATCAAGGCTACAAGCGGTTGGACGAACAGATGAGAATAATTTGTCAATCTCCTCTAGGCTGAGTGGACTGAAATAATCCAAAACTTGACAAGAAGACACGCATGGAGCCTCGAGTTCCGCTACTGTCTCAACTGTGGCAGGGAGGTCATGGCGGAGCGACAAGACTTTATCTGCGAAATAGCAAAGTTTCTGCTTGTGATCCTTGGGCTTCTTGACATTTTATTTTAAAAATTCCATTGACAAATCCCAGTATTCCCTCACCTTTCCATTTTAGGTGGGGGGAAAAGGTTTGGGACCAACCAAATTTAAAATATAGAGTTCTACAAACTCAATGTGGGGCTCCAATGGAATATTTTCACTACCTGGCATTACATGTTATGACACACATGGCCCGGCATGACAAAGTCCCATTTATGTCAGATCTGGCCCTCATAACAAATGAGTTCAACAGCCCTGATCTAAAGGTTCTGCTTAGAATTTCTGTTCTAATCTGAAGAGAGTTAATTATTTTAAACATAACCTTCATGTTACACTAGAAGTTTACATCCAAGAACAGAAATGTACTAACAGAGAAACTTTTCTTTGAAATTATGTTAGAGTCGCTTAAACTGGAAGAAGGCTCCTTGGAGGATGGTTGGATCCACCCTGATATTCTTGGCTTTATGATCAGAGTGAAAGAACAGGCAGACATATTGGAGCATGCATAAACTGACTTAAAGATAAAAAGCCCACTGGGAATCTCACATCCTTACACTTTAATATGTAGTCAGAGGAATAATTTGATGGGAAGTTCTTTTCACAATGCTTGCCCAAGACAAGTCTTTTAAACTGCAAAACGAATCATTTTTACACTCTGGCAAAAGGTCTTATGATCCTAGAATTAAGCCAAAAGTAACATTTTACTTTGGAAAATACAGTGATACCCTAATCAGAAATTGTCAGGTATATGATGAGTTAAGAATGCAAGTATCCCCAATATTTATTCCAAGAACCTACACCAAAAATTAACAACATTTAGCATTCTAGGGGGAATTAATGACAGGTATTTTGTCACCTCCTGTTCTTAATTGTAATAATCAAATGATTTCTTGCACATCTTTTTAAATACGCATCCTGTAATTTATAAGCCACTTAAGCATTAGAAGATCACCTCTGCTGTAAAAAGACCTTCCCTCCAGGTGATAAAATATAGATATTCCCAATTGTTGAGACTTCTTTCCAAAGTAATGGCATTCATCAGTGATTTTCAAGTAAGTTTTTTACAATGGCCTTGCTACTTGACTGCAACCAGCTGTAAAGCGCCTTTATTCTGTTATCACATGTGCAGGAGGGAATGAATTCCAAGGATTCAACAGTCCTGCTAAAGAAGCACCATCACACAGCCAGAATAGTAATGAGCCAACTCAATTGAAGGCATCTTTTTTAGCGCTCACTTGCTTGTTACAGAATGAATGCCCGCATGCCAAGTAAATAAATAAATAAATCCGTCTCAGGTGCGGATGCTGAGGCAGATAGAGAAGCATATAAATAATATATCAAGTAGACCATGTCACAGAGTTTGATGAAAAGGGTCCAAAGTTGATATAGGTGATGTAGTATCATAAGAGAGATAAAACTGACATGCCTTCTTTTGCACTCGAAAAAACGGTACAGAGGAAGAATCCTTGATTGAATACTTAGTCACTCAACAATGGAATGCTACGAATTTTAAGCCAACTTCATAGCTTGGGGTCCTAAGTTACATGACCACAGCAGCACTCCCAGAAGGAAACTCTCGCACCTCCCATAACAGCTGTTCTGAAATTTTCCCTTTCAAGGGCTAGTATATTCCCAGGGAACAACATGGGGGGAGTTACTAAAAATCCCCCTCTTTCATTGTCAGAAGTACCTTTCTCAAGCAGAAAAGCCATTAGGAGCTAATCCACAGTTACTAGAATACCTCATCAGATTTAAAGCTATGGGATGACCCACAGAGAAGATTTCATGGTTCCTTATATAAAGACAACTGAGTTGAGCAACTTATGCACTACCACTCCCCCCACCCCAATTTCTTTTTGGTGTTTACAGCTGTGCACAAACAATACTTTGCTTTATGGGAATAAAAAGCTACTTTATGAACAGGAACATTTTGAAATGCAACTTTTGCCGCCGTCAAGCCACAGCTGACTTATAGACTCCATAAGGTTTTCAAGGAAAGAGATGTTGAGGTGGTTTGCCATTGGCTGCCTCAGCATAGTAACCCTGGTACTCCTTGCTGGTCTCCCATCCAAATACTAGCCAGGGCCAACCTTGCTTAGCTTCCGAGATCTGACAAGATCGGGCCAGCCTGAAACGTTCGTTCACATCTTCGTAATTTGAAAACTAATATTAATATGGGCAGATCCTGCTTAGCTTCCGAGATCAGGCTACCCTGGACTATCCGGGTCAGGTGAAATGCAACATGGGAAACTCTATATAACTCTGACTCCACCTACTAAAGCAGAATTCCCACACATACATGGTCAAAGAATAAGCATCAATATGGTGAGTACAGGAGACTTGTGGTGGCTTGTTGCCAGTAAAGTCAAATGTAGAATACACGAGTTTCATTTGGTGGTGAAAAGTGCCATCAAGTCACAGCTGACTTATGGTGACCCCATAGTGTTTTCAAGGAAAGAGATGTTCAGAGGGGATTTGCCATTGCCTGTATCTGCGTCATGACCCTTGGATTGTCTCCCATCCAAATACTAACTAGGACTGACCGTGTTTAACTTCCGAGATCTGACAAGATTGGGCTAGCCTGACACTTTCATTTACATCTTTGTAATTTGGAGGCTAGATTATTGTAATGCACTCTGCACATGGATGGAAGTTTGTAAGATTCAGTGCTGCAATTTGTCTCCTTATGGGAATAGGCCACCCAGAGCATATTACCAAAAGACTCCAGCTTCTATACCAGCTTTCTGTTGTTTTTGTATTCAACTCAAAGGACTGATTATAACCTATACAAAGCACTAAATGGCGGAGGTCCCAGGAAGTAGTCACAATTTTCATCTCCCATTGCAATCAACTAGGAATATTTCACAAGTCTGTTGCCTGTGCACCAATTTACAAGTCCAAAAACAGTCTTGATAGTTCTACTTCAACTGTGGAATTCCTTCCCCATGAAACCTCCAAATCAGAGCATTTTCCAGCAACTTGTAACTGTTTTTTTTTTAACATTTACCTACAAAGATAGTATGTATTGTAGTATTTCACAAACCTTACAAGAACCTTACACTTTTACACAGCTGTAGAAGAGGCTAACCACATCAAGCCAGAGACTTCTCCTCCCTGGTTCTTGCCAAAAGCTTCCTATCTATTGCCTAGTTAAATGTTACTGATTGCTACCCTTCTGAAATCCAATTCACTGTGACAGTGATCCACACTTCCTTTTTGCATTGGGAACAGCGTGCACACACTCACACTAACAGGCTTACCACTTCCAATCCCTAGTAGGTGATGGGTTGAGGGGAGAATGGTCTAGAAACAGTACTATTTCACTAAGATTAGATCAACACAAATCAGTTTCAACACCATTGGTTGCCCTAGGAAAGACTGACAGCAAAAGTCCACAGCTAAATTAAAATCAATGCTGGCATCATCATGTCTTTTCATCTTAGCTTCTAGAAACAGAGGTCTCAACAGACACAGTCAACATCAAACGGAAACTAACAAAGTTGGGTAGCACCCTTAATGATTATTTTCCAAGTACATGGGAGATCCAACACAACGACATTTTTTATTTTCATGTGAAAGCGAGATTCAAAGCCTTCTTATTTCCTTTTCTTTTAATTTGAAAGAGTACTTAAGATGTTAATAGTGGTAACTCTTTACTCCTTGTTCAGGAAGTATTTTACAGTATTTATTCTAATTCAGTATGTGGCTCAGGGTACAGTTACTTAAGAATCACCTCTAATACCATATTGGCATATAATTGCAGGAGGGATAAAACAGGGAAGCACTTACCTGTTAACTTCTGTTCATCGAGTGGTCTTCTGTGCAGGCACATACAGGACTGCGCAGCGGTAGGCCAGCCACGGAGAAGAGCTAGCAAACTTTTAAAAGAATTTTCTACAGCCCAAGAGTGCTCTCCCTCCCCTCCGGAGACTTTTTCCCACCCATTCTCCCACCTGACCAGGTGGGGAAGTGCTCTTTGCTCAGTTCTCCTTCTGCAGCCACAAGGACTGGAAGCATTTTCATAGCCCATAGCGGGGAAGGAGGGAGGGATGTGTGCCTGCACAGAAGACCACTCGATGAACAGAAGTTACAAGTAAGTGCAACCCTGTTTTCATCTTCATGGCTTCTGTGCAGGCCCACATGGGAGAGTAGCGAGATCACTCACTGAGGAGGAGGGTGCGGGCTGTGTCAACAAAAGACTGATTGTAATATTGTTTTCCCCACAGCTGCCTCCTTCCTGGTATCAATGCCCACAGAATAGTGTCTTATGAAAGCTGACAGTGTGGACCACTTCACTGCCTTGCAACATCTTCCAGAGGCAAATGTGCTGTGATGGCTGCTGAAGATGCTTGTGCAACGTGCCTTTATGAGTAGTGGACATTGTATGCCTGCCATGGAATATGTTGTCTTAACTGCAGACACTATCCATCTGGACAGAGTTTGTGCTGTGGCAGCCCTGCCCTTATTGTGCCCTTTGAAGCACACAAAAATATTTTTATCTATCCTAAACTTCTTTGTCCTATCTAAATAAAAAAGCAAGGCACTCCTCCGTCTAGTGCGTGCAACTTTCTTTCTGCCTCATTATTGGAGTTGGGAAAGAAAACAGGGAGGTTGATATTGTGAGTCAAATAAAACTTTCAGACTACTTTTGGGAGGAAGGACATACATGGCCTAAGTACTACTTTGTCTTTGTGAATTTTCATGAAGGGGGATCACAGCTTAAGGTGTTAATCTCACCTACCCTTCTAGCTTAGGTTACAGCTACCAGAAACACAGCCTTATAAGATAAGAATGACAAGTCCACTGTTGCCATTGGTTCAAAGGGTTTATGGGTAAGTTTAGACAAAACTAAAGACAAGCAGCATTGGAGAGTAGGCTGAATAACAGGAAGAAATAAGGTGTACAATCCTTTCAAGAATTTTTTAAGTTCTGAATTTGAAGATACAGATACACCATTAACATTGGTATGAAATGCTGATATAGCAGCTAAAAGAACCTTTACAGATGCACAAGATAAACCTTCATCCTTCAAAAACAACAAATATTGAAATATCTCGTGTAAACTACAGTATACGGAGCCCAGGTTCTGACCAGCAGCCCATATGGTAAACCTTTTCCACTTATAATTATATGATTTAAGGGCTGACAGCTTACGTGATGCAAGGAGCACCTCGTTTACCCTCTTGCTCATGGGTGATAAGGAGAAATCAGCTATGCAGTCAGCTGAAGGCTGGATACGTTTTGGTGAAATATCTAGAGATGTAAAATTTCTGGAAATTTTGAAGCTCGGAAAAACCCCCGGGTTTTTTTCCGGTTTTTTTCGGGGGGAAACGGAAATTTTCGGAAAAATTGAAAAAAATGCTACATTAGCATTTCTTTTGTCTTTTCTAGATTGAACGTCATTCTGTTACTTTAGGAACATAAAATATGACTATGGACATTTTTATTTGGCATGAAATTATCACAACTAGCATATTAAAAATATAGTGTAGCCAAACAATTATTACAAACAGAATACCCACCCACATGCAAAAACAAAACTGAAACCTTTTTATTTTCTTCTGACAATAGCACCTTCTAAAGGAAGAAATGCATCTTGTTCTTGCATTGGAGAGTTCAGTTTGTAACTAGGACTTGCTTGTCCTCAGTGCACAGAAATTAGATCAATCTGATACCATGTATATATATTTTAGAAATGATTTGTAAAATATTTGAACACTTTGTCTTAAAATATTTTATTCATCATGTTAAAATAAAACGTTCCATAATCATTTTTTTCTTTTCTTTTCTTTTTTCAATTTTTCCAATTTTTCGGAAAAAAACAAAAAATCTTCAGGGAAAAAACGGGAAAAAAACGTTTTTTTCCCGAATTTTTCCGGTTTTTTTCCGGGCCTTCACATCTCTAGAAATATCTGACCTATCTGTAACAGGTCTTGTGTCTGAAGTAGAGCAATGTGGTTTCCCTTGGATAACTTCCAGAGTAGGGAAACCATGTTCTTCTGGGCCAGAATGGTGTCACCAGAATACAAGTAGTCTTGTTTGCATGTAATTTTGCTAGTACCCTTTGTATGAGTCCGAAAGGGGGGAATACATAGAAATGGTGTTCATGTTATGAGAACTGGAAAGCATCCCCTAGAGACCAGGGATGTGAATTCGGTTCGGAGGAACCGAAGGAAAAAACAACAAATAATGACTTTTCGGCATTATTTGGGCCTGCTTAAAGCAGAATCAGATTCCCTAATCTGATATGGCTGGTGGAACAGGGATTCCCCAAATGGATGTCATATATTCAGCATCCATTTGGGGAAGCCCTTTGCTGCGCGAGGGGAAGACACGGGGAAGCATTTAAATACCTCCCTGCACCATCCAGGGCTTTCCCCGGCTGGCCTACCTCAGCGGGGGGGGCAGGGAAGGTGACGAGGCTCTTTCCAGGCCTTCCCCGGCTCACCCACTTCAGCAGGCAGCCTCGGGAAGGCACAAGGAGGCATTTCCACGGCCCTCCCAGGCCCACCAGCCTTGGACCTTGGAGGGAAGACAGTTTAAACTGCCTTCCCTTGGCTTGCCCAGGCGCCCTGCGGCTTCCAGAAGCCCGGGCAAGCCGGCCCTTGGTTGGAGGGAAGGCAGTTTAACCTTTCCTTGCCTGGTGCCCCGCGACTGTGGGGAGCCCGGGCAAGCCAGCCCTTGGTTGTAGGGAAGGCAGTTTAAATTGCCTTCCCTTCACTTGTCCAGGCGCCCTGCAGCTGCCGGCCCTTGGTTGGAGGGAAGGCAGTTTAAACTGCCTTCCCTTGGCTTGCCTGGACACCCTGCGGCTGCAGGGAGCCTGGGCAAGCCGGCCCTTGGTTGGAGGGAAGGCAGTCTTCCCTTGGCTTGCCTGGGCGCCCCAGACAAAAGTGATTCGACTGGCCAAATGACTCACAAATTGGCTTGCATTGCCGAAAGTGGCATTCAGGGGTCATTCGGCGGGCTAGATTTGACCAGATTCAGCCGAACGAAATCAGGCCAATTTTTTTTTTTTTGCACACCCCTACTAGAGACCCTACATCTGCTGCCCTCACACAGAACCATTCACATTCTGTGTTTTCTGCATTTGCAAACAGGTCTATGTCTGAGGTGCCCTACCTTTGGAAAATGGGCAGAAGGTAATCTTTCCTGAGAGTCCAGTAGGGATGTGCATTTCGGGATCCCGAACCGAAAAAAAGCCGAAAATAACGTTTTTCTGCTTTTTTCGGCTTTTGCAATCCCGAAATGGCTTCCTATGCATTTTCCCGAATCCCGAAAAAAAAATCCCAAAAAAATTCGGGTCCATTATAACCAATAGGGCCATTGAAGTCAATGGCAAAAAACCTCTTGAAACTTTGCGGGGGGCTGGGGGGAGGGGGTAGAGCCTCCAAATTTGGACCGTGGCTGCTCAAGCCTCTCCCCGAAAGACCCCCAAAGTTTCGAGAAGATTGGTCCAGGGGGTCCGATTCCAGGGGCATCCAAAGAGGGTGCCCCCAGTCCCCCCAGATCAGCTTGCTGTATTCCCGGTTTGCCGCCGAAATTCGGCGGCAATGCATTTCAATGGGATTTTAACCTTCTGCTTTCCTTTTTGCAGACCCCTGGGGGGGGTTAGAGGGAGAGGCTCCAAACTTGGAGGGTGGTTACTGGAACCTCTCCCCAACATGCCCACCAAATATCAAGAAGATTGGACCAGGGGGTCCAATTCTATGGGCCCCCAAACAGGTTGCCCCCATCCCTCCATTGTTCTCTATGGTGGGGAAAAAAGTTTTTTTTCCCCACCATAGAGAACAATGGAGGGATGGGGGCAACCTGTTTGGGGGCCCATAGAATTGGACCCCCTGGTCCAACCTTCTTGATATTTGGTGGGCATGTTGGGGAGAGGTTCCAGTAACCACCCTCCAAGTTTGGAGCCTCTCCCTCTAACCCCCCCCCCAGGGGTCTGCAAAAAGGAAAGCAGAAGGTTAAAATCCCATTGAAATGCATTGCCGCCGAATTTCGGCGGCAAACCGGGAATACAGCAAGCTGATCTGGGGGGACTGGGGGCACCCTCTTTGGATGCCCCTGGAATCGGACCCCCTGGACCAATCTTCTCGAAACTTTGGGGGTCTTTCGGGGAGAGGCTTGAGCAGCCACGGTCCAAATTTGGAGGCTCTACCCCCTCCCCCCAGCCCCCCGCAAAGTTTCAAGAGGTTTTTTGCCATTGACTTCAATGGCCCCATTGGTTATAATGGACCCGAATTTTTCGGGTTTTCCGAAAATTTTCGGATATCTATGGTTTACCGGTATAGAAATTCGGGTTTTTTCGGGTTTCCCGAAAAAATTCGGGTTCAATAAACCCGAATCCGAATTTTACCGATTTTTTTTTTTTTGCACACCCCTAGAGTCCAGTACTGGTCGAGCGACCTGTTTCTGCTCAGCAAATCTGCTACTACATTTTCTTTCCCTTCTATGTGAATTGCTTCTAGATGTACTCTGTTTTTACGGCCCACATACAGATCATTGTGGCTCCTTTGCACAGAGATGGATCCTGTGCCCCCCTGCTTGTTCAGATAAAATTTTGCAGTGGTGTTGTCTGTGGTGATCAGTACTCTTCAGTTTATCACCAGATGTGAAAGAGAAGAGCATTTTCTATAGACCTTAGTTCAAGTATATTGATGTAGAATTTTATTTCAGACACAGCTCATAGTCCTTTAGCCATGCAGCTACCCCCAAACTGTTAGGGAGGCTTCAGTGAAGATTTGTACATCATATGACATACATCCTAGTGAAACACCCGCTACTAAGTTTGGAAGTGATGTCCACCATGATGACCCTTTTGTAATTGTTCTGGGTACGGATAGCCTCATCCACAGGTCATCCGTTCATGGGTGGAAATGGCAAACAAACCAATTCTGTAGAGGTCTCATAAATAGTCTCATGTATGGCGTCACCACAGTGGTAGATGCCATATACCCTAGCAATTTTTGGATTTGTTTGGCAGTTTGAAATCTACAGGAAATAAAGATCTGGTCTTTTCAGCTCAACAAATTACTTAGTAAGCCTTTCCTTCTGTTGAATTTATTGATGCCCCAATAAACTCTATTACTTGCATTGGGATAAAATGGGACTTTTGTTCATTTATTATGAACCTGGGTCCGTAAGGAGTTGTAATGTGAGTTGTAAATCTTGTTGCAACTGATCTGGTGAGTCTGCTACAAAAAGCCAGTCATCAAGAAAAGGATATATTCTGCAGCCCTGCAATCTGAGCTGAGAAATGACAACCAAAATAACCTTTGTAACAATCCTGGGTGCTGTTTTTAGACCAGAGGGTAACACATTATATACATACACCAAGCCCTCACATGCGAATCTGAGGTACTTCCTGCATGATTTATGGATACTGATATGAAAGTATGTCTATATCCTGTAAGTCTAAAGTTGTGTACCAGTCGTTGTTGGAAAGAAGTGGCAATATCTCCTGAAGAGATAGCATCGTGAATTTTGTGTTATGAAGGTGTTTATTTAATAGCCTAAGGTCTAGTATAGGCCTTTTATCACCTCCTTTTTTCTTGATAGTGATGAATCCGGGGGGAAAAGCCAGAGAGGTATGATGCATTGGTTACCTCGGTAATGGCACCCTTTTGAATCAGTGAAATATTTCTGTAGCAAGGAAATCAGAGCAAGGGTTTTCTACTAGTGGAATATCTTGCAATTGAGATATTGAATGGAACTCCAAGTAATAACCAACTTTTATTATGGAAAGCACCCATTTGTCGTTTGTAACACTGAACCAAACATCAGTAAACTTAGATAATTTGTCATTAAACATATACTCTTGATCTCGTCAGGTAGTACTTAAGGTCTTAGACTGTTGGTCCCTTGGGGATTGCCCTTGCTGTCTACCATTCTCCCTGACACCGCTTTTGTTTTGCTGGTTCACATATTGGGGTCTGGATTGATTTCCATAATAGGATTGATTATGTGGTCTGTAATCCCCATATTGATATGGCCTGCTCTGGTTCCATTTTTTGGCGACTTGCAAGTGGGTGCGCTCCATCATTGCTCTGATGTGAGTGGCCCGCAAACGTGCTGATGGGGAGGGGTCTGAGTTGATCTTGGACTCCTGCAACCCTTTGTAGGAGGGTTGCAGCCTGGGACGCAAGAGGTGCCTCTCCCAAGGCAGAATGCCAAGGGATAGATGCAGCTTTTTGCTCCGATAGGTCCTCGCAGCACGGAGCCAGCAATGGTACCTAGAGGCGCACACTGGATCGAGCACGCAAGAGACCTTCCTGAACCAATCTTCCCTACCACAGAAATGAACGCAAGTAAGAACGGGAGTAAACTTGTGATTTAGTGAGTCTCCACTTGATTGCTGGTAGTAAAGCTGACCTGAAGCCCCAAACAAGTGGCGGGGGGGGGAATCCCCATCCCGAACGGACTGAGTTAAAGCAAGAGGCAAGAGCGGCTTGAAAAGAGCGAATGGTGACGGAGTGAGGTGCAGATAAGCAACAAAGTGATATTTCCAGACTTAAAGAGGCCTTAAGAGATTTTTAAAACTTCCTACTAAGTAAAAACAATGACGAAATGGTGGCAAAAGCAAAACTTACAGGAGCAGCCAGCTCATTGTCTCCGGTTACCAAACTGGAAACAGCCACAGACTTCCCCAGAATGATTGCTGCAGCCCTGTGCCCTCTAGTGGACCCCATGACCACTCTCAACCGGAAAATGGATATGATGTACAAGGAGCTTCAAAATACTTCAGCAAAAACAAGGAAGATAAATAAGAAGCTGAAAAAAGTTGATCTTAAGTCCAAAAAGTTTGAGCTAAGACTGGAGGTGGTGGGAAAAGATAAAATCTCTGAGAATCACCAATTGTTATCCTTCCAAATGGAAAAAAAATCAGCATATGTCCTGAGATTTCAGAACATTTCTGGGCAGAAAGGTGAAAACCTGAAAGAGATTTTAAGCAAAGAACTGGCCCCCGTGGTAGGCTTAACAGCAGAAGCGATACAAAATGACATGGATATAGTATACTGTACACATCCAAAATATATAAAGAAAAATAAGCTGCCTGGCCCGTGGTAGGCTTAACAGCAGAAGCGATACAAAATGACATGGATATAGTATACCGTACATATCCAAAATATATAAAGAAAAATAAGCTGCCCGGGAAAATATTTGTTAAATTCTCAAAAAGGTCAATAAGAGACTTAATCCTGAAAGCAACAAGCGGAACTGTTTTGAAAATCCAAGGAGAACAAACTAAAATTTTAAAAGACATTCCATTTGAGATCAGAAAAAGACGAAGACAGTGCAGAGACCTGGCATGGTTTCTTCAAGAACACAACACCCCATACAGATGGTTAACCCTGGAAGGGCTTACTTTCAACTTCTACGGCAAAAAAGAAAAAATTGACTCTGTCTTCAAAGCAAAAAAATTTCTTGAGCACCAACAAGAAGATAAAGATGGATCTGAGATAACGGAGGACGACAAGGATACAGAAATAGAAGAAGACAAAACTGAAGAAAGTTCTACCAACTCTTTGTCGGCTGAATTCTTAGATTTTGAAGTGGAACTAGGGGCTACGGCTCCTAAGCCCCCCCAAATTAAAAAGGACGTTGAAAAGAAACGTAGAGGAAGGAAATAAGTAAAATAATGAAACTCTAATGGTCTGATAATTATCAAGAATAACCCTAAACTAAGAAGCATACACTCTAGCCAAATTTGTTTGTGAACACTCGCTCAGTCTTCTATATAACTATTGTGTTAACTCTCATGCATTACTACTTTGACAATAAGGAATTATCCTTACTTTAAACAATTGTATTAACTATCTCTTACTACTCGTTGTTTTAGTTTGTTCCCATCCCCAAACCCTATAGGTGTGTAGTTTAGAAAAGCAATAAAAATGTTTTGTTTTGTTTTTAAAAAAAGATATCGCCTGTTCTGGTCTTGCCTATTAAAACTTCTTTTTTATATATATATATAAGTTTTTATTGATTTTCAAACGTTAATAACACACAAACAAAACAAATACAAACGCATACACCCACCACCCACATAACCCACTCACTAGTATTTCGCTCCATGTTTAGTTACTAGTTGAATGTATATTTTCTACAATTCTTCCTATTTTCACGTATACTATTCTCAGATATCAAAAAACAGATTAGTATATCCTATTGAATACACAACTCAAAAATCCTCTCTTTGTTTTCACTTAAATTGCTCAAATTCTGCTGCTAAACCACTCACATTAATCAATTAAATTGTCGAGTTAATATAATCATATTATAAATCATAAGTAATATACTATTGCATATGTAATTCCCTCTTCATTTTACAGTTGAAACTGGATTACATGCAACCTCAATAATAATGACTACAAACTTTAAACTGCCTGACCTTAAAGAAACAGGAGATAAATTGCTATTTGGCTATATTCTTACTTCAGAGTTGCCTTTTACTTTCTTCTATATCATATTTCCATAAATTATAATCAAGCCTTAATAATCCTTCTGATTTATCCGCCTTATCCTTTAAATTCATCAAACCAGATCCATCTTAAACCCAGAGAAACTTTCCTTAATACATAGCCACCTCTTATTTTCACATTATATTCAAAAAGAAAAAACATACACATTACATAAGTTCATAATCTTGTTCTCCCATATCAGTCCATTTCTTTTATACATAACATCTTTTTGAATTTCATTTTCTCTGCTTTCAATCTTGTGGCGATAGTCTTTGTACTCCTTGTCTTTTCGGTAGTGACCTGTGTCCCAATAAAGTTGCTGTTAAAATCTGCTCTTTTCATTAAATCTTTTTTCTTTTTTGACCTCTTTCCTTTCTCTATTTTTTTTCTGTGGAGCTGATTTGGTCGAAAGGTTTTGTCTTCTCCTTCTGTTCTCACCTTTTCTTCTTCTTCCCTCCTAGGTTCTGAGTCGCCTTCGCAGATCGTTTCTCGCGTCGGTGAATAGCAAATTGCATACAGCCTTCTCTCTTGCTTAGCTGATTGCAATTCACATTTCTCCTGGCTCCCATTAACTTGTTGTATATTACTGTCCTCTTTATCAGCTGGGCATCGTGCATTTTCCCATAATTTGTCCCATACATGATTAAGTGAATCTTTTAGCTCTTCTTGCAACCTTTTTTTAAATTGCTCAGATCTAAGTTCAGCCAATATCGCCTCCCGTACTCCTTTACACAACTCGGCTGTATCCATTTTAATCCCGTTCTTTATTTACCTTCTTCTCCGCCTTCCCCAAACAGAGCCAACCTTTACAAGTCCTCATAATCCATTTGCATTATTTTAAAAAGTGGTATTAGTTCAGGTAGACACAATTTCTCACCCCAGTCAATGTATTCAGTCTATAATACCGAAAAAAAACTTTTCCTGGCCGCTTCTCTTACCGATGAGGAAAGTCCCATGGGGGATGACTCGTTTCAGCTTTCAATTCGACCCGCTTTGAGTTGTGAGCTTCAAGTATCCTTCGCATACATACAACACGAACATAAAAAGTGTTCTTGAAACCAAAATAAAAATAGTGGTTTAAAAGCATGGATGGCCGCTGCTAAGCAGGAAAACATGGACGCCATGTTCCTGCGCTGCCCATCGCTCCCGCATCGAGACGTGCCGGTTCACCAGGGAAAAAAGGGGGGCCGGCTAAGCCTCCTACCTTGGGCTCCCTCCAGGAGACCCAAGTGGGGGTTCCCCAAATTCGGGGGTCCCCGAAAGAGCGCATAGGAGTTAGGCGTCTCCCAGAGCTCCGAGGAAAACGCCCTGGCGCAGCGCCGTTTCCGCCGGAAGTCCGCCTATTAAAACTTCTGTACCAATACCTGGGTTTGTATTGTTGGCTGATAGACGGTATAGTCCCTAAGGATTTTGCTCTCAATTTATATTTTCTGATACGATGAAATACTTCATCAGTTTGCTTGCTAAATAACTCTTTACCCTTGAAGGGAAGGTCTTCGACCATTGTCCTTGTATCTGGAGGGAAGGCAGAGAATCTTAACCAGACATATTTTCTAATGATCAAACTGGTCCACATAGCTTGACTGAGGCAATCTACCCCATGGTGTGCTGTGTTTAGTTGCTGCTTGCTGAGTTTTTCACCTTCTGATATTAAGGTTTTAGCTAATGGCTTTTTATCTTCTGGTAAAAGGCCAATAAACTGAGACATCTTGTCCCAAATCAACATTTGATACCTGCCTATAATTGCTGCAAAATTGGCAATTTTTAAACCCATTGCCCCAGAAGAGTATATCTTTCTACCCAGAAAGTCTACCTTTCTGCTTTTCTTACCACTGGGGGAAGATTGTGACCCAGCCTTTCCCTTTGATGGGAGGACTTGAGCCACCATAGAGTTTGCCTTGGGATATTGGAACAGGTATTGTCCCATATCCTCTTTAATTCTATATAGATTCTCAATCTTTCTTGATGAGACTAGCATAGAGGCAGGTTTTACCCAAGCATTCATAGCCACATCCTGCATCCCTTGGACTAGAGTCCGGTGTATATAGCAACTCCATGATTGGGTTGTTCGATTTCAGTTCTATTGACAAATACTCTAAATTGAGAGTTTTCGCCATCCTTATTATCTGAGTAGAGCCTTAAATCCTCCATGGGTGAAGGTGCAACTGGTTCATTTACTTTCTCATCCAGAGAAGGAAGTGATGCCACTTTGGAGTCAGGAATGGAAACTTCATCCATGTCACTGTCTGTATATTGAGACAGAGCCTCCATTCTGGAGCACTCAGAGCCTTTTTCCTTTCTCTCTTGAGACACCTTTAGCTTCTTTGTAGGAGGGGCCCACATAGATATTACACTTTGGTTGCCCTCTTCCCAGTCAGACAGAACCATCATTGGAACCGTAACACATTTCATCCTACAGCACCAAGTGTCTGACTCCGATGTCTCTCAATGTCGACATTCAAGCTGCAGAGATTGGGAAGGCTGCATTTCTAACACATCCGTATCTGAGGAGTCCTCAGACCGACTCCGATGCCTTGACCTCAATGGGAGTGATACTGAGGAACTGTCAGCGTTGCTCAGTGTTGTTGTTTTTATTAAAAAAAATATTTCCCAAAAACTACAAGAAAAAAGGAAGGGGAAAACTATAAACTATGGGAAAAACTAAAGATAACTACTAAAACCCCAAGAGGTGGTGATCATATAATGCTTACATTAGCATAGCTTAGAATAAAAAGAAAAAAAATGGTTACAATAAGAGTGATCATTAACCCGCTTAAGTGTTTCAAGTCCAGATATTCTGACTTGTTAAAGAACATTACAGATACACAGTTATATAATAGTAAAGAAAAAAACCCCAAGTTTTAGAGAAAGTTAGCATCTCATTTTTTGTTTCTTCTTTCCCTCAAATGATATCCTTGCTTGGGGGCCGCTGCCCCACATTCTGAGTCCTCTCCAGTAAGTGTTTCATCATCACTTCCCTTATAGCTCTCCTCGTCATCTTCCCCTGATGATCCACATTGCGGCCACAGGAACCCACTGGCTTTCATAACAGAGTAAATTTTTCCCTTTTGTCTTTAAATCTGAATAGTATGCCTTCAGGTATAATCCATTTGTAGGGTATGTTATTCTTTTGTAAAAACAAAGCCAAGTCTCTGTATTTTGTTCCTTTTCTTTCTTATTTCAAATGGGATATCTTTCAAAACTCTTATCTCCTTGCCGTCAATTTTAAGGGTAGTTCCATTTGTTGCCTTTAATATCTGATCCCTCACTTGTCTTCTGGAGAATCTAACCACCACCTCGCTGGGCAGATTATTTTTCTTTTTTTCAAAAAAAATTATTTGCTAAAACCTACAAGAAAAATAGGGAAGGGGAAACTATAAACTACAGGAGAAAGTAAAGATAAACCACTAAAAACCCAAGGGGGTTCATATAATGCTTACAATAGAATAGCTTTAAATGAAGAAAAGGTAATTTGTTACATTGTAGGTGATCGTTAACATCACTTAATAATTCAAAGTCCAGATATTCTGACTTAGTAAAGAACCATGCACAAGCAGGGTTAGATAATAAAAATCAAAAAACAAACTTCAGAGAAAATTAGCATCTCATTTGCCTCTTCTTTCCCTCAATCGATATCCTAGCTTGGGGGCGGCCACCCCACGTTCTGAGTCTGAGTCTTCTCCAGTAAGTGCTTCATCATCACTCCCCTTGTTGCTCTTCTCATCCTCTTCTCCTGTTGGATCAAATTGTTGCTGCAGAAACTCTTTTGCTTTCACAACAGAGTCAATTTCCCCCCTCTTAGCTTTAAATTTAAAGAGTATGCCTTCGGGTACAATCCATTTGTAGGATATGTTGTTCTTTTGTAAAAACAAAGTCAAGTCTCTGTATTTTTTTCCTTTTTTTCTTATTTCAAAGGGAATGTCTTTCAAAACTCTTTATCTCCTTGCCATCAATTTTAAGGGTAGTTCCACTTGTTGCTTTTAACATCTGATCCCTCACTTGTCTTCTGGAGAATCTCACCACCACCTCGCCGGGCAGATTATTTTTCTTTATGTATTCTGAATATGACCTATAGATCACATCCATTTCGATTTGAAGAAAATCCGCTTTAAAATCTGCAACTGGTCCCAAAGCATCACTCAAAATCTGTTCAAGATTCTCCCCTTTAGTCTCAAGAACACCCTGAAATCTCAGTATATAGCTTGCCTTTTCCATTTTTAGCTGTAAAAGCTGGGCTTCATCAGAGTTTCTCTTCTTTTCCATATCCTGAATTTCCTCTTTAAGTTTTTTTGGTGTTGACATCCACTTCTTTTAGATTCTCAGTCTCATCCAGTTGCTGTTGCTGTACAGCGAAATTTTGATTGAGTCATTTGCTCCAGCAGGGGTCGCAATGTTTCTGTTAGAATCTTAGAGAAGTCTATGGTTGTTTCCGGTTGCGTGACTGCACTCGCTGGGCTGGCACTTCCTGAAGGAAGTTTAGGTTTCATTTGCTTATCTTTCTCCGTCTTCTTCAGCAACATCTTTGAAGCTATTTACCATTTACAAAGTTTGTCAAAAGTCTCTAATGTCTGCAAATTGCCTGTAATTTTCTTGTAAGTTCCTTACTATAGTCCCCTTTCAGTTCCGCCCCCCTTTAAAATGCATGCTTTAAGTCCATTTTGTTTCCAGGGGGGGATTCCTGCCCCCCTCACTTACTTTAGGGGGACTTTCTCTGGTTCTCATTTCAACCAAACTCACTTTCGATGTAGATCATGTAGATCTCGCCATCAAACGTGTAACACGCTCAACCTCCACTCGCTTGTCCCGGTGTGCGTCTCTGAGTCCAGTAGTGGAACACAGTGGTGAGACCTTCGGGGCATCGGAATGCCTCAATACACCGGCAGCAAGCCGGGGGAGAGGTGATCCTTAGCATCCCATGACTAGGAGCCCTTCGCAAGGGCTCCAGGGGGGACATGTACGATTGCACCGCCTCTTATCTGCTGGCTCACGGATCACATCCTAGGGAGCTCCTGAGAGACGCATCCGCCATTAGAATGCCAAAACCGGAAGTCAGATTATTTTTCTTTCTGTACTCTGAATATGACCTATAGATCACATCCACTTCGCCTTGTAAAAAATCCGATTTTAAATCTGCAACCAGTCTCAAAGCATCAATCATGATCTGTTTAAGATTTTCCCCTTTAAACTCAGGAACTCCCTGGAATCTCAGAATAAAGTTTGTCTTTTCCATTTGGAGCTGTAAAAGCTGAGCTTCATTCGTGTTTCTCTTCTTTTCCATCTCCTGCATTTGTTTTTTAAGCTTTTCGTTGTTGTCATCCACTTCTTTGAGATTTTCTGCTGTTTGCTCTGTTTTTTTATATTCTCACTTAGTTGCTGTTGCTGTGCAGCAATATTTTCGTTGAGTGTCTTCATTTGCTCCAGCAGGGGTTGCAAAGCCTCTATTAACATCTTAGAGAAATCTATGGTTATATCCAGTAGCACTCGCTGGACTGGCACTTCCTGAAGACGGCTTAGGTTTCAGATGCTTATCTTTCTCCGTCTTCTTCTGCAAGATCTTTGAGGATGTTTACCTTTAAAGTAAAATTGCCAAAAGTCTCCAAAGCCTGCAAATCACCTGAAAGTCTCTTGTAAGTTCTTTACTATAGTCTCTTTTCGCTTTAATTAATTTATTTATTTATTTAACATTCAACTTTATATCCCGCTCGAACCCCCTTGTCAGGGGGGTCTCTGAGCGGCTTACAATTCGGTGCTAGTCACCATTTTTACTTCCCTGACTAAGGCCACATATTTGTATGGGGTGGGGAGACCTACCGGCACCCCTATGGTGGTGGTTGGTAGTTGGTGGTGTTCTCCTCTTCTTCCTGTTGGCTCAGGCAGTTTCTCAGGCGGGACGCTCTCCTCGGCGCCTGGCGGCAACCTCCCTCTCTTGAGGCACGTGACTTCACGCCTCCTTCCGGTTTCAGCTGCATCCTTTTCCGGCTCCGCTGTACCGGCGCTTGGCGTCATCGCGGTCCTCTCCGATGGCGGTTACTCGATGTTCTGTCCTCTAGCCACCAGGGATCGCTCCTCTGGTTGTGCCCGCTCGCCGCCGCCGCCGCCACCTCCACGCCATCCAAGCCGGAGCTGATGTCTCGCTGCCGCCGCCGCCATCACCATCTGTCTTCAACCACCACACAGGCAGGGTGCCCCCCACCCTACTAAGGGTGGGTACCCATTTATCTACTTGCAATTAAGTTGATTTCGAACCGCTGGGTGGGCAGTTCAGCCCCCCTCACTTCCTTTAAGGGAGACTTTCAGCCAGTTCTCTGGTGTTTGCTTCAACCAAACTCATTCTTAATGTAGATCACGTAGCTCTTGCCATCAATCGTGTACAGCGCCCGACCTCCACACGCTTGTCCCGGTGTGCATCTCTGAGTCCAATACTGGAACACAGCTGCGAGACTATCGGGGCATTGGAGCACCTCAATCCACTGGCAGCGCTCCAAGGGAGAGGCGATCCTCAGCACCCCATGGCTGGGAACCCTTCTCAAGGGCTCCGGGGGCGGTGCATATGATCACACCCCCTCTCCATCCACTGGTTCACGGATCGTGCCCTCGGGAGCTCCTGAGCGGCACATCTGCCATTTAGATCGCCAAAACCAGAAGCAGCGTTGCTCAGTGTTGATTGCCAATTCAGAAGCAGTGTCGATGCCAGCCCATCAATGTCACATGATTGCGTTGAGTTTTGACTTGAGGTCGAGAGGATGTTGTTGGTTGAGGTCTGCTGTTGCTGAGATGATTTAGGCCTTTTAGCACGACTCTCCTTTGTCCAATCTCAACATTGAGAAGAGCAGCCAGGTTTTGGCAACTCCAAATTTCTCAGCGATGCCACTGGTGTTTACTTTTTTCCTTCACTTTTTTCGGCAGCAGTTCTGCCCTTATAGTGCTCGCTGTTTCTAGTGACTGATGCTGGGGTCCACACAGAAATGACTGAAGGTGTTCTAACCACTTTTTCTCCGGTCTCCCAGGTGTTGCTGGTGGGGTTTTGAGCTCATGAAGCCCTCTCCCACAGTGCTGCTTTAAATTGAACCACTCTGCCTTCCTCAGCCTTTGGTGTTAAAAGCTGACAGGCCGAGCATATGGCTGTATTGTGGGCCTCACCCACCCATAATAAACATGATTGATGCTCGTCATTCTGTGCCATTTTGGCACCACGGTCTTTACATTTTTTGGATAATGCCATATTCTTACTATATAAGGGAATATTTCTTCTCAGGACATTGTTATTCGTAAGCCTGCTGAAGCACATCTTCTCCTTGTGGTGGCAAGAAGAAAACTGAGGGAAGAGCATTCGCCCTCCTAGTCAGGTGACAGAATATGTGGGGAAATTTCTCAGGGGGGGAGCACTCTTAGGCTCCAGAAAATTCTTTTAAAAGCTTGCTAGAGGGCTCTGAGTTGGCAACTCAAGGGTCTGGCCTTTCCTTGCTTCCCTGGGCTACCCCTCCCTTTGGTATTGTGCAGAGCAGGGGAGACTATGTGGTCAGAGCACAACACAGATTATTAGCCCAAATTAAAGAATTTATTTAACTATTTACACAGTTATGGAGCACACACACACTGTAGGAGTAAGCACTCACTATGAACCAACAGGGCATAAATCAACAAGGGTTAAATGCAATCCTCTTTGCTGCCTTGCCCCATGGGACAATCCCTCTTTTCCCGGACTTTTTGGCCTTGGGGCAGCTGGGAACTGTAGGCCCACAGATGAGGAAGCCCCATTCAACCCAGTGAGTGATACCCCTGCAGGCCCCTCTCTGGAACTAC
>NW_015167535.1:579347-579651 GCF_001447785.1 Gekko japonicus | reverse complement strand
GCCAATGGCACGCAAGTACTCTTGAGTGGTGGCTGATGGGCCAAAGGCTGAGGGAGAACATGCAATCTTGCCACCCTAAAACAGGATTATTATATAGGAGAGCTTTCTTGTATTGTTGAAAATTTTATCAATAAATTTTGAAAATTAAAAAAAAAATCTAGTCTCTTAAACTTATTCTTCACCTCCACTGTATATTCATAAGGGATGTGATCTACCGTATTTTTCGGACCATAAGACGCACTTCCCCCCCCAAAAAAAAAGGGGGGGAAGTGTGTGCGTCTTATGGTGCGAATACTGCCTTCTC
>NW_015167535.1:510281-579172 GCF_001447785.1 Gekko japonicus | reverse complement strand
CCCCCCACCCAATGGAACAGTCTGCTCTTCCCTTAATTTCTGTGTGATTTGGTTGGGTCCTCTTGGAGCTTGGTTTACTTTCGTTTTTTATGTGCTTAATGGACCTGAGAACGTGTCGTTTAAAATGTAAGTTCAAGCTCCTTTTTAACAGATGGGTGTGCTGAGGATCTGTGGCTCTCTGCCTTGTCTCCGGAGATTTGTTTGCTGCTCTTTGAACAGCCTAAAAGCAAACTTCTCTATCTTTTGAGTGCATTGAATGACTTGTGCCTTCTTCCTGGAAAGCTGCGAATTTCTCTCCTTTGGAACTAGGGGCAGGAAATCACTGTTTGCTTGTGGGTCTAGATGTTGGGATTCATGCTACCTCTTTTGCCCCAGGGGTTCATAGGAAGCAGCTGGTCTGTTCTGAAGCACAGTGCTGGGGGGGTCTGGGCTTCTCTTTAACACAGCCCTTGAAACATTTGGAAGCTTTGATGGGAGACTCTGATTTTTTTCCTTGTAGGCTGCCTGGGACATCTTGTTTGGCCTTGAGCCCTTTAACCCTTTCAGGAACTGGAATGACAGCCCCAGGGTTCAGAATATTTTTTCCCCTGTTTTCCTCCTCTAAAAACTAGGTGCGTCTTATGGTCAGGTGCGTCTTATGGTCCGAAAAATACGGTAGGTCAAACCTGAAAGGCCTAGTGGTTTCCCCAACTTTCTTCAGTTTAAGCCTGAATTTTGCAAAGAGTAGCTCATGATCTGAACCACAGTCAGCTCCAGGTCTTGTTTTTACTGACTGTATAGAGCTTCTTCATCTTTGACTGCAACTGATATAATCAATCTGATTTTGGTGTTGCCCATCTGGTGATGTCCATGTGTACAGTCGCCTCTTAGGTTGTTGGAAAAGGGTGTTCACTATGACCAGCATGTTCTCTTGACAAAACTCTGTTAGCCTTTGCCTAGCTTCATTTTATTCTCCAAGGCCAAGCTTGTCCATTATTCTGGTTACCTTTTGACTTCCTACTTTAGCATTCCAGTCCCCCATGATGATAAGAGCATCTTTTGTTGGCATTCGTTCTAGGAGGTGTTGTGGTCTTGTTAGAACCAGTCCACTTCAGCGTCTTCTGCATCAGAGTTTGGGGCATACACTTGGATTACTGTGATGCTGAATGGTTTGCCCTGGATTCGGACTGATATCATTCTGCCGTTTTTGAGATTGTATCCTATTACTGCCTTTCTCACTCTCTTGTTAAAAGGCATTGTTAAAAGTCAGCAAAGACTGCAAGTGGTACATTTAAATTAGTTAAGTTTATAGGAGTTGCTCAAATATCACATTACGATACTGTTGCTCAACAAAACTAATCCAGCTAAGGAGACATACTAGACTGGATCCTCTTTCTTGGAGGAAACAGCCTACAGAATACAGATCACACTGCTGGCCCATCAACTCAGGCCCTGACAGTGGACAGATGTAACTAGTTCTAGAGGTTCACAGCAGCCAAGGGTACTAAAGAGATTACTCCTCTCTATTTTTCTGCCTTTTTATGTTTGTCAGTGTGCCCTCATTTTTCTAACCTAAGCATAAAAGACAAATATTGATCTAGCATGTCTGAAGAATGCCACGTTGTTTGATCCACACTCCCACAGAACTGCTCTGAAAGCATTGTTATGTGAGCATTGATTTGTTTTTAATTTGATTGTCGCTTCTTTTCTTAAGCTGTAACTAAATTTTTAAAAGGTCATTCACAACCCTCAGCTGCTATGGAAGCACAATATGCTTTCGGGTCAACTGGAATAAGCTGGCTACATCAGTCAAAGATACAGGTTTGTAACAACATACACCCTTGCACAGGAAGAACAGCTGAGAATTTCAGTTTATACTCTGGCAAAAAATTTTTTACATGTTTTCTATGCAAGATGGGGTAAGCAAACAAAAGAAACCCAAGAAAAAGTAACAGCACAGCAGCAAAAACCACCAGTGGGAGAGGGGGTACACAGAAACCAAAAAAGTGACTTACTGGAAGAACAATATAGAAGACAATTTGGGGTGTATGTGTGTGGAGATGACAGCTCCAAAAAGAGTGTGCACAAGTTGTGTGCATGGGCCATTATTTCAGAAGCGTTCACCAAAAAAATGACACCTTAGGACCTGCTGCCATAGAATTCCTAGGTCATAATCACAGGGATAAGCTATATCAGTGGTGGCGAACCTATGGCACGGGTGCCAGAGGTGGCACTCAGAGCCCTCTCTGTGGGCACGCATGCCATCACCCCAGCCAGGCCCAGACCATCATTAAAGTGTCGAATTCTCTGCCAAATAATTTTAAGTAAATGAAAAAATTTGGGATTGCTTTCCTTACTTTGTTTGGATCATCTTAAGTTAATGTATGAGTTGTTTTTTCTAAAGTAAAACCTCAGTATTCAGGTTAAATTGCCGTGTTGGCACTTTGCGATAAATAAGTGGGTTTTGGGTCGCAGTTTGGGCACTCGGTCTCTAAAAGGTTCGCCATCACTGAGCTATATACTTAATTTTTCCATTTCAGGATACGTTTTAGAGGATTTATTGATGCTGGGTTAAAAAAAAAGGATGACTATTTCTGAGCAGCAGAATTGCATTTGATTGGATGGATGAACTTATTACATTTTTAAATTGCCCTACCTCTAAGGAACTTAAGGTAGTGCACTATTTCCCATCCCCAGCATCTTGTCCTCACAGCAACCCTATGAGATAGCACGGGTTAGAGACAGTGATTTGCCAAAGCTCTTCTGGAGAGCTTCACAACTGAGCAGGGATTTCAGATTTGCTCTTTCAGCCTACCCCAATATATCATACTGACTCGCTGATTTTTCTTCCTTTTTAAAATTGTACTTCTTGGGAAAACTCCCAATAAAATATAAAAATGTTAAGAAATAGTTCTGCATCAATACTCAGTTACGTTTAATTGCAGAGTTTCTCTCTGTGGCCTGCCAGCAACTTGGATGGCACTGAAATAAAATAACCTGCAACCCTGCTTCTCCTTGTGGCGAAATGTATCATCTACTGGAGCTGCTCCAATAATAGCATGGCTCTACTAAACACACTTAAAGTTTCACAGGCCTGTATCCAAGCATCCCAGAGTTTCCCTAGAGTCTGTTCTTCTGTTTCCTCAGAAGCAGTTACAACATAGACTCTAATTTCTTTCATTACACAGACATGCAGAAAGAAGTGTGACTTGCTTGCATTACTACAGAACATAGAAAGCTGCCCAAAGTGTACCCGTTTTGGTCCTGTAGGATGCTTCTCTGCAGACACATGCCCTATAGCAGGGGTGTCGAACTCATTTGTTATGAAGGCGGTATCTGAAATAAACGGTGCTTTGTTGAGCCAGGCTGTAAACAGGGTTGCCGACCTCCAGCTGGGGCCTGGGGATCTCCTGAAATTACAACGGACCTCCAGACGACAGAGTTCGGCTCCCCTTGAGAAAATGGCTGCTTTGGAGGATGGGGTGCATGGCGTCCCACCCCCTCCCTTAATTGTGCCATCCCCGGGCCCCACACCCCAAATCTCCTGGTATTTCCCAACCTGGAGTTGGCAAATACGGGAGCTTTCACACATGCTAAAATGCAGTTTCACTACAAGTGGATTTTGCCATTTCACACAGTAAAATCCAGTTGCAAAGTATATTGAAATGTATAATTTAGTGTGGGTAAAAGTGCCATTATAGAAGTAGGGGCCTACAAAACTCGCGGGGGGGGGGGGGAATCCCATATCCTCACCCATTGCTGAACCTTCCCCAGCCTAGGTACAGCAGACTAGGTACAAACTAGAGTGTCAGACTAGGACCCAAGTGAGCTTGGTCCACGGAAGTCGACTGAGTGACCTTGTGACTGTCAGTCTAACCTAACTCACAAGGTTACTATAGGCAGGCATCAGCATACCCCAAGGTGCAGCAGCTACTGGGGCTCAGTGCTTCTGGTGAAGCCCCTGAGCTAGCCTCCCATTTATGCCACATGCAAGCATGCTCCTTCTTCACTCACCTGTTGGCTTGCAAGACTTTTTGCCACCTGCAGATCTAGCCACACATGCTGTGCAACATCACTGGGTATGTGTGTGGTACATGTGGCTGGGAGAACGGGTGGTAGGAGGGCTTACAAGGGAGCAGGCTGAGAAGAATACAGAGGAGAGCAGTGTGGGAGGTATATATGTTCAGGTGAGTAAGAAGAGGAGCACATGCAGAGGTCATGGTGGTGGGTAGGGAGAGGGAGCCAGGTAGCCTTTGCCCAGAGCCCCCCAAAACCTGGAACTGGCTCTGCCTGTACGGTCACATGCTGATCTGACCACTTTGGAGGAAGGACAGGATAAAAACAGATACAATGCTTTTACAGGTAACTTGCATATGAAGGATTAATCATGAGGTCACCTTATCCTGTGCTAAGTACTTTGCTGCACACTCAATTATCTCAAATAACTGAAAGAGTAAGCCAAATTTAAGCAAGTATTCTATATCAAAGGGGGAGAAAATACACTCATATGAGAAACAGCAGTATTAAAATAAGGCTTATATGCAACAGCAGATACAACCGCCCAGATTAAAAATATGAGCCCTAGATTATGAATTTCAGTAACAGAGGAATGTTCTGGTGATATAAATTACAGGAACAGGATGGTGGGGGTGAAATTAAGAGAATGAATGTGGGAGAATTAGGGCTACTTTGGCCACTTCTGCACTGTCATTTTGTCACTCATTTGTCCCTACTGCTTTGGTTCCCCCCCCCCCTTTCCACATGTGTTTTACTCCCTCTGGGACTACTATAGAAAGCAAAACACATTTGGGGGGGGGGGCACCGTGAAGCAATAGGGGCAAATGAGTGACAAAAACGACAGTGTGAACGTGACCTCAAACTCATTCCAACAGAAGCAGTCCTGAGTCATCCAAGGGAAAAATGTCAGACTGACCAAGATGGAAACAAATTTTGAACAATACTATCAAAATTGTGAGAATAATTGATAGAATAAACTATTAGCCCCGAACCTGTGATTCTGCTGATGAAATGCAAGCTAAAAACAAATCAGCTTCATTCTTTTCCTATTGCATGAAGGAGTTTACACTGAGGAACACTGCAATTTTCTGTACAACAGAGCTAGGCTGTGGATACAGAAAGCTAGAGTGGGATGTGCTAAAATTTAGGACAAATTATTTCAATCAAAATGTAAGTGAAGAACTCATTGGAAGACACCTTTAAAACTTCAAAGCTCTTTATTCCAGGCACCTCTTTTTGTTTATTTATTTATTATTTCGATTTATACCCCGCCCTCCCAGTGAGAGGGCTCAGGGCAGCTAACATTAGTCGGTACCCAGTACCGTAAAACCATATACAAAGATTAAAACATTTAAATATAAGCACTGACAGTAAACATTAAAACATTAGAACACTCCAACAATTAAAGTGCTAGTGATGGTAATGGTTCTTTCCAACTGAGTGATCTTCAGCATACAGCGATGATGTAATATGCTCTCCAGACCAGGACCAGCCCGTAACCATAGATGTTGTTGTTGATGGTGTGGCAGCTCCTAATTGAAAGCCTGGTGGAAGAGCTCTATCTTGCAGGCCCTGCGGAACTGCTAAAGGTCCCGCAGGGTCCTGATCTCTTCGGGGAGCTCAGTCCACCAGTATGGAGCCGCCACTGAAAAGGCCCTGCCCTGGTGGCAGCAAGCCTGGCATCCTTAGGGCTTGGAACGGTCAGTCGGTGGTGTGTTCCTGACCATAGTGCTCTCTGGGTTATATATAGGGAAAGGCGGTCCCACAGGTATGTCAGACCCTGGCCATATAGGGCTTTAAAGGTCAATACCAGCACCTTGAAGTGAATTCGGTATGCTACTGGTAGCCTTCAGAACAGGCTGGATGTGCTCCCATTTAGGGACACCCATCACAAGCCTGGCGGCAGCATTCTGCACTAGCTGCAGCTTCTGGATTTGTGACAAGGGCAGCCCCATGTAGACAGCGTTACAGTAGTCTAGTCTCAAGGTGACCGTCACATGGGTCACTGTAGCCAGGTCGTCATGGCCAAGGAAGGGAACCAACTGCCAATTCAGCCAAAGATGGTAAAAGGCTGACTTAGCAGTGGCTGCTACCTGGGTCTCCATTGTTAAGGAGGCGTCCAGGAGCACTCCCAAGCTCCTAACCTCTGGCGCTGGCACCAATGGTGCCCCACTAAAGGTCGAGAGTGGGAACCTCGCCCCCAAACTGCCCCGACTCAGGCACAGGACCTCCGTCTTCACCGGGTTCAGCTTCAGAGTCCGGTCCAGATCTTCCGGTCTGCAGTACGACTGGCCCCCCAACATCAGATAGAGCTGGGTATCATCAGCATACTGATGACAGCCCAGCCCATACCTCCGGGCAATCTGGGCAAGGGGGCGCATATAGATGTTAAATAACATTGGGGACAGCACTGCCCCTTGAGGCACACCGCACTCCAGCGGGTGTCTCCTGGACTGCTGTTCCTCTAGTGCCACCCTTTGTCCCCGACCCTGGTGAAAAGAAGCAAGCCATTGCAAGGCAAACCCCTAGATCCCCATGTCGGCAAGGTGGTAGGTCAGCAGCTGATGGTCAACCGTGTCAAATGTGGCCAACAGATCTAACAACAGCAATACCGCTGCACCACCCCAATCCAGATGTCTCTGGAGGTCATCCGTCAAAGCGACCAGCGCCGTCTCTGTCCCATGTCCAGGGCAGAAGCTGGACTGGAAGGGATGTAATACAGAAGTGTCATCCATAAAGCCCTGTAACTGTATCACCACCACCCTCTTGATTAATTTGCCCAAGTAGGGCAAATTGGAAACCAGCCAATAGTTAGCCAATTCGGCCGGATCCAGAGATTTTTTTTTCAGAAGAGGGTGGACCATCGCTTCCTTGAGTGCTCCCGGGAACTGCCCCTCAGAGAGGGACTTGTTGATAATTTCCCTGAAGGCACCTTGGAACCCTTCGTGGCCAGCTTTAATAAATCAGGAAAGGCACGGAACAAGGCTGCATGTGGTTGGGCGCACAGCTACGAGCAGATTTCGGGAGGCCCTGACAATGAAACCTAGTGGCCTATTAATACTGTTTTTCTTTAATTTGTGTTGGGCAGCGGCTGTCACTCACATAGTTTCAGGAATAAGTATATAGGTAGTGTGGTTTTAGTGGTCAGAGAAGGATGTTCACATTTTGGTCAGAAACCATTAGGTGGGCCAGGGCTTCCTCAAGCTGAATATAAAAAGTGAAGAGTACTTTGTTTTGGGGCTTTCTCTTGTTTCTGCATTTGTTTTATAGGAATCCACATTCAGACCGCTTCCAGCATACTGTTGCCCCACAGCTACCAAACTCCTTTTGCTATGTTTCTTTGTTCTCATCCGCTTTCAAATTGCTTTCAAATTGCTAATCCTTTCTAAAGTAGAATTGTTTCTGCGGGTATTTAAGTGCTGCCCATTGCACTGCCTGATTCCACCTCTCTCTCTTTGGGCTGATGCTCTCTCCCGGTTCTGTTTTCTTTCCTTCCTTCTCCAAAGACAAACGAGGACGTGTCCTCCTGTTCAGGCAAACTTTTACAAAAGCCAGAGAGAGCATAAGAAGGAATCAGTAAATATAAAGGACTAGGGGATTCCCTGCTCCCAAATGTGTCTGTCTTCCATGTGTGGGCCTGGATTTCCCCCTCCCTTCCTTTCTTTTTCAAGAATCATGGATGAAGGGAGGGAGGGAGGGAGGGAGGGGTTGGCAGCCAGTTAACTCAAAAAATGTGAGTTTTGCTTGTAGATGCAGAATGCATCTACAAGTAAGAGTAAGTACAAAGTACTTCTAAGTGGAACATGCAGCCCCATTTGATCTCTCTGTATTGCATTAGTTTGGCTGGCCTTAATATCAATCGATTGACTGATTTAGTACATTCTGTTCTATTTTGTGTTCAGTGGTACAGAATCTGTCCAGGTTAAGTGCTATTACCTTTTCCCTCTCTGTCTGGCCCTCCTTCCCATAACACATGCTTCCTCACTCTTCCCTTTTAAGCAGAGCTCCAGCCCTGTCTCTTAGGGCTTTGGGCACAGACAGGAGTCAGCTGATCCAACAGCTCCCACGCATGCTAAAAGCCCTAAGAGGTTAGGCTAGAGTGCTGCTTAAGGGGCTGGGCTGGCAGCTCCAAGCATGCCCATTAAGCAGCTCCCCTTGACTGCTGGAGGAAGAGTCCATAGGCTAGCAGCAGCCCACAGGCAACAGCATCCAACTCAGGAATGTCCAGCAACACACAAGTCTCCAGTATGCCATTCAAATTTGCTGGGTGACCTTGGGCCAGCCATTCTTGCTCAGCCTTACTAGCCCACAGGGTTATTGTGATGATAAAGCGGGAAAGGGAAAACCATGCATGACATCCTCAGCTCCATGGAGGAAGGGCAGGAAAAAAATTGACTAGAAAGCAAAGAAAAACAGGAAGGGTACAGTGAGGGTCACATTGAGGGAGTCATTTATTTAGGTTCACAGTATGTAGAAGAAAGAGAGGCAGCCAAAGGCAATCCTAACACTAGATATTAATTTAGCAATGGCAATTAAGAATTCTCATAGGCAAAAGGATAAAAGAACTAGAGGGGGAAATAGATATGGGACAGGAAGTCTGGACAGACCAGTTTTTTAAGGCCCAAGTGTTGGAAAAAATGCACTGTCTACATGTGAAACTATTGTTGTGCTGTCAAATAAAATGGGGCAAGTGTGTGGAGATGCTTTGCACAAGTCATGCCCCAACAGCACTGCCAGCATCTCAAGGATTCGCTTTGTGTAGGTCTGGGAGGAAGTGAAAGGCATAAGCCATGACTGTTGCCTTCTCTCACACCCCTGGCCCCAGCAGTGCTGCTGGTGCCTTGGCTGCTTGGGCAGAGATTTGTTCATGGGTGCCAAGGAAGATGATATGGTGGACTGCTGTCGGCACACATGGCAGTAGCTGCCTACCACTGGCTGTTGATCTAGCCACTGATCCAGAAAGCAACAGATGATTAGATGTTCCTTCAGCAGTTGCTTAACAGGTTGCCGCAGATGAAATTACTGTGCAGCAGGGGTGTAGTCAGAAATTTTTGGTTGGTGGGGTGCGGGGAAATTTGGGAGGGCACCCCAGCCACGCCTGCAGCAGCTCCAGATCTGCTGTAGCCTCTAGTCCTTTTGATTGGAGAGGCTCGATTCTGGGCTGCTTTTCTATGTAAGCCGGGGGGGGGGGGTAATATCCGACACTCTCTTTTGCATTTTTCAGTTTTATTTTATTTTTTGCAATTTTATTTTATTTTAATTTTTTAAAATCTATTTATTTATGGCCCAGAAAAAAAGAAAATGAGACTGAAGCTACCATTTAAAAATAATTTTCTTGATTTTTGATGAGGCAGCAGTGCTCATATGCGAAGGTATTGCCCCCAAATGCCCCCCATGCCCCCCAATGGCTATGGGCCTGCTGTGCTGACTAGACAAAAGGGACGCAGAAGAGGAGACTCCAGTATGGGTGGCCATAGCTAACTACTGCTTGCCACCCAGCAGCAATACCTCTCATAGTTTTCAGAAGAACATACACAGCATGTATGAGGAAAAGAAATCTGATACAGATTAGGTCTACCACCACAGGCTACCTAGCCTTTTACCCCAGTGGTTCCCAATCTTTTTGGTATGGTGACCCACAAGTTCAAGTTTAGTAGGTATAAAGGTAAAGAGGAACTGCTAAATTTCTTTTATTTCTGGCTGCTCTTTGGATTTATGCATGCAATTATTCAAGAGCACAAGTATGCATGGCTGTTTACGTGTATACAATTACACTCAGATTTATATGCTACGTTTTCCATATCATTACCTGCCGAATGGTGTCCATTTAAGAATGAGATTTTTATTCCAGCAGTCACCTTCAAATTATTTAGCACTGTTTATCAGCCTTAAACCACTAAAAACAACCCACACAAACTTTAACTGAGAAATCACATGTACTTACATATTTAACAAGGCCACTCTAACCATGCCTCTAAGAAATTGCATGAAACCAAACCTGTACCAATTCTTAAAATGCCAGTGGAGAATGCCCAAGATTATTAGTCTAATTGGGTAGGGCAGTTGTTTGATAATTGGATATGAAACTCTCCAACAACCCAGGTTTGTAATTTAGATAGGTTCTAAAAAACACATTTCAGTATTCTCTTCTGCTAATTTTGATCATAAGTTTTCTAGGGAACCATCAATTGGAAACAGAAAGACTGGAATATATGCTGTTGAGATAAAGATTTAATTTGAACATGAGTTGAATAATTTCCCACTTGGATAAGGTGTCATTGTAATGGAAACTATATTCACAATAACCTGGGCCAGCCTTAGTTTTGGGAACAACAATATATTCTCAGTCTCTCTTCACCCTTTCCTTGTAATTTAACAGAAATCTGCCCCTCAAATTCACCACCTGAGGTCCGCCTCATGATTGGGTCAGCTTTGCCAATAACAAACCTTTTCTCATACAAAGCTTGGACTATAGAGAAAGGAAAGCAGCAGAACTGAAATTGAAATGGGGGAGGATAACAAAACAACTAATAAATGTTTTCAAAAAACCCAGCTCTCCCATTGCAGTTACAACTGCAAAAAATTCTAAAGCACAGAAGCATCAAAAATGCTCAGCACCAGCAGCTCAGAGACAAGCCAGGTTTGTTTCTCAAATAAGTATAGGCGTGGAAAAAGGATGTCTCGTACTACATACTATTATGCAGGCACAAAAGCAGCAGGTCACCTGATATGTATCCCAAAGCCGTATGGTACACCGCAGGGGAACTTCTCTCGTCAACAAGTTATTCATCCAACGGAAAACAAACTGAAGGTATTTCACTTCATGTTGCTCCAAGTGTCTGTGTACTTGCTCTGAAAGAGAGTAAGGGGGGATATGAGGACACACAGCAGCTTTTCCAGTGGACTTTGTGACATATCTATTAAATCAGTATGAACTTTAAAAAACACACACTTAAGACCTTAAGCATCTAAAATGGGTATGACAAGACCACATGATACCAGGGTTTGCAACGATGTTGCAATGGAGTTATTATCAGATATAACAAAAATTTAAATTGCCCTATCAACCATCACTCAAGAGTTCTTATGTGCCATTGGCTGGGGGCTGGGTCCACTCCTCTTCCCTGCCCACTGCCAGCTTGGCCACTTCCCTGACAGAACTTAGTACTGACCCAAGGTCACACCAGCAGCTGCATGTGGAGGAGTGGGGAATCAAGCCTGGTTCTCCCAGATTAGAGCCCGCGCTCTTAACCACTACACCAAACTGGCTCTCAACTAGGACAGTCAGTGTGGCATAGCAGTTAATGCTTCAGAGCAAGGTCTGCCAGAAAAACCACTACACCAAACTGGCTCTTAACTACGACAACCAAAAAAAGCACTGTATAAATAATGCAATCAAAGGCACTATGCTGAAGTACAAAGGAACAAAGAATATTTATATAACACAAATGTGTACAAACAGATACAATATAGTGTATACATATGACATACAACAACACAGAGTGTACAAAAGAAGCCGGCACACAGGACATAGGACAAAGACTCCGGATTCCAATCTTCATTTCATTGATACTTCTTCAGTTGTACCATACAGCTTCATCTAGTGCTCAATATATAGAAGCCTTCGTTATTATGCAGGGGAAAATATCCACAGTTACAACTGCTTGCCAGATGGCAGAGATCAGTTGCCCTGGAGAAAATGGTAGGCTCTGTGTCATTATACCCTGCTGAGGTTGCCACAGCAAATTAGCACTGAGTGCCCATGGCCGGGGCACCCACCCAGAGCCTCTTTCTAGAGCTCCATGTATTTATTTCCACAACAGACCTTATTCCTAGTGGTAGCATAAGTATGCACAGGGGATATTGGCTGCAGAGGTCACTGGAACAACTGGTGCCTTCCTTCTCCCCAAGCCCTTGCCCATGAGCCTGGGGCCACTCTGGGTGGGTGGCAATTTGTGGAGTCATGGTTGAAGTGTCTTCCCTGTAATGTGGCTGTCATGCAGTAGGGGAGTTAACTCTATCACTGCAAATGTAGCCAGACACCTGGCACAGGATGGGGGGGGGGGAGCGGTAGGCTAGTACAGAACCCCAACAAATGCTGGTGTGAAAGTGGGACCTCGTTCATTCCATGCCAGCTGTCCCTCCCTTTCCAAGGGCACCACAGGATCCTTGACCTCAAAAAGCAACGAGGGTGGCAGGGCACCTCCTGCACCAGATATATCCCTACATCCGCTCCATGTGTCCTGATGTCCTGCCTGGTCACTGCCTTCGCTGACTGCTCATAGTCCTGTCCCCCTATCCAAGGGCCCTCCGCCAGGCCCCCTTTGAGGGGAGGTGGGAGCTGTTGCTGGATGGCCATGTTGTGGACCACTGCACAGACAACAAACAGCCTGGCCACTGCCAGGGATGACATGGCACACCATCCTCTGGTATGGTAAATGGAATCACATCTTTAGTTATCTGAATGCCTGCTTGATCACCATGCATGTGTGGCAGTGGGCTTGGTTGTAGGGTGTGTAGTCTGGCAGATCATCTTGAGGATACAGTGTCATAAATATGGAAGGAGGAAGTATCTGTGGACACCTGGTCAGGATGCAATGAGATTCATCAGGAGAGATGCCTCTGGCCTGTTTGTCCACCCCCATTCCCACACTACTGACCCAAGAGCCATCCTTTGCCCTTTGACCAAATGGTCAACAGGTGGTTGCGGCCCAATACCACACAAATTTGCATATCATGCACACTGCTCAGAAACTTGGCTATGAAGTCCACAAAAATGCCCTGGTGGTCACAGTATGTTTGTATGTTCAGGCTATAGAAATGATGTTGGTTTCAGTACACTTGCGGCTCCTCCTGAGGAGCAATGAAAATGCCCTGGTGGTCACAGTACACTTGTACATTTGGACTATAGAAATGGTGCTGGTTTCAGTACACCTGTGGCTCTTCCTAAGGGGCAAGGAGGGTGCAGTCCATTGCCTCCACAACACTGGGGAAGCAGGCAAATGCTGCAAACCCTGACCAGATGGGTGTCAGCTCTCTCTCCTTAGTGGGGAAGTGCACACGCTCCTGTAAGCTGGCCAGTACTGCATCCAGAAAGCTGTGCAGACACCAACCAGCCGAGGACTGGGACACCTTGAGAACCCCTGCTACAATGCTCCCTCTAAGCTGTGAAGTCTTGTGAGCAAAAATTCTGCTTTGTGAGCTACCGGCATTAAAGTTGAAAGCAAGCGATTTGGCTACTGCATAAGTTAGTTTGCTCTGAAGCCATCCTCCCTGAGTTAAGACAAAAATGTGTGAGCCAGAGGCTAAAAAACTGTGAACTAGCTCACCCTAACTCAATTTAGAGGGAACACTGGCTATGATCCCTTGGAAGGACTCAGTGGCCAGGAACCTGAAGGAATGGCACAGGGGCATGGCCCTGGAGCGCTGACCCCAGCTCCTCTCACAGAGCCTGCACAGCTATCCAATCCAAGCAGAAATTATACAGGCAAGTGCTGCCTGACAGATGGGGCACACTGATGCATGCCTGGTAATGGCAGTCATGCCACCTTCTCTGCCATCACTGTACCACCCAGATATAGAGCACTACTAGCAACTGACAATGTTGAACACCTAGCAGAGGCAGAAGTGGACACCATATCAGGGCAGGCTGGCGGGGGCCTGTGGTGAGAGGGGGCTGTATTTAATACACTGAAAGGTTGTTGGGCCTTTGGCCCAAGCACCCCCCCCCCAACCTAACTAACCATTTGTCCTCACAGATACCTCCCATACATGTGCAGCCTCCTCCTGATGACTGGTGACCATCACGGGAACAGGAGGCAGGGTGAGATTAGGAGTGCTGTGGCTTCCCACGGTGCCTCACTCTGCTTCCACACTCCCTAGTGTGTGGGTGGCATGACTGCACCAACATCTGGCAGCAGGCATGGCCATCATCAGCCTAATTGGAGCAAGGCTGAGAAGGTGCTGCTGTACAGGTGAGTGGTGGTGCTTGTGAGCATAGCCCTAGCAACTGCCAGGAGCAGCTCTGCCACCTTTTGCCAACGTGTCTTCTGGTGCATGGCGGCGGAGTGACTCTCTGCCTTGAGAAATGCCACCTGGATGGACATGTCCACCCTGAAGTGCTGGGACGATTCTTTGGACAAGTTCGGAACCACATCCAAGCCCTCAAGGTCAAGGGTGTTCCGTTACGAGGGGGTGGTGGAGGAGGTACTGCCAGGAGTGGAAACTATCATGCAGGCAGTGATATCTTCCATAGTAGTGGCAGCTGTGGCACTGTACAGGGATTAGCCCACCCAGGCCAGTCCAGGAATGGGAGGGAATCCTGTACTTTTCAGTACATTAAACAACAAACCATGAGATGGTCTATACCCTCTCTGGTTTCCAGAACAATTTGCCACCAGAACCTCTTTTCACTAGTCCCTGCCTTTCCTAAGGGAGAGATTCCAGCCCTTAGTTAGCATCTGGGACAGAACACATTAGCAACTCACTCCAGAGATGCACACTCTTACCAAGGTAGCATATGTGGTCAGGGTTAGGCACCAAGTTTAGACTTGGAATTCAGTTACAACATCAAAGACAATTTAGCAATAAGAAGGATCTTTATTCAGTACAGAGCTTAGCATAGACTACCAGAGATTACAAAAATAACAAAGGCTAGGGCTGTTTGCCTTAACTAAACATTAATGATTCATAGTTACCACGTCAGGAGTATTCATCAGTCCAAAACAGTCCAAGTACCAAGGGATTTTGAAGGGAAATCCCATTTTTGCACAGCCATGTGCTCCAAGTCACAAAGCAACTCTTTGTCTCTCAAGAGGTAGCATTTCAGGTGCAATCAAACAGACAATGACAAGAGGAGGAAGGGAGAGCTAAGCAAGAGAGCCCACTCCCATAGGGATCAAAACAATTATACCCCAATTCCAGTCACAAATTAGATGTGACCATCAGCCAATTGCGAGTGGGCATGGGTGTGCCCAATTGTTGGTTGTCATGGCTGCAACATAGGATTGGCTAGAAGTTTGGAGCCCCTCCTGCAGTCAGGTGACCCAAACTCCAGCTACTTCATTGTGTACGTGACTGGTCGCAAGTGGGCCAGAAAGTGTAGCCATGAGGTCTGGCATTTGGCATGAAAGTGTGAAAGAATGTGGGTTTATGGCATGGCTATTGGGGCCATGTGGCCTCACCAATTGGCTTGCAACAGGAAACAAGACACAGCATGTTATCAAAAGACATCACAGGAGAAGGCATGTGAATATAGAAGCAATATTTCTATACAGGCACCTCGGTGTGGTGTGGTGTCAGGGCCTCTGCTGTCACCTGGCCACTGCTGGGGGTCCACCACCTGCCACCCACATCCTTGCCATGCCCCCTTGGATGTGCTGACTCCTTCAATTCCCCTTACAGCGACTCTCAAAATGAGGATGCCATCGCGGGGCCATCCTTGTAGATGACCAAGAGTAACAGGCAGTTGGGGACTACCCAGAGTAGCTGTTTAGAAGATCATGAGTTTTCAGTACGCAGATTGAAAACTTCATTTCCCTCTTGAGAGTTCCAGCACTTCTTTTTAAAAAGAAAAAAGCCCTGAAGGGAAGTATTACAACCCCTTGTGTGCAGGTGGGCTACCACCACTGCCATACATTTGGTAAAAACCCTTAGAGCACTAGCAAGGCCAAACAGGAGAGCAGTGTACTGAAACACTTCCGAGCCTTGTCTGAATTGTAAGTATTTCCTGTGCGAGAGATAGATGGCCACATAGAGTCCTTCAAGTCAAGGACTGCAAATTATGATCCAGGAGAAAGGAACTCAATAAAAAGACAGAGAGACCATTCTAAACTTTGAAACTGTTAAGGATTTAATTCCCTAGGATCAAGAATGGGTCAATGCACTCTGTCCTTATCAACAAAGAAGAATCTAGAATGGAAGCCTTGAGCATGGAGATCCCCCGGGACCCTTTCTACTGCCTCTTTTTGGAGAAGTTCACTGAGCTGAAACAGAGTTTGGAGTACAAATTATTCACTCATGGAGGGGATAAAAACTCTAATATACAACCTTCAATCACTATAGATAAAACCCAGCTATCTGAACAAACAGAGCACCGAGTTTCAGCAACCTTTGCTAACCTATTACTAAAATTAGGGCTATACATAACAATTGGAACATTTGGAAACCATTATTAATGAAAGAATTAGTAGGCACATAGATGAACAAAACCTATTGAGGCAGACTCAGCATGGGTTCTGTAAGGGAAGATCTTGTCTCACTAACCTGTTAATGTTCTTTGAGGGGGTGAACAAACATGTGGACAAGGGGGATCCAATAGATATTGTTTACCTTGACTTCCAGAAAGCTTTTGATAAAGTTCCTCATCAAAGGCTCCTAAGCAAGCTCAAAAATCATGGGATAAAAGGACAAGTCCTTTTATGGATCAAAAACTGGCTAATTAATAGAAAACAGAGAGTGAGTATAAATGGGCAGTTCTCCCAGTGGAGGGGGGTAAGCAGTGGGGTACCACAGGGATCAGTACTTGGTCCACTGCTTTTTAACTTGTTCATTAATGATTTGGAGTTGGGAGTAAGCAGTGAAGTGGCTAAATCTGCGGATGATACGAAGTTGTTCAGGGTGGTGAAAACCAGTGAGGATTGTGAGGCACTCCAAAGGGATCTGTCAAAGATGGGCAAGTGGGCGTCAACATGGCAAATGGGGTTCAATGTGGCCAAGTGCAAGGTGATGCACATTGGAGCCAAAAATCCTAAATATAAATACACATTGATGGGGTCTGAACTGGCAGAGACAGATCAAGAGAGAGATCTTGGAGTTGTAGTAGATAACTCACTGAAAATGTCGAGACAGTGTGTGACTGCAATAAAGAAGGCCAATGCTATGCTGGGGATTATTAGGAAGGGTATTGAAAACAGATCAGCCAATATAATAATGCCCCTATATAAATCAATGGTGCGACCTCATCTGGAATACTGTGTGCAATTCTGGTCACCACACCTTAAAAAGGATATTATAGCTTTGGAAAAAGTGCAGAAAAGAGCAACTCGAATGATAAAAGGGTTGGAACACTTTCCCTATGAGGAACGGTTAAGGCGCTTAGGGCTCTTTAGCTTGGAGAAAAGACGACTGAGGGGTGACATGATCGAGGTTTATAAGATTATGCATGGGAAAGAGCAGGTAGAGAAAGAGGTACTTTTCTCCCTTTCTCACAATACAAGAACCCGTGGGCACTCCATGAAATTGCTGAGCGGTCGGGTGGTCAACAGTGGGAGGGCTTCAAATGTCCTGGCCCCACTGGTGGACCTCCTGATGGCACTGGTATTTCTGGCCACTCTATGATACAGAGTGTTGGACTGGATGGGCCTTTGGCCTGATCCAACATTGGCATCTCTTATGTTCTTATAGTCAAAACTTTGGAGGTTGTTGCTCTCTCTGGAGGTTCTGATGACTCGCTGACCTGGGATGAGCCATGGTCTTCCTTTTTTCAAAAGGGGGTGAGATTGATAAGGACATTGAGAATACAAAAAGGGCATTTGCACTTGTTGCTGCCTCTGTCCCTTAAAAGAATGGAGTGCCAAAGCCATACTGCCTCTGAGTAAAACGTTGCCTTGGAGCAGGAGTAGATGAAAAAAAAAACAGTCAAGGATCTAGCTGTCTGATGATTTTTTTATAATTGAAAGAAACTCATCGGTGGTCTGAGAGAACAGTGATGACCCCTCGAAGGGAAGATCTTCTACTTTACATCATGTCTCTCATGTGACAGCCATCGTATGCAACAAAGAGTGCCATCTGAAGACTACTGTAGAAGCCACGGATCTGTCTGAAACATCTGCAGCATGTCTGCCTGCATTAATTTCTTGATTTCTTGGCGAGTCTAACTGCTTCGGACTGGATCAGCTTAGCCAGTGACTTGGATTCATTGGGCAACCTATCCAAATACTGGGAAAGGAATAGTTGGTATCCACCCACAATTGCTTGGTAGTTTGTGTGTCGGAAGTTAAGGGTGGCTGATAAATATTTTTTTTGCCCCAAAGCATCTAACTGGGGATTCTCCCTATCTGCTGAGGATGAGTGCTGGCCAGGTCTCTGGCATGCCTGCATGTCCTTGGTAACTAAAGACAGCAGAGGAGGTTGCGTGATCAGGAATTCACAGGAGTCCTGCTGGATTCTATATAGATTCTGTATTCTATGAGGAGTGGCCAGAGTAGGTGCCGGCTTCTGCAAAAACCTGCCCTGTGAGTTCTGCAAGGCCTTCCAGGATTGGAAGCGCTACTATGCCCGGGGAGGCGGGGTAAAGGCGACTCAGGATTCTATCCTTCAGTCTGTTTTCCGAGGTGATGACATTGATATCAAGGGCCTTGGCCATTCTCAACATTTGTTCCGCATAGAAGCACAGATCTTCACTAGGTAATACTGGGGTTGGATCCCCCACCATGTCATTGGGTGATGGATTGGATGCACTCTTGGAACTGTAGCAAGATGCTACCAAAATTTCCTCATTGGGTTCATGATAAGAGGATCAAGACAGAATGAAGCTGGAATGGGCTTCAGTGCAACTAGGATTGCTGGGTTCATGCCCGACTTCAAAAGGCTGGGGTTCGTAACCAGCCTATCTCTTAAGGTATGTTGGTGACATACAGTGAGGGGGCTGGATCTGACCTCATGAACTGTCCCACCAAGATGCTGAACTGGTCCTTGCCTATGTCCCCAAAGGACTCCCTGGGAGATTCGAAGTGTGGTGAAGGAGTACGAGGAAGAACCAGAATGACATCCTGATCATCTACAGGTTTCTTAAGGGATGTGTGATGTTTGCCATGCTTCAATACTGAGTTGGCCTTATGCTAATATTTAGACTCTTTGGGTCTCTTTGCAAGAGATTCCAACTGTGAATGGACAGGAGCCAATACAGCAAGGGATGGAGACCGAGGCCATATCAACTCTGATGTTGGAGCAACAGAGAAGGCTCTTTTTGATGAGTTAGTGGCTTTCTTGGCAGTCGGAGCAGTTGGAACCAACCAAACAGACAGCAGCCTGAAACAAGCTTCTGGTGCCAGAGCTGAGGATGATCTACTGGATGGGGTAGGATCTGAGCACAGGAAAGTCTTGGGGAGAACCAAGGTGGAGAATGCCTTTCCCCAGAGAGCGGCCTTCAGCCAGGAGGCCCTATCGGATTGAGGCTTGGGCGTGAAACGCTGGCAAATGGTACAAGCATCGACATTGTGGGACTCTCCGAGACACAAAAGTCAGAGCTCATGTTCATCACTGTGGGTCATTTTGGTCTCACATTTGTGTACTTTTTAAACAACACCTTGGTCGCCATTTCGGGTACCACAAGCAATCACTCCAAAAGGAACAAACTCAGGGTAGGTTTTTTGGAAATCGCCTCACACTGTGAGAAACCTCAGCCACAACCACACTAAACACAAGAACACTGAAAAAAATTCTACCAAAGGTGAAGACACAAAGAAAAAGTAGGAGCATGCTAGAAAGCTTCCTATTAATGTGGCGTCAGAAAAGGAACTGAGAGAAGGAACCGCATGCTGCCAGAGTATGTGATGCCTTGGGCAGGAAAATCCACACGTCAGCTCCAGAAGAGGTAGGGTGCCCCCTTTAGGAGTTTTTATGCTAGAAAAAAGGTTCTGCAACTGGCCTGCACAGGTGCAGTACCAACATGGGGCTGCACCAAAGACGGAAGATGAACCCAAGTTCAAATTCCCACTTGCTCATGAAGCTCAATAAGTAATCTTGCCCAGTCACACAAAATCTCTCTCTATATATCAGCCTAACCTATCTCACTGGGTTGCTGAGGACACAGTTGGATCCAGACTAATGTTTCATACTCATAGAGCATTATTTTCCTGCATCCTCCCTCCCACAGCAGCTCCAAATGCCCTTTGAGTTCTGTTCCTGGGGGGTCTCCTATTCCCCAAGAACCAGATTTCAGAGTGTATTTCAGATACCACAGGAGGGCAGAGGCAGGAAAACTGCACTTTGGGGGAGGAAATCCTTGCATCCATGGAAATGTCTAGTCTGGATCCAAGCCTGAGCTCCATGGAGAAAGAATGGCTTTAAAAAATGGGATAATTATCCTAAGCAAGCACACATATTGGAGATAGGATTTTAAAAGTTATTTCAAGCTAATTGAAACCATTTACTCAAATATGTGAAGCAACTATTTCTAAACAGTAACTTCTATAGCAGCCAGAGATTTATCTAAGTTTATTAGGAAGCCTCTGAACGTAATGAAAAGCAACATGCTGGGACAGCTCAGAATAGTTCAACTCCATTAAAAAAACCCAAACAACTAAGCATACTGATTTTCATCTGGGCCTCCCTCCCCCCCCCCCCCAAAATGTTGAAAAATGGACAAGTAAGTGCAAAGCTTTATTTGCAATTTATTTAATAATATATGCACAGCAAGAGACAAAAAGGAAAGGCAAAGACTGAAAAGATTCATTCCTCCTTTTTCATAAGTAATTGTGACCAGATGTTATTTCACTGATAAAGGTAATTTAGCCGGCAATAATTCTAAATTTAAATTTTCCATTTCACTGGTAGTAAGCATGCCGATGTAATGAATGACTCGGCAGATGTAATTATTGCCATCTTTCAGATTTAAAATATTTTTCCATAAAGTACTTATACAGCAGTTTGTGATAATAAAATTATGCTAAATCTTCAAGAAATAATAGTTCTTGTATCAAAAGGGGGAGACAGAATTTGTTTTAACCGACTTCTCAGCACTTTTAAAATTTATGGAAACCAATTGAAAGCTATTGCTGAAACCAGTCCTCCCATTTTCTTCTCCTTTAAAGAAATTACATAAGTATTTTTAATCATCAATTTATGTGTGCTTAAATTTAAATAAAATGTTTTATCTAAAATGTGTCTTGTGCTTGCATCAATGATTAGCAAATCATTCCATATTTCATTCTTAAGTAACATACCAGGAAAAAAAGTATTCTGTAAAAATGAAAGTCTCATTTTAACTGCTAAGAAATGCCTCTATGCACAGCCTTGATTGACCTCAGAAGGGTCTCAGAAGGTGTCCTGGATTTGGTACCCCCTCGACGATTGACATATGACTTGGGCATCATTTTGTCCATGTGGACCAAGATGTGCTGCCCGATCAGGAGATCATGGAAAGATAGCATCCCTAGCCTGATCGCCCTGAGCTCCAGGAAGTTGATGCTTTGAGTCGATTCTTCTCAGGACAAGAGGCCCTGAGCCATTCTCCCCTGTGAGTGGGCTCCCCAATTGGTGAGGCTTGCATACAATGTTATGAGTATTCTCTGCAGTTCCTTTAACTGACTTTCCTCCAGAAATCTAGCTATGGAAAGATGGAGACTCCCTTTGTCCTCAAGTGCACTATTCAGAACAACCAAGACTTTGGTGAACACCCTTGGGGCTATTTTGAAGCCAAAGGGTACTGGTACTGAAAATGGAGACTGCCATATGAAAAGCGCATGAACCTCTGATGTGCCTTCTGAATTCAGATATGCAAATAGGCCTCTGAGAGATCTACTGATGCCAGAAAATCTTCCTTCTGTATAGAAGAAACTATTGACCTTAGAGTTTCCATTCTGAACTTTTTTATCCTCGTGTTCAGCCATTGGAGGTCTAGAATCGCCCTCACATCCCCATTCTTTTTTGCAACTATAAAAAAAAAACCTGAACAGACCCCTATGGACTTTTGTGCCTCTGACATGGGCTCTATTGCCCCTATGTCCAAAAGATGTTGAATGGTGTTGAGGAGAAGTGTTTGTGGGGACAACGGCTTCGTGGTACCTGTGGGAATCTGTTAGGAGGGACAGAACTTAGTTCTAGAGAGTAGCCTTTTGACAATGTATCTAGGATCACTTGTCCGCCTACTGTGGCTTCCCACTGAGTTGCAAAAATTTGAACCAACCTCCTATCTTCATACAGACTATATCTCAGACACAGTCATGCTGAGGTGTTCTTTTGGGGGCCTTTTGAGTTCTGTCCTGAAGTTCTGGTAATGGAAGAGTAATTGCCATCTGACTGCTTGGGCTGCCATCTCCCTTTAGAGGACCTAGATGCTCTAGATCCTGAAATATGTTTGGGCTCACAAAAGGAAGAAAAATGTTTTTTGGGTTTGTTGTCTTTCTTACAGGAAGGCAATGATTTCTTCTTATCGTTATCCTCCACCAGATACCTATTCATACCATCCCAAAGAAATGTATACCTTTAAAGAGCACACTAGCCACTTAAGCCTGGGAGGAAGGGTCTACTTCCCAGCTATGAAGCCAGGTATTACATCTGGCTGTGACATTTGAAGCTATGGCCCCAGCTGACAGAAGGCCGCTGCTAAGGAAATTTTCTTTATATCATCCTTTAAGTCGCTATCTGCTGCTGAAAGGTCTGAAGCCCAAGAGTAGATAGCTCTGGCAAAAAGAGAACTAGCTGTGGAGGCCATGACTGAAGTTGAAGAAGCTTCAAAGTTCATGTACAATGAGTACTCAATCATCCTGTCACAAGGATCCCTGGGAAGAGTGTCTGCCACCAAAGGTAGAACTGAATTAGAACTCAAGCTAGCCAGAAGGTCATCTACCAAATGCAATATGAAGTGCTCAGCTGACCCTGGTACCAGAGAGTAAAATTTAGAGATGATGAGATGATTTGATTTAGGTCTGGTCAGGGACTCCCATTCAGCCTGTACCACCTTATCAAACACAACCGGGAAAGGGATCCCAAGAAAAACTGACCCCACTTTTGGGAATGTTCTAGCAGAACCTGAAGGTTTACTCAGATCAGGCGCTTCCATCTCTTTATTATTCACTGGAATTTCCAGAATACAAAATATTTATGGAAGAATCTTATGAAAAATTTCCTGGGGGGAAAGTCGACTCTGTATAGTGATGACAATGGGTTCTTTCTTTTTTAAAATTTTATTTATTATTAGATTTATATACTGCCCTCCCCAATGGGCTCAGTTAAATATACAATTAAAACAGTATTAAAATAACAGTTTACACATAAAATCATAAAATACCATGTAACTCTAAAAGTTGTCAGATGACTAGTCAAAAACAGGCCACTGTTGGACAACTGGCTGAAAAAAGTTAGGGCCAAAGAAGCTGGAGAAGGGGAGAGGGGGACGTCCGCTGCCTCAACCAAATGCCCGGCGGAATAGCTCCGTCTTGCAGGCCCTGCGGAACTGCAATAAGTCTTGCAAGTCCAGGGTTACCATCCAGACACCTTCGCTGAGCAGGGGGAGAATGCTTTGTAATGTTGTAAATTGAAATTTCCGATAGGAGATAAACCGGTTGAGTCCCCTGAGGTCCATAATAGGATGGAGTCCTCTGTCTTTTTGGGGGACCATAAAATAACGGGAATAGAACCCGTGTTGATGCTGTGCTGTCGGGACTGATTCTAAAGCATCCTTTTGAAGAAGGTTCTGGACTTCTTCCAGGAGCGTACTGGATGGTGGAGTAATTATGAAGTTGGGGGCCTCGGGTACCTGGATAAATTCTATGAGGTACCCCTTTTCGATGACGGAAAGTAATCACCAGTCTGATGTTATTCGCTGCCAAGCAGCCAGGTAGGGAGACAGGCGGGTAGGGGTGGGACGACAGAAGTCAAACACTCTGCTTGGAAGTTTTCGAAGTCTTAGCCATAGACAGCGTGAGCATGTTAGCCATCCGCTTGGTGAAATCCCCGTAGGATTTTAAGTCTTCCGAATCGGAAGATTATCGCCCACTTGTTGAGGTGGCGAGAGTTCCACCGGAGGATCGACGGTTTTGTCCCCTGATTGGGAGGAAGCGTCTGAAGAGGCGGAGTGCTCAGACAGTTTGGGAAAAGACATAGGTGGCATCGGTATTGATGGAGTCAGATTCGATGGATTTTTAAACTTTGGAATTGTCAGGTGCAACAGTTTGGAGGGTTTGCCCATCGACCTCAACAGTTGAAGCCTCACAAACTCTGGTGTCGATGCAGGATCTCGATACCGGGAGAGACGTGAAGAGGCGGACTGACGTCCATATTCCATCGGTTGGGATGGGAACCATGGCATACTGCCTGTAAATGGGTAAGCCCAATACATGTATTGCTACTGTCATTGGTCCCAGGAGGGCGGTGGCGGCGGGTGGATTGGTGCCGATGGTCGGTCTCAATCATCAGGTCAGAGCTGTGAAGGACGGACAGACACATTGGCTCCGCGGTCTGAGTGCAGACTTTCAGCACTGGAAGACCAGGAGATCTGTGTTAAGTCCAGATCATGCTCAGAGTCCATGAGCTGGATAGGATGCAGTGAAGGCGACCGAGGTATACCTTGTGGCTGCTGTCAGCACTCAAAATCAAGTGAAGCAGCCCCCGAAAGATTCAATTCCGTGGCCCTCCAAGGGGTCAGCGGAGATTGCACAGGGGGAGTTTTCTTATGCTTTTTAAGCTTGACTGGCCAACCGTCCTTGCCTTCCCTGCATTTTTGGAGGGAGTATGGGCTAAGGACTGAGATGTCTGGGCCAAGCGTTTCAGCATCAGGCGGTAAACCTCTATGTGAGTCGGTATCGGGGATAGCGTAGCCGTTGATGCCGAGGCAGCAGTCGACATTGACGCATGCCCTGAAGTGTCCTGTGATGACATCGGTGAAAGCGTTAACTCCAAAAGCGCAATGTGAAGTCTAGCAGCTCTGTTCTTCCTTGTCTGCTTCTAAAAATTCGCGCAATGAGCACAAGAGTTCACTCGGTGCGATTCCCCGAGGCACAAAAGACAAAGCGGGGGGCCCTCTGGGGGGGGGGGGGAGATCTTGCTGCCGCACTTAAAGCACCGTTTAAAGAAACCCCACCTCTTGGCCATAAGCTGGGAGGGGGGGAACACCCGACAGAGTCCAAAAGGAAATAAATCTGTAGAAACAAAGTCCTTTTGCTTAGTAAAAATAAACAAGAAGAAAACGAAGAAACTTTGAAGAAAAAATGAGGAATAGGCCTAAAAGCCCATTTTTTTTACCAACCGAAGCGGAGAAGATCCTACCAGGGCAGCGGTCAGAAGAGAACTGTCGGGATTGTCGTGCCCCTCCCTTGGTCATGCGCAGTTGGGGCCGGCGCGTCACTGGGGAGCGGGTGCGAAAGTCCTTTTCGCTTTCAAGAGGAACTGATCGAGGTCGGCGCAGGTGCACTATATCCCAGAGGTGTGATGCACAGAGACCATGAAGAAGATCCTGAATATCAGTATTTATGCCCTTCCTGAAAAAATACCTTTATTTTCAAGCACACATCCCGAGTTATAACATATAGTACTATCATGAAAACAATTTCTATACAAATTTCAAACTACAAATAATTTCTACTCAAACTAGACTGCCCTAGAACACAGAAAGTTTGTGTGTTTTTTAAATTGCAAAACACTGAATGTAAGGAGATCACAAAGAGCAAGCTTTGGGGGGGAAAGAAATTGAATTTAGATCTTGTAAAACTGAGCCACTACATCATCTGACTTTCACATACTTTAGAAAAGTAATTAAAATTGTTTTTCTTATGCTTGGTATATGACATAAAAAGCTTTACTGAATTACTGTAATCATATTTCTTATAAATATTGTAAAATCACAAATCCTTTGAAATTGAAAGCTTAATCCACAAAGCTGGAAAACAATTCCCTTAGAAGATGAGAAGAACAGGTAATTTTGAAGACCTTGCATTTATTACTCTACATATGTGGTCCACTACATTGACTGAATGAAAACCAGTGAACACCTTGAGCTGGGATTTATTGTAGCAAAGGTATAAAGACAGAATTGTTTTATTTGATTCACTTTTAAGTCAGGGATCTCCAAATTTTCCAGCAGAAGGTTGGATCCAGAATTCTGTCAGCAGAGTGAAGTAGGCACAGAAGAACTTTCCCCCTCCCCCTCTTCCTTAAAACTTTGCTCAGGGGTGGGGAAGAAAGCCAAGGGGCCATCCAAAGTAGTGGGAGTGGTAAAGTGGGGGGTTGCACTGGGAAAGGAATGATTCTGCATAAATCATCCTCCCCTCTTCTGCCAACTGAGGTGTCATTTTGCTGATAAAATGACTTCTTTGGATCGAACTTCTGAGCTTTTCAAAGTTTTCCAATTCACAATCTTTAGTAGAAATGAATTTTTACAGAAGACTGAAATGCCAAGGAGAATGTGGGGGAGGGGGCAGGCAGGAAACCTGGGGAATTCAAGAGGGATTGAGGGGGGGGGACTTGCATATGAAACTATTTCAAACAACTTTTATTAGTACATTTGTTTAAAATCCTTTAGTGCAGAAAATATAAAGATACATGTTTGGGACAGTGGGGTGCATATGAGAGTAGACCACACAAAGTGAAGTTTGAAGGCACACTTGCATATGGGTATATATTTTGCAAAACTGTTTTTAATTGTTTTAATATTTTTTAAAGCTTGGTTTAATGGGGGGGTTTAATTGCTCCCCACCTTGGGGACCCTAAACTGGGTGGAAAGGCAGCAGAAAATGTTTTAAATAATAAAGAAATATAAAATACAACAAATGGTGACAGGAAAAATGATGTAAGGAGATGAGGAAAGCACACTCAAACCTGGGAAGAGATAGAAGTATGCAGTGCAATATCCTGTTGTTGTTTTTTTAAAAAAACCCGTACATATGCCTTGAAAGATAGTTTGAGCTGCAGACACTAGCAGGTGAATACTTTTATCTGTTCTCCAAAAAGCACTCACTTATGCATGTCAAGCTGCTCCGAATGACACCAGCTGGCCAGGTTGATTCCTCTTCTAGACAGCTAATAATACTAGCAAGGTGGGGTGGTGGTGGTCACTGAAGTATCTTTTCCAGTCACCTTCAGAACCTTGTTATGCATCCCTTTCCTGAACTTTCAGTCTTTATGTCAGATTAAGCACTGGGATGGAAAAAGTCTAGCTGCCTTTTTCACTCAACTTCACCTAATTGCCCACCTTCCTACAGTCTCCATCCCACATATCTTTTGTCCATGCAGGTCTTATGACCCTTAGCATAATTTTGTTTGGTGGTCAAGAGGAAGCTTCCTTCCACCCTTTTTAACAGTGGAAAAGCTGGCTGGATCCAACCTAATATATGATCCCCCCATTTCATAAGTACTGCTGAATCTGAATATTAACCTTTAAAAATATACTGGAATCTTGCGGCACCTTTACGACTAGCAAACTCATTATTATATTTAAAAATCTACAATATCAAAATCAACTACTTAGCACTAAGCAACTACAAGCAAACCAATATAAAAATTTGCAGAGATAAGTGATGGGGACAACAGTGAATAATGAAAAGATGGAGCTCATCTTCCCCAGAAGCTTATCCAGTATTAATAGCTTTTCTTCAGCATGCACCCCCCCCTTACTGACAGGCAGTGTCACAAATATATGCTCAGTTCTGCTCAACATCATTTTGTTAATGTTCTGTTCGTTAATTTAATGAATTATCAAGAGAATATGTTTAGAATGGGAAGTGCTATCTCTCGAATTTCATTTAATTAAACTCCGCTTTAGCAATATGACAGTCAGCATTTCGTGACAGGAATTGTTTTAAGGATGAAGGTAAAAAAAAATTCAGACCAGCCTTGCTAAAACACATGAAAGTATAATCTAAATTACCCTTCCACCCACTGTAATTTATCTCTAATGTTAAAGATGTTATTTCTAAAGTTGGTAATTAATTGGATTCCACAGAGAAATTATTCAGACATTCCCGATAGCAAAACGAGGCACAAAGGCCCACACTATGGTGCCAAAGGACAACTATAAACAACTGTAGTACCTCTCTCAAATTAAGACTTAATGCACAATGAATGCTGGCTGCCTTTTATATGTGGCCATTACTGTGCAGCAAAGAAACTGGCATTGATTTTTGATTATCTTGCCTTAATAAAATATAACAAAAGTGGCTCATGCTCTAGTGGCTTTCCTTTAGTGGTTGTAGTGAGCTTGCAAAGACCACTGTGCCACAGGTTGATCAGGGACAACACCTTTGCTTTTAAAAGCTGCATTCTGGTAAGGACAGAACACTGCAGAGATATCAGCTAGACAGGGCCAGCCCCAGATTATTATGCACCCTCTGCGAGGATCCCTTCTGGCGGCCCCCCTTGCCCCCGTGCACCCACCAATTGTGAGCCAGTGATTTGGCTGCTGCATCGATTAGTTTGCTCTGGTGCCATCCCTTCCCGAGCGGAGACAGAAATGTGTGAGCCGGAGGCTAAAAAACTGTTGAGCTAGCTCACACTCACTCAGCTTAGAAGGAACACTGGAGGGGCGCTGCACTCGTTGCCTCCCCGGGGCGTGCAAAGGGCTTGGGCTGGAGAGGACTGTCTGGTGCCTCCCATCATTTCCTCGCCCCCACCCTGGCCGCCCACTCACTGGAGCTCCCTTCGACCAGCAGGAGGGCGACTCGCCCTAACAGCAGCCACAGACCACGCTGGGCTGCGCTCATCGCCGGAGCCTCTCCACGCCCTCAGTGCGCCCTGGCCCCCAGGAGGAGGCACGCCGGAATGCGGAACCTGCGGGGCACGGGAAGGAGCTTGTGCGGAGTTACTCAGAATTAAGTCCCGCTCTTTTCAGTGGTGTTTAGTCCAATGGGATTGCAGCGGTGTTAGTGATTTTCTCGGCTGAGGTGTAACTTGATTTTTACATCTCAAACTTATGCATTACTGGCATACGTGCAACAAACGAAAAGCCTTTTTAAAACTGGGGGGGGGTGTCAATCTGATTCAGTGAGCACACCTGTTTGCTGGTTCTGGCCACAGCTTTAGCATTTCAAAAAACTAGAGGATTCATAAGCAGAACATTGTTTTGTAAAGGTTCGGGTTAGGGCATGGGAAAATCGCTTCTAGAAAGGAAAGGAAGAGAAATGTCCTGGCATGCAATAAATTTATCACTGCATTCCGGCGACACTTTTTCGATAACGCCCAACTCGCTTCTTCTTTCTAGAAAGACTGCGGCTCCAAACCCGGGCTAGCTTAGGGGTCTCTCCGATCTCGGTGCTACTTATTCCCGAGGAAACACACACCCCGCCCCGCCCCTTCGCATTCCAGGTCCTGGCTGCCCCTTTGCATTGCAGGTCCCTTCGCATGGCCCCTTCGCATTACAGGTCCTGACCGCCGTCTCCCCCACACACCCAGCCAAGCGATCCCGGCCCCCTTTCCTGAATGGGTGTGTGTGTGTCGGCATCCCCTGGGAGTGTCCCCTTTAGGTGTGGGGGGGTCACAGGCCGGAAGCTCTATGTCAGTCCATCCCCCGCCCCAGCTGGCATCCTGTCCCCGCCTGTCCTGGCTGCTGGACTCTCCTGGCCCCTCCTTGGCTCCTGCTCCTCTGTCTGCGCTTCTGGGCGCACTGAAAGACGCGGTGGTCACCCAGTCGGGACTACTAGATGCAGGGCTTTTGGCGGGGGGGGGCTTTTGCCGGGGGCCCAGGTGCAGTTTGGCGCCCCTAAGGGCTGGCCCGCTCTAGCCGAGCGCCTAGTTTGCCTAGTGAGCGAGCTGGCCCTGCAGCTAGATGATTCAAAGTTTTCAACTAAATATGCTTAAGCCAAGCTGCATATAGAGTCTCACATCACTTTTGTGACTTACCGTCGATCCGGCTAACCAGTTCTTCCAACATTTTCACTTTCTTCTGAATGCCAGGTTGAGCAAAGGTATAGTTGTCCTAAAGAGATACAATGGTAAAGGTTGCACACTGAAACCAAAAAGAGGCACTTTATGAACTTTTTGTTGAATAGTATCTTTCAAAACACAGGTCCAGCCTTTGGTCTCTCTCACCCTTGCAGGAAGAGCATGGGGTACCACATACAAGTTTTTGCAAATGTATCCATATTGCTGTTTAGAGAGGATCTGCTTACATCAAGAGCTTATACTGATATCTTTAGGCGAAATGTATCTGTTTATCGGTAGGAAAAGAGAAATGTTTATAGTTTCCAGGTGTGCAGCCATATTAGTCCATAGTAACAGAACAAAAGGTGAGTCCAGTAGCATTGTGAAGCCCAACAAAATGTTCCAGGTTGTAAGCTTCTGTGAGCCAAAGCTCACTTCATCAGATACAAAAAGGAAAGAGAAAATTTAAATTTGTATACCCAGAAAAAATCAAAAGGAGTCTTATCGAAGTTTTGATTCTAGCTTTTGGGGACTAGAGTGCAATACATCAGGGGAAACAGGTCCTCACTACGCAGACATTTATTTATGAGGTTAGGCAGATTATATCTGGTGATACGAGAATTTCAGGACAGAACATAAAGGAGTTCTCGTAAATTGAGTATTGAATTGAATAATAATAAAAGTATTATCTGTTCATTGCTAGAACATCTGTTTTTGATTTTAAATGGGGGCTTACAAGACTCCGCTTGAATTGTGACAACCCTTAAGGTCAGACGTTTAATAAACATATTTCATTAGCAGATGAGTGAAGAATGCAGTCAATAACATTCCAAGTTCAGAAATTCCCAAGAAAGAACCACTTACAAAAAAAGATCAATACCCAGACACTATGAAAATGGCCTTGAACTAACAGTTCCTGTAGCATCTCTCTCACTGACTCCTGTTCCAGATTTATTCTCTTAGGAGTTCCTTGTATCTGGGAACAAGTTTAATGTGCTCCAGGGTGCATAACGCAGAACTATGCCTTATGAATGGGATGTGCCATTAAGAGTTCTTCTTCTTCAGATGCTTAAGATTTTGCAACATGTGCCAGTCTTGAGAACTTTTATATATGACAAGTTTAAACACTTATGAAAAGCACTGTTATTTACAACATGAGGAGATGAATAATTGTGTGCTTGCAAAGAATAAATAACTACAAAGAAGCTTTGGTGTTGAATGATAAGTATAACTGTATGCCTGCCCTAGAAAAAACAATATGATCCAAGTTCTCATTTCAATACTTCAAATACAAGAATATAAACCCCACTTAAGCTTTCATTGTTCAACCCACATATTGTGACTAATGCCTATCTTCAATCCTTATCAAATTCTGCAGGGCATTTCTTTTAAAAATCACCTCTCTTGATAAATAGAAGCAGCTTCCAACAATGAGGAAAATTCTGAGGATGGTATCAAAAAGTGAAGGAAATATTTTAATGTGGTCACTGAAAGGGAACAGCAGTTAGCTAAGAAGGAAAGATACAACTGTCAATAGCTTAATAATACAAGCACTGATGCTTAGGGTAGACAATTTCTCTTCTCTCATAAGGCCCTAAAGTGTATTTGCAAACTAATCTCTGTTTTGAAGGTAAAAATAAGATCTATCCGCATACATATACAAACAAAAGAATTAAATTTAATCTGTGTTTTACCCATGCAAGAATTATTCTTTCTTGTCCTTCAATATAGCTGTGGACTAGTGCACACATCTTGGTTGTCACCAAAAGCCACTGGTTACCACAAGAGCAATCTCCAGGCAAAATGCGAATCACATGGAGTAGCTTAACATGCAAATCAAGAGACTTTCCCCCACGGCTTGGTACCAATCCCACCACATAGAGGGAAGGAGAAATCCTTCCTATGTACCTTTTGACACTATGTATTATCAGTTCCAAACCTGAAAGGCAGCCAGTACATTAACACTTGATCCACCAAGCTGCTTTGTTCAACTGTTCTACTAATCTTCTTGGAACGTGTTTGGTTTTATATCCCTCAACCTAAAGAGGATGCAGCTTCTTCCATGAGCAGTCAATCCCCAGCATGTCTGGTCAAACCAGATGACAGGCCTGGAGCTCTGTGTACAGAGATCTTAATGTTCTTTTAAAAACAATTTAGATTGGGGTCATGGCACAAGGAAAGCAGTAAGGTTTCACCCTTCCTGTAAATCACATCATTTTCACAACCCCATGGAGCTGTCATTTGCTTTCCTGGGAAAAACATGCATGTATGGTATCAGTATGTACGTGTGCGTGTCTTTATATGTGTGTGTTTTCAAGAGAGCAAACAATGGCGCCCTGAGGTCTTTTTAGCTTGGCTTTCCAAACCCACCCCCATATCACAACTCCAAACCAAATCAGGCCCCTGCATGCCCAGAAGGATATAAGAAACTACTTATTTATTAATATAGAAAATGTGTGTGCTGCCTCTTCAAATACCTGTTTGAGGCAGCTTACATAATAAAGAGTACAATAAAACCATACAACCACAGCATTAGAAAAAGCTATAACACACACAGCATAAACACAGCATACAGGCAGCAATATCTTACACTCACAATTATCAATGCTCATAGATGAGACAGACTGGCCATAAGGTTACCAAAAAGAGTTCCAGTGGGCCCATGGCCTGAGCCCTCCCCACTGGTGCCACCCCCCCCCCCAAGAGAAGGGTGGGCATGAGTGAGAAGCATAGGGAACAAAGACTGGCTGCAGCAAGGGATGTTATGTGTCCACCCAGCTTCACTCTGCCCACCTCCTGCTTAGGACTGGCCAGGCAGGTTTTCCCTCCCTTCATTGAGGGTCAGGATCAAGGTGGGGTGGGGCCCTTTTCCAGGGTCACACAACCCATCTGCCCCTGTTCACAGGTAGTCATCCTGAACTAGCAGCATACTCATATTTTTATTTTACTTTGAGCTTGGGTGATACTGATTATCTATTCTAGTTTAAAGGTTATTGTTTTGCTTACCTGTGATGTAATTGTTCACGAAATGCCCAGATCATGAGATATGAAAACTATTTTAAACACACAACATTTATTTATTTATTTTATTTCATTTATACCCCGCCCTCCCCGCACGTGGGCTCAGGGCGGCTTACACAGGCACAAAATTGAGCACAATTCATCTCTGGGGGGAAAATACACTATGCATTTGCTTTCAAAATATATTAACAAAAATCTAATAATTTCCCAGTACAGTGGGATTTATTCCCCTTCATATGTATCCTCCCCCACCCCCATACCCTTAATGCAGTCTCTGGACAGAACACTAATGAGTTAACCCCCCGGGTTGGAGGAGGGAAAAATCAATTTATGTTCATGCTAATTTGCTGCTCAACCTCTACCCAGAAACTGTCAGCTTCGATGTTCTGCAGTGCTTCGGCAGGCAGACTGGAAATATCAAAATTTTCCACTTCTTCTTCTGTTTGATAAAGGGAGAAAAGACATGTCAATGAAGAACATAAAACAAAAGGTTAACCCCACAAAGCTCAAGGATAAGGTAGATCGACCTTTTCCACAAATGTCAAGTATGTAGTTCCTTTATCGAGTACTGAAAACATTACTTAGTTGCATGTTACTTAATTTTTTTCAAGTGTTAATGAATATTCACTTTTGATTATGAAGAAGCTGAATGACATCTGATCAGTTAATGGACGATTCACTTTCTTTATGCACACCTGATACCAGAAAGGCAGCAAGGCTATAAAATACACCAAAACCATCATAAAGAGTTACTGAAGGATGACATCTGAAACTAAAAGACAGGCCTCCACAAAGATCAGGAGACCTTGGCTCTTTCTTCATTGTACTCTCCAAACTGGTCCAACACTGTCCTCTTAAGAATACTATTTATATGCCAGGTTTAGATTACAAAGGTACCCAGAGTAGCAAAGACATTCTCAAGGGGCACTCCACCCTGAAATGACAAGCAAATGTTTGCCAGGTAAACATATACAAGCATAGCTATAGTGGGGGCACTACTTTGAACAGAGATGGAAACACAGCAGGCAGGGACTCTTTGTGCATCTTACACAAGTACACACACTTTAGTCCAGATATCATGCCATTTCATGATAAACCAGCAACTTCTTCCACATACCATGGTTTCTTCCAGGTTTCCAATTGTACTTGACAGGGAGCAAATTTGATCCAAGGCCCACAAAGTTGCTGATTACAATGAACTGAAGATATGCCTCCCCAAACATGCAGTAGGCATGTAAAAGGAAGTACAGCTAATTGTGGCTCTTTTGTGAATGCCCCACCCCTTTACAATTTGGGGGCACAGCTCCCCTTTATACAATTACCTTAGTAGACACAGCTGTCCTTATGTTGTTACAGCAAGGACAAAACACTCCTCAGAGGTGGTAGAGACTTGCATCTTAAAAGGTTTTTAAACACACACACACACACACGTATGTATGTATGTATAGTAACTGAGTCTCAATTTTATTTAGTTAGTTATTTTTAGCGAACAGAGTTAGAATCTCTATCAAAGAAGCCAGCATAAGGCACCAATTCCCACAGTACAAACATACATGCACACAAAAATACAGCCAGCCAGGTTGTTTCATTGGGGGGAGAAACAGCAACAGGGAACTGTGACATCTTTTTTAAAAATCACAACATGGTGAGATGGCAAGAGGAGAGAGAAAGGGTAGATGCTGGCACAGGTCATGGTACATGTCTGTCTACAATATATTACAGTCTTGAAACAAAGATTAAGAAAGGTATTTGCAGATTAATAAAGTAATCTTCCCAAACCCTTATCTTGATATTTTGCCCTCTGGGTTTCCAACAAGCTATAAACCAGCAACAGCTTTCTCTCTTTTTAAACCCTTAAGCTTGAGGAAGAGCTCTGTTAAACTCAAAAGCTTTTTTACTACTATGAAATTTTTAGCCTATCTTTAGAAGAACTTTAGCAGACCGCTAACTGCTTGGCCATTTTCCCAGTGTCTTCTACTTGGAAATTCTTCTTTTGGCAGATGGTTTCACAGCAGAGGGAGTAACCAAAATCAAGTGGTCTCATCAACAGGGAAGCAAACAATCTATGAATGTCCCCAAGGAGAGTATGATAATCTCTGACTTAGTCAATACTAGCTTCCAAGAAAAGAAATGTATTCATGTCATGCTCACACCAGAAGAGTTCTTGATGCCTTAACAGATGCCCACAGATCAAACAGTTGGTGAGCCACACTGCAGGAGTACATAAAGTTCTTGTTACATTTTCCCCTCTGCCTGGATCATTGACAGAGCACTGGGAACCAGCAATGAATCATGCACTGAAGAAGAAAAATCAGGAGCTTATTCTTTTGATACTTTTGAAAAATTAAAATCAAACCACTAGCTTCCCTCCCTCAACCTCTGTCTACTGATATGTCAAAATTATGTTTTTAGAAATAAGGAATTTTGTTTCTGGTACCTTTTAGAGTGATGGCTGATTGGTGGCATTAGTCAGAGGACTGAGCCTCAAGTCAGCAACAGAGCCACAGGGTGAGGCAAGAGCTGTTTTCTATGCCATGTGGCTTAATTCGTGACAATACTAAGTTGTAACAGCTTGTTGTTTCATGCAGCCACATGTAATTTCACCTCCAACTAGGAAGAAACATTTTCTCTAGTTGTTCCAAATAGATACAGAAAGGTTGTTGGCGGTTATGGGCAGTCCTTTGCCCTAAGGCTGCCAAACCAATGGAAAGATTCCCTCTGTTCCACCCCAATGCATTTAAAGTCCAAGACATAAACTTCCCAATCTGATGGGAAAAGAGAAAAGAACGCCTCTCTAGGAATCCACAACCACTCATTTTAATCCACTGTTTGACTTGAAATCCTAGCAAGGGCTCTCTTGCTGCATTTACCATAATTTCAAGCCAAGCCAAGGTCTAAAATAAACTGTTATGGATTACTAGATTGAGATTACAATAACTGCACCCAGTGACAGAAAAATGGAACAGGACAGCCTGGCGTCTTGTGCCTCTCTCCAGCAACCTTGCCATAGGGAATTTTGTACACCCCAGTCTTCCCCCTCTCAGAAGCCTTGCTTGGCCTAGTAAAATTCAGGGAACTAGTCAGACCCTACTTCTATGTTAATGCAAAGTGAAATATAAGACACCATTAGGAGATTCAGGTCCTTGCCTGAGGTCTTCAAACAAAGTTGTTTCTGTGAATGGAATTTCACTGAACGCAAACAGAAACAAGTGCTTCACTAACTACCTGAACATAAATCTGATCTAGTAGCTTCAGCTGTTCACCTCACTCCAATGAAAACACACAAAAAACCACTCACATTATGGCAACAGAAACAAATAGTTTAGCAAGAAGTCATCTGACTTAACAACATCATTTGTACTGGCTGCTCACTGTTGGGAACAGGATGTTAAACCAGACAGAGAGCTCTTATCATGGTCCTATGCTTCTGTACCTCTAATAGGTGCATAACAGGCAACAATCTACAGGTGAGACATTTCAACTCCAGGTAAATGGATTCACTGATGGGAAAAAGCTTCAACTTGTTCAAATTTTTGGTATTAACCTTCAAGGCCCTAAACGGTCTGGGACCAACATATCTACGGGACTGGGAGAGCCGGTTTGGTGTAGCAGTTAAGAGCAGCAGACTCTAAACTGGAGAAACCAGGTTTGATTCCCCTCTCCTCCACATGCAGCCAATTTGAGTGACCTTGGGTCAGTCACAGTTCTCTCAGAGTTGTTCTCTCAGAGCTCTTTTAGCCCCACCTACCTCACAAGGTGTCTGTTGTGGGGAGAAAATGGGAAGGAGATTGTAAGCCACTCTGAGACTCCGAGTGAAGGGCAGGGTATAAATCCAACTCTTCTTCTCTCCTGGCATACTCCCCAAAGAACATTACGTTCTGGGGAAAAGAACCTACTGGTGATCCCTGGCCCGAAAAATATCTGGCTGTCCTCAACCAGAACCAGGGCTTTTTTAGCCCTGGCCATGATCTGGTGGAACTCTCTGTCGAATGACATTCATGCCCTGCGGATCTAATGCAGTTCTGCAGGGCCTGTGAGGCAGAGATGTTCCACCAGGCCTACGGTTGAGGACAGCAATGATTTCCATCTAGCCTGGCACTTCCATCTCCCTCCTCTCCCCATGGGGTAAGGTTACAACTTGTTATAACTTCAGTGTCACCTGAAATTGTCCTGTATTTTATTGTTTTAATTGTTTGATTTAATCTGTAATTGTGGCTATTGGAACTGTTGTACACCATTCTGAGCCCTGTGCACAGGAGAGGGTGGTCTATAAATCAAATTTATAAATAAATAAACAATCTCAAGGAATGCCACCAAAAACTCAAAATAAAACTATTTTCATTCACTTTAACAACAACAACAACAACAACAGAAAAAGAAGTGTCATACAACACTTATTTTCTAGTGATTCTCAAAACTGTAAATGCATCAGCTGGGCTCCAAAGACTTTTTTCCATTGCAGAAGTAGTCACCAATTACCAAAGCAGAATTTCAGGGAACACAGCAGGCTGTAGCAGGAAGGGGGAAGAAAGCCAGAAATTTCATTCTGAAAATGGAACTTTAATCACCTCTGTATTTTTAAGTTCAAAATTACATGAATGTTATCATTCTTAACTGAATTAAACAATTTTTTAAAAAAATACTGTTTTATACTACATGTCACAAAATCAAACACTGACAAAGTATTGTGACTCCAAAAAAGCTGGGTCACACTTGTAGAGAACACTGTCAGAAACTCATATTGGCCAGGTAAGAACAGAGAATAAAGAAACATTCTGAAAAAGAGAATGCTGAGGTGTTATCATGGCAAATACACATACGATATAATCCTATTAGTAAGCAGGTCATTGTAAGCAATACTGAAAACTGTCATCCACAAAAGACTGCAGTATAAGTACTAAACAGTATGTAGGCTTTTTGAAAGGGAAAAGTTAAGGGGATAATATGCATCTTTGTCAATATCTGGATGGAGGGGGGAAAGACACCACTATACGAAAATCCCCAATTTCAATATCTCGCAGTAACGTCTCTCATTTTCTTCAGTTTCCTCTGGCTATTCTCATTGTGCTGTCTGTGTAAGTGTAGAAGACGGCAAAATAGTTGCCTGAAGAAAAATGGTTGTGACATGAAGCAAGTGACGTGCTGATCCAAGAGCTGTGGCTGCCGCAAGCCTCCCCATTAGCTGCTGTTTACTCCTTCACAGCATATTATCCTGTTCTTGTGAAAGCCTCCTCTGAGCAAAGGAAAGTAATTCATTTAGAAAGGCTCTAATGAGATACTTTTTCTGCAGGCAGCGCAACAATATGAAAAGGGAATTAATTACAGTGTGTAATGCATCGATGTAGTACTCTGACACCAAAGGGTCAGAAGACAACCAGTAAATAACTTTGGGATGGTTTCAAGAACTATTAATATTTCCCAAAACAGGTATACTCAGAGGTAAATTCCACTGAGTTCAGTACGGCTTGCTCCTTTGTAAGCGTGGAAGGGAGTGCCACTGCAGTATTTGCTTACTCACAGGTCTCACAGAATAAATCTTTCCATCAATATTCCAGGGTGGCCACTATTACTGACAGATCTGAAAGATAAATTCCGCTTCTTGTTGCTAGAATAGACTGCTTTGTGAAAGCTACTCTGGGGCTTAGTTATGTCTTATTAGCAAGGCATCTGCTTTGTTGAAGATTAAATTCATGAGGTACAATTCAAAGCTCTGTGTCAGCAGGAGTTTCTAATTCTCTTTCAAAGAACAACACTCCATGGATCTTTATCTCACATATGAGCGCTCTCTCACTCTCTCTCTCTCTCTCTCACACACACACATTCTCAGAATAAGAGAAGACTAAATACAATGAACTCAGAGACTTTGAAATCTTTTTTTAAAAGATTTTATTTGTGGGTATAACTTACAAAAGGAGAATCTTTTTTTTAAAAGATTTTATTTGTGGGTGTAACTTACAAAAGGAGAATTAACGGGTGTTCTCTCAAAGGCTATGAACTAACATGACAAAGATCTATCCATGGTAGATGCTGCCCAATTTGGTACCACTGACCAACTTAAAAATAAATAAATAAATCTCTAGTATTGTTAGCTATCTTGTTTTTGCTCTGCTCCCAGTCTTTTAGAGGAGCTGTATACTTCATTTGGTGTTAGAGAGATGTCTGACTGACTAATCTCCCTTATATATAAAAGCCGAATGGTGGTGGCACTTCTCTAGAACATTCCACATGCTCCGGAATTGGTTGGCGCCCTCGTGTGTCACTCAGAATCTCCCTCCCCCCCATAGCCAGACAGAACACAGAGGTTATTTGCCTATGCAGCCACATTGGCCTTTGCCTCAGAGCACAGAGGTCATTTGCATATGTGACTTGATTGGCTTTTGCCGCTAACATTCTAAACACTTTGCTGTTCTGAGGTAAAATCTGTCCAGTCTCCAGGTGAGGGCTGCAGATCACTCAGAATAACAACTACTTTCCAGATGGCAGAGATCAGTTCCCCTGGAGAAAATGGTGGGCTCTGCATCCTTATATGCTGCTGAGGTGGCCCCTGTATGACAGCCAATGTGACGTAGCAGTCAGGGCTTCAGAGCATGGGAGAGGCTGCAGGTGTGTGGTTGGTGGAAAGCTGAAGAGTGAGGGGAAATAAGGGCAGGTTGATAATTGGCTGGGCAGGAGATAGGGTTGCCAACTCCAGGTGGGAAATTCCTGGAGATGTGAGGGATGAAGCCTAGAGAGGGTGAGGTTTCAGGAGGTGTGGGACCTCAGACAGGTACAAAGCCATAAAGTCCACCCTCCAAACCAACCATTCCCTTCTGGGGAACGATCGTTGCCAATCTCCAGGTGAGAGCTGGAGATCACTCAAAATCACAACTGTTCTTTAGGTAGCAGAGATCAGTTCCTCTGGAGAAAATGGTGGACTCAGTGTCATTATACCCTGCTGAGGTCGCCACAGCAAATTGACACTGAGTGTCCAAGGCTGGAGCACCCGCCTGGAGCCTCTTTCTAGAGGCCGTTGAATTTATTTCCACAACGGGCCTTTTTCCTAGTCATTTTTATATTTCAAATGGAGGCTGCTATCACATCTCCTCCTTCTCAGAGGGCCAAAAGGCTAAACCAGCACCACTCTGCCTATTCAGATCTGCCTGGCATCCCACACAGGATTCAGACAACAACACTTTAAGATTCCCTCACTTTCCTTAAAAAAAAAAAAGATTCCGACTGATGAAGAGTTTCAGAGAGCATACTATGCATACTATTTTGTACTGTTTTGGTAGGTCACAATGAAAGGTATTACATGGCTTTTTCAAATGTTCCTGTAAGTGGTTCTAAACAAACAATATTTTTATAAAAGATTAAAACTGTGGAGAAATGACATAGGCTTTGAAAACAGCCATTAGAGCAGCATTAGAGCAGCAGTTAAATAATGAAACATTTTAAAGGAAAAATAAAGCTTGACAATCCTCACTCCTAATAAGCTGCGGAATTTCTGTGCTGAGGAACCTAGCAAGGTTTTCAGGTGTCCGACTAACAGGGTACTCTCCTTCTCTGTTTCAATAGCAGAAAGAGTATAAACAAAGCTTCTAACCAAATGGCTTCTAACTGCCTAAGTGAACAGAAAGCCAGGCAGAGCAATTCCACGGTGAAAACACTATTCAGAGGATAGTATATTTCAATGGATTCTTAGAAGCAGGTGTGGCCACTGCTTGGATCCATAAATCTCTGAGCAGCACAACAGCTTAGTCCAAGATCATGGGGAGACGGGGAGATCTTTACTTCCACTATCATCTTTGTCTTTCTAGCCATTCATTTGTGTCCAAGCCATTTCTCAACCTTTCTGAACATGCTCACTTCTTTTTACTTCCATTCCCTTTGCTCACTGAGGCCTTTCCCCATACTCCTTCCTATACTTGAGTATCTAGAAATTCACAATAGTCAACCGAGAACTGGAATTCTCAACTGCTTGCAACAGTTGTTTAAATCTGTGATGGCTCATTCATACAGACATAAAAATGCTTCAATGGAGATCGCGGGCATGGAGTGTGCCGGACTGGTGCTGGAGACCGAGGAGAACATGGCTATCTGGCTAGTGTACCGACCGCCTAACGCACCGGCCAGTGGCCTGCCGTCCCTGCTGGAGGCCGTATCTGGCTGGGCGTTGGAGCACCCAAGGCTTCTGGTCTTGGGTGATTTCAACGTCCATGCTGATGACGCGGCCTCCAGCTGGGCTACGGACCTAGTGTCGTCCATGGAGGCACTGGGGCTCTCCCAATGTGTATCGGTCCCCACGCACCAGGCCGGGCACACGCTCGACTTGATCTTCGCTGCGGGGATTTCAGTGGACCGGATTACTGCTACGGCAGTACCATGGTCGGACCACTACTCCCTGAAGGCTCGTCTGAACATCCCACCCCAACCCTGTTTAGGCGGCGAGCAGATTTTAGCTCGCCCACGGAGCCAAATGGACCACGTACGGCTTCAGCTGGCTCTACGGGATCCGATGCCCCCTGGTGGCTCATTAGATGAGCTTGTGGGGGACTGGCATGACCGGCTCTCCACAGCTATTGATGAGATCGCTCCCAGGCGCCCTCTGTGCCCCCGCACTAGGCTGGCCCCTTGGTATACCCAGGGGTTGCGGCTTATGAAGCGGGAACTTAGATGGCTGGAGAGACGGTGGCGGCGTGCTCGTGACGAAGCATCAAGAACATCCTTCAGGACGTTTATGAGATCCTACGAGATGGCAGTCAAAGCTGCTAAGAAGGAATTCTACGCAGCCGCGATTGCGTCCGCTAGCTCACGCCCAGCCCAATTGTTTAGAACAATTCGGTCTTTAACAACTCTGCCACAGGGCAGACAAAACAGTAGGGAATTGGATATCGGCTGTGAGGCTTTTGCGAGCTATTTTGCGGATAAAGTCTCGGTGCTCCGCCGCGACCTCCCCCCCACAGTTGATACAGTGAGCGAACTTGAGGCCCCTTGCACGTCCTCGTCAAGTTTGGAATGTTTTGACCCGCTCAGTCTGGAGGAAGTTGACAGATTGCTCGTAACTGTACGTCCAACCACATGCTCCTTGGATCCGTGCCCTTCCTGGCTCATTAAGGCGGGCCACGAGGGGTTTCGAGGTGCCGAACGGGAGATTGTTCCCTGAGGCACTGAAGGAAGCGATGGTCCGCCCTCTCTTGAAAAAACCAACTTTAGACCCGACCGAATTGGCCAACTATCGGCGGGTGTCTAATTTGCCCTATTTGGCCAAATTGATCGAGAGGGCGGTGGCGGCACAGCTTCAGGGCTTTCTGGATGACGCTTCTGTCCTGGATCCACTTCAGTCTGGCTTTCGCCCTGGTCATGGGACGGAGACGGCACTGGTTGCCCTTTCTGAAGACCTCCGGAGGCATTTGGATCGAGGTGGTGTGGCGGCACTGGTGTTGTTGGATCTGTCGGCCGCGTTCGATACGGTCGACCACCAGTTGTTGACCCACTGCCTCGTCGACGTGGGGATACAGGGGCTTGCCCTTCAATGGCTCGCCTCTTTTCTCCAAGGTCGGGGACAGAGAGTGGTAATAGGGGAACAGCAGTCCCAGAGACACCCGCTTGAATGTGGTGTGCCTCAGGGGGCAGTGCTTTCCCCGATGCTCTTCAACATCTATATGCGCCCTCTTGCCCAGATTGCCAGGAGGTATGGGCTGGGTTGTCATCAGTATGCAGATGACACCCAGCTCTATCTGATGTTGGGCAGCCGGTCGGGCTCCGACCCAGAAGATCTGCACCAGGGATTACAGGCTGTGGCTGAGTGGCTCAGGCTGAGCCGGCTGAAGCTAAACCCAGAGAAGACGGAGGTCCTGGGCCTGAGTCGGAATGGTTTGGGGTTGGGGCTCCCTCTCCCGACCTTCGATGGGGTGCCTCTGGTGCCTGTGTCGGAGGTTAGGAGTTTGGGAGTGCTCCTGGATTCCTCCTTAACGATGGAGGCCCAGGTAGCAGCCACGGCCAGGTCTGCATTTTACCATCTGCGGCAGGCTCGGCAGCTGGCTCCCTTCCTCGACCGCGAAGACCTGGCTACAGTGATCCATGCGACAGTCACCTCAAGGCTAGACCACTGTAACGCTCTCTACATGGGACTGCCTTTGTCGCTGATCCGGAAGCTGCAGCTAGTGCAGAATGCGGCAGCTAGGCTGCTGATGGGCCTCCCCAGGTGGGAGCACATCAAGCCTGGGGTGAAGGCGCTGCACTGGCTGCCAATAGCATACCGAGTCCGCTTCAAAGTGCTGGTACTTACCTTTAAAGCCCTATATGGCCTGGGTCCGACCTACCTGAGGGACCCCCTTTCCCCGTATATACCCCCAAGAGCACTTCGGTCGGGAACCCAGAACCAGTTGGTGGTGCCGGGTCCCCGAGAGGTAAAGCTGGCTGCGATAAGGGCTAGATCTTTCTCAGTGGCGGCCCCTACCTGGTGGAATGAGCTCCCGGAGGAGATCAGGGCCCTGCGGGACCTTATGCAGTTCCGCAAGGCCTGCAAGACAGAGCTCTTCCACCAGGCTTTCACGTAGGGGCTGCCGCTACTACCACCACCACCAATGGTAGCAATACCATCGAGGTCGGGAATGCCCTTGGAAACTTAGCAGTAATAAGAACTATGCGACAATGAGAACAACGGACTGGCTCGGACTACCTTTTGGATACTGATACCCCAACTGGGGTTGCTGGAAGATATCATTGTAACATCCTAAGACCATCTTGACAATGGAAGCACTTTATTGTTAATTGTAATGTAATGTTTAGGTTTTGATTTTATGGTTTTACTGGATTTTATGCATGGGCTTGCGCCCCCTGTAAGCCGCCCTGAGCCCGCTTGTGGGGAGGGCGGGGTAAAAATACGTAAATAAATAAATAAATAAATAGCCATCATCAAAAAATAAATATGCCCTTGCAGCTCATTTTGAGAATTCTCCCCATCTACTCAAAGACCAAAAAAATCCCATATAAAAGGAAACACATCTACAAACATGGTTTTTAAAAAGGTGAGTAATGAAGTCATTGGAAAATACACGCAAGATAGAATGCATGTTTAAAAAGGGGGTCATATGCAGCAAGCAGTTTACCATATTTATCCAAAAATAAGGCTTTGAATGTAAGACGACTCGCCCATTTAAAAAAATGTGACACACAAGAAGTTTGTTAGCATACATACATGAAACTAGTATGCCAACTTCCTTTCTTTCTTCATAACACTCCAAAGGCATGAAGGGACACTAGTCTTCTTTTTGGTACTAATTGTGTTTAGATTAGATTTTATTTAAGCCAAATTGGTAGAAAGGCCTTAAATGTCACAAGTTAATAAAATGTACCCCCAAAACTGTCCTTTTTTTAATTGGCTAACTCAGGGGTCATTTCCTGTGAGAGCGCACAGGAGCGGAGCTCCGGCAGTAAGGAGTCCAGGGGGTGGGCACATGCAATAAGCCCCTCCCCCTGCTCCCAGCAGCCCTCAGTTGGGACACAAGGAGCAAGAAGCAGCCAGGTTCCCCCCCCCCCAGCCCGCCTTCAGGTACAAGCTCTCCCTTCTCTGTGAGGGCAGATCTGCCCGTCCCCCCCCCCCAACAGCTAGCAATCCAACACAGTCCAGTGGAGCCTGACAGGTGGGTGTTGCCTTCTGACACACTTCCGGTGATGTCAGGGGGTGTGGCATATGCAAATAACTCAAGCTAAAATGTGTGGACATGTTGAGCAGATGTTGCTGAAAACAGCAGATCTCTTTAGAGAATTAGAGAAGATTTTGATGAGCTTGAGAAACAAGCAAAAACCACCTTGCCAAATGTTAACTACAAAACAAGGAGACAAAGAGTAAGGGAACGACAAAGAAATGACAGAAGTGCACCTGATGCCTCAGATGCACTTTCTTCAAGAGATAAGTTTAGGATAAAATCCTTTATTCCTATATTAGATGCACTTGAAGCCAATTTAAAAAGAAGTACTGTGTACAGTGATGTTTCACAATTGTTTTCCATTCTTGCTAATCTGATAGCATCTAAGCAAGAATTTCAGCAAGGTGTTGAACTGTTGATGGAAGCATACCCAGAAGGTATTGACCTGAAACTTATTGATGAACTTTTGCACTTTCACCTGTACGTGAGACAAAGCCATAGGCTTACAGAAGAGCACTATTTGTCTCATACAGAACTTCATCAAATTATATACAAGGAAAAAATTCAGATGGCCTTTCCTTATGTGGAAGCAATCTTGCGGCTATTTCTTAACTTTATGGTCACTAACTGCTCGGGAGAGAGGAGTTTTTCAAGACTCAAAAGAATTAAAAATGAATTAAGGGCCACGATGTCTCAAGAGAGGTTGTCCGCACTGAGCATTATGTACATTGAAAGTGACAAACTTAGACAAACAAATTTTGATTAAGTTTTGGGTGATTTTGCTATGAGGAAGGCTAGAAAAAAAAATTTAGTCTTACTGTATTTGATGGTTGTAGTTTACTTCTTAATATGAATTTTAAAATTGACTGTTTAATGACAACATAGAGTAGATTCTAAAAGTGCCACACTGTCAGGTAATCATGTTTTTTTTTATTTATTTATCTTTCAACTTTCTACCCCGCTCGAACCCCCAGGGGGTCTCTGAGCAGCTTACAGTTAATCGCTTATCCCTACCTATGTCCACATACGCTGGGGATGGGGACTGCCCTACCGGCACCCTGTGGAGGTCTTTTGTTGATCTTCTTCCTCCCGGTCGGCTTGGCTTTTTCTGGCTTCTGGCTCTCACTTCCTCCTTCTCCTCACGGTCTTCTGGTGGTGGATCAGCAGGTCCCTCTGGCGCGCAGGTACGCTCCGGCACGGCTCCGGCTCTGTCCGCTTAGGCACCACCGCGCCTGCGCCTTCCACGAACCTCGCGTCTCCTGGCTCCGCCTCTCCGCTACGTCCGGTCCACCGTGGATGTTACACTCGGTCGGCATCATTTTGCCGCTCGCCGCTCTGCCGTTCACCGCTCGCCACCGACACTCCACAAACCCCCTTGACGGGGGAGGGTGCTCCCTACCATCTAAGGTAGGTACCCAATTTATCTACTCGCAGTTTTTGATGTTAATTCCTACTTTCGAACCGCTGGGTTAGCGGGAGCTGGGACAGGGGCCAGGTGCTCATTCTGGCCGCGGCGGGTCATATTATTTACACATCCCAGGCAATATAATTTGTAAACTCAAGGTTGTTTTTTTTAAGAATAACATTACAACTTCATTTTCCTAAAAATTAATGCTTATTCCACAAAAAGTTTACAAAGTTCAGTTACTGAAAAAGTTTTTCAGTGTTAATTTTAACATTTATGCATTTTTTTCAATCATGATGATATTTAACAATAACATCTTATGTCCTTTAGAGGAGAAATTATGAATTGCAGAATTTTAAATACCCATCATCATCCTTGGCTTCACTCAATTTTGTTTATAACACTCTTCCATTTTCTTCTAGTCGTGCGGGTGGGGGATTGGGAGGGGCCTCACAAATGGAGTAGCCTAGGGCCTCTCTTCATCTAAATCTGGTCCTGCTCACACCGTGTGTCATGTAGTGCCTGTTGCTTTACCAGGCATCAAGGGAGAGAAAGAAGGAAATGAATGAAGGTTCTGGCCTTTAGCAGCTGCTACAGATTTTCAGTAAAAGTTCCAGCATAAAAGGGAAGATATTTCAAAAGCCATGTATATGCTGATCTGAATCAAATCCCCTAATCTATATATCTAATTCCCAAGGCGCCCCCTGTGTGTGGATATCTAAATCAGCACATCGGGGGCACCTGGGGGGCAGGGAGATTTTCCTGCGCACATGGGGCAATGCCCAGGTGTGCAGAAAAATCTGAAAACTGTAAAAAAATATATAGGGGGGATAATTAAATTCGCAGCCGCTACCATCACCAGAGAAGGGGAGGGGGAGGGGGAGAAGGCTTGGCCGGCCGGTGGCTGTAAGCGGCTCGGCTCTCGTCGCCGCCTGGGGGGGGAGAACGTTTGGTGGGCTGGTGAGGCCTTGCCGCCGCCGAGGAGGAAGGGAGAAAGTTTGGCAGGCCGGCAAGGCCTCGCTGCCACCGGGGGAGGGGGGAGAAAGTTCGGCGGGCCAGCGAGGCCTCGCCACCACTGCTGAGGGGGGGAGGGAGAAAGCTTGGTGGGTCAGTGAAGCCTCGCTGCCGCCGGGGGGGAGGGAGGGAGAAATGAGTATTGCGGGTCCCCCTACTTGTTCATTCTAAATGTCCAGCTTGTAAACCATTTCCAAATTCAATGTGACTGTAGAATTTTTTTTAAATCGAACAGAGCAAAATGCCGTTTTCTGAGTCTGTGATATGGACTCACATAATGGAAGAACATCCAAACATTGTGCTACAGAAAAGCAAGGGCAGCAATTCTATTTAGATGTTTTTTACCCTTCTGCAGCAGGTCCACTCAACTAGAAGCAGATATACTTCACTGCCAATACTTCACTGATTAAAGCACCTTTGGATAAATGCAAAGGTCTTCTGGAATGAACAATGAAATCAAAGTATCATAATTTGTATTTTAATTTTTCATAAGGAAACACACAGCTTGCAACAGACTGTGTTTCATTAGCATAACCCAATTACACAGAAACTCATTATTCCAAAAGTCACTGTTAATACTGTTACTAGGATTATAAATATGTTTACAAAACTGGTGATGGGGGGGAGAATCAGTCAAGAATTACATTTTGCTACTTTCTTCAATATTAAACTTTTGTAATCAATCTGTGCTAATTGCTACTGAACACAAGCTACAAACAACATTTCTGCAGGTTCAATTAAATATTAACCCTTTCATGGCTGCAATTACTTATTTACTGGTTTCTTAAAATGTCCTGGCTTCTTGCCAAACAAAATAATTAAATATTCCAATTTCAGAAAAATATCTAGAAGAATTCTGTCATTATGCAACTATTTGTAATCACTTTCATATAATCAGTGTCCATTTTAGCTAGAACAAGATCATATAGTATACACTACTTTTCCTTTTACTGTTATTAGTCGATGATGCTAGAAGCATTGGCACAGAATCCATTAAAACAAAGTGTTCAACCTTGTTGAGCTTGTGTGAGCACTTCTGAAATTCTGAGAAAAGTTAGAAGGTGGCACCATTTCATGTTTGTGCTGTTCTAGTATATGATTCTGCCCACAATTTTGCCAAGACAGAAACGACATCTGCAGCAAAGAGGCAGCCCAAACAAGTATCTTGGCCAATGTGCATTGCAGTTGTGTTTATAATCCATCTAGAACCTAAATTTGACTGTGAGGGGCCAGTTCTTCGGGGAGCTGATTGTGCTCATCTACAAAGGTTCTTCATTTTATGTTCAGAACATGAAGATCTCTATTTCTCACTTTATGACACATGACAAGAATTTACAACCAGCTTTTTGACCTTTTCCGGACTTTCGGGCCCATGGCTGTACAGGTCCGTTAATTGATTAGTATTTGAACTGATCTTCAAGGCTAAAAAGCCTTGTAGTCCAAAGGGAAATGGCAAACCAAGAATTTAATCTCACAACCTACACATTTGCTGCAGTCACTATGTTTCAGTACAGTACTATCGAAATGGTCCCCTGCTTGCTGTTTTAAACCTGACAGGGTAACACAGAATGATTCATATCCTTTCATATCTTTAAAAGCAGACTCCACAAAAGCTCTACAGGCTTGGAAATGTAAATGGCTTAGAAAAATAAACATCATTCATACATTTTATCTACATTCTATACAACACTTGAGACTCTTATTAGGTGGTTGCTATACCTGCACTTTGAGTTCTTAAAACATTTGTCTGATTTTTTATGGGGTTTAAAAAACAAAACAAAAAAACAATTGCTCTAAGAGTGACTGTGGGTAGGTACAGGAAGGTATTTGACCGGAAGGGATTGGGACATTTTATTTAATTTCTCCTCATAACTCTCCAAATGTTATTCAGAAGCTTCTCAGAAAGTAGTATGTTATAATATTTAGATCTACCCAGCTGTGGTAAGGAATATTACTCTCTCAGGTTGTTTTTCTTTTCCACAGTTAGCATTTAAAATTTGGCTGTAGTTATATACCTTAAATGGTTCTTTACATCATTCCCTGAAATATTATGTGTCCATTAATAGATGCAATGATTCAGCTGGAACTCGTGTTGTACAATGACTGATTGATAATCAAACGTCCTCCAAATTAATTTGATGCCCACCTCTAAAAATAAGACCCCTCTCTCTTAAAAGATGATAGGGATTTTATACATTAAGGCATAAAAAGTATTTTTACCACCAAATTACATTTTTGTCTGCCTATAGGCTGGATTTATTTTGTCAGTTTTCTTTGTCTTATTCTCCCAGTTTATTTTTAAACAAACTGACATTAAAAAAAATTAAGATTCTTCTAATCAGCTGATTTTCTCCACACACCCTGCCCCACTTTTTATACTAGTGTTCCATGCTGGTTTTTGGGTATACTTTGTGGAAGTTGATAGCCACCTCAATGGTGATACTGATGAGTATGGGATATAAAGTGAAAGCTGCAGTGAGAGCAATTGGGAGAAACAAATCACAGAAATGGAGTCCATCAAAATCTTAACTAGAATATGCCAACAAATATGGAAAACAAAACAACACCTCACAGACTGTAATGCTCAATTTACATCCCAATTCTGAAAAAGGAAACATCAAAGACTGCAGCAACTATCGGACCATTGCATTAATTTCTCACATAAGTAAACTGATGCTCATAATCGTACAACAAAGACAACAAGAAATGCCAGCTGTTCAAGCTGGATTCAGAAAAGGAATTTGCATTGGTTACTGGAGCATATGAGAGAATTTCAGAAGAAAATCAGCTGGTGTTTCATAGATTATAGTAAAGCTTTTTACTGAGTGGAACATGAAAAGCTATGGTTGGCTTTAAAGGAAATGGGTGTACCACAGCATCTGATTGTTTTGATGTTCAACCTATACTCTGCACAACAGTCTACTGTTAAAAAAGAATATGGGAAACAGATACCATAAGGAAAGCTGGATTAGATGAACATGGAGTGAAAATTGGTGGAAGGAACATTAATAATTTGAGTTAGTCAGATGACACCACATTACTGGCAGAAAACAGTGAAGACTTGTAACAACTACTCCTGAAGGTTAAAGCAGAAAGTGCCAAAGCAGGATTACAGTGGAATTATCAAGATGATAACACTAAGGACCACTGGAAATTAAACAACTTTAATTGTTTCAGAAGGAGATTGAGATTGGGAAGGGCAGCCATGAAGGGGCTAGAAAAGATTCTTATGTGTAAGGGTCATTCGCGACCAAGGTCAAGTTAATTCATGCCATAATATTCCCCATTACTATATATGGGTGTGAAAGTTGGACAATGAAGAATGCTGACAGGAAGAAAGTTGATTAATTTGAAACATGGTGTTGGAGGAGACTTTTATGGATACCATGGACCATCAGAAAGACAAATAAGTGGATTCCAGATCAAATCAAGATTGAACTCTCCCTAGAGGCTAAAATGACTAAGGCTATCCTACTTTGGTCACATTATGAGAAGACAATACTCACTGGAAAAGACAATAATGCTAAGAAAAGTAGAAGGCAGCAGGAAAAGAGGAAGACCCAATATGAGATGGATTGACTCACTCAAGGAAACCATGGCTCTCAGTTTGCAAGACCTTAGCAAGTCTGTTAATGATAGGAGGTTTTGGAGGTCATTAATTCCTAGAGTCACCATAAGTTAGAAGCGACTTGACAGAACTTAACACAAACTTGTAAGCATGGAAATGAATACATCTGCTATTGTTGCTTAGAAAACATGTTCTTTGTTATTCTTTCATAATTATTATTTATTTATTTATTTCCATTTTTATCCCACCCACCCCACGAACAGACTCAGGGCAGCTCACATTCATTGGCACAGAGTACCATATAAAACACATTAAAACAGTTAAAACATTTAAAACATTTAAAATAATCAAAGTGCTAACTGAAGTAGCCATTCTTCGTTGATACGATGGCGTATTATATGATGTAACACACATGATTTCCAGCTCAGTAAAACTTCCGGCATCACACAACGGTGTAACTAATCTCAAACCTGGGCCAGCCCACTACCGCAAATGTGGGTGGCTCCTAGTTAAAAGCCAGGTGGAAGAGCTCTGTCTTGCAGGCCCTGCGGAACTGCAAAAGATCCCGCAGGGCCCTGATCTCCTCTGGGAGCTCATTCCACCAGTATGGAGCCGCCACTGAAAAAGCCCTGGCCTTGGTGACAGCAAGCTCGGCATCGTTAGGGCCTGGGGTGATCAATCGATGTTGTGACCCCAACCGTAGTGCTCTCTGGGGTATATATGGGGAAAGGCAGTCCCTCAGGTATGTTGGACCCTGGCCATATAGGGCTTTAAAGGTCAATACCAGCACCTTGAAGCGAACTCGGTATACTATTGGCAGTCAGTGCAGTGCCTTCAGTATACGCCGGATGTGCTCCCATCTAGGAAGGCCCATCAGAAGCCTAGCCACAGCATTCGGCACTAGCTGCAGTTTCCGGATTTGCAACACGGGCAGCCCCATGTAGAAAGCATTACAGTAGTCTAATCTCGAGGTGACCATCACATGGCCAGATCATCAGGGTCGAGGAAGGGAACCAACTGCTGGATCAGCCAAAGATGGTAAAAGGCCGACTTGGCAGTGGCTGCTACCTGGGCCCCCACTGTTACAGAGGTATCCAGGAGCACTCCCAAGCACCTAATCACCGGCGCTGGCACTAATGGTGCCCCACTGAAGGTCTGTAGTGGGATCCCCAACCCCAGACCGCCACGATTCAGGCACAGGACCTCTGTCTCCACCGGATTTAGCTTCAGCCGGCTCACTCTAAGCCAACCAGCCACAGCCTGCAGTGCCCGGTCCAGGTCTGGAGTTCGACTGGCTGCCCGACATCAGATAGAGCTGGGTGTCATCAGCATACTGGTGACACCCAGCCCATACCTCCAGGCAAGCTGGGCAAGGGGAAGCATATAGATGTTAAATAGCATCATGGAAAGCACTCAAGCAGGTGTCTCCTGGACTGCTGTTCCCCTAGCACCACCCTTTGTCCCCGACCTTAGAGAAAGGAAGCACGTAGGCGAGGCAGTGGGGCAGCAACTGATGGTCGACCATGTTGAACGCAGCCGACAGGTCCAACAACAACAGTGCCGCCAAAACGCCCCTATCCAGATGCCTCTGGAGGTCATCAGTAAGAGCGACCAGCGTCGTCTCCGTCCCATGTCCTGGGCAAAAGCTGGACTGGAAGGGATCTAGTACAGAAGTGTCATCCATGAAGCCCTGTAACTGTAATGCCACCACCCTTTCAATTAATTTCCCAAATAGGGCAAATTAAAAACCGGCCGATAGTCAATTCGGCCGGATCCAGAGATGTTTTTTTCGGGAGGGGGCAGACCATCGCTTCCTTCAGTGCCCCCGGGAATCGCCCCTCAGAGAGGGACGTATTAATAATTTCCCTTAGGGCACCTCGGAACCCTTCATGGCCAGCTTTAATAATCCAGGAAGGGCACGGATCAAGGCTGCACAGTTGGGCGCACAGTTGTGAGCAATCTGTCAACTTCCTCCAGGCTGAGCGGGCTGAAATGATCCAAAGCTGGACCCGAAGATGTGCAAGGGGCCTTGAGTTCGCTCACTGCTTCAACTGTGGTGGAGAGGTCGCAGCGGTGCACCAAGACTTTATCCGCGAAATAGCTCACAAATGCCTTGCAGCCAATATCCAATTTCCTAGCATTTGGTTTGCCCTGTGGCAGAGCTGTTAAAGACCGAATCGTACTAAACAATTGGGCTGGGCGTGAGCTCGCAGACGCAATCATGGCCACATAGAACTCTCTTAGCGGCTTTGAATGCCATCTCATAGGATCTCATAAACTTCCTATAAGATGCTCTTGTGGCTTCGTCTCGAGCCTGCCGCCACCATCTCTCTAGCCATCTCAGCTCTCGCTTCATAAGCCACAACTCCAGGGTAAACCAGGGAGCAAGCCTAGAGCGAGAGCGCAAAGGGCGCCGGGGAGCGATCTCATTGATGGCTGTGGAGAGCTGAGTATGCCAGTCCTCCACAAGCTCATCCAACTAGCCGCCAGGGGGCATCGGATCCCGCAGAGTCATCTGGAGCCATACTCGGTCCATTTGGCTCAGCGGGCGAGCTAAAATATGCTCACTGCCTAAACAGGGTCAGGGTGGATCAATCAGACGGGCCTTCAGGGCATGGTGGTCTGACCATGGTACTGCCAAGGCAGTAATCCGGTCCACTGTTAACCCCACCGCCAAGATTAGATCGAGCGTGTGTAGGGACCGGTGAGTAGGAGCCATTACAAGTTGGGAGAGTCCTAGCGCCCATGGACGACACTAGATCCGTTGCCTGAGTGGAGGTCGCGTCATTGGCATGGACGTTGAAATCATCTAAGACTACTAGCCTAGGGTGTTCCAGCGCCCAGCCTGATACGGTCTCCATCAGGGACGACAGGCTATTGGTTGGTGCGTTAAGTGGTTGGTACACCAGCCAAATTGACAAACTCTCCCTGGGCTCCCACACCAGACCGGTGCACTCAATGCCCACGAACTCCAATGGCGGGAGTACCCTGAGGGAGTAAGCCTCCGGAATGAAAATAGCCACTCCTCCCCCCCGCCCCCTAGTCCAAGATTGGTGCAGGACCAAGAACCCGGGTGGGGCAAGCAGGGAGAGAGCTCCAGTCTCCCCATACCGCACCCAGGTCTCAGTCTCGCATGCCAGGTCTACATTCTGCTGTAGCAGAAAGTCCCGTAGGACTGTGGTCTTATTATTTATAGACCTGGCGTTGCACAGCACCACTGTCGGAGGGGGGTTATCCATCCCAGCCCCTCTGCCAACAACCTTCAGGATGGGACGCAGGCTGGAAGGACGCCACACTTCTCTATTTTTCTGTTCCCTTCCCTTAACACCCTGCCTGGTCCCACCGCTATACTTTCCCCTCCCCAGGAGCACCGGAATCTTTTGCCCAAGTATCACTGCACCAGTGATCTTCACATTAGCCTCAGATCCCCTGGTGAAACTGATAAAGGTGCTCTCGCTATATAATTGCTGATAGCAAGCAAAAGCTTCCGGTATATTAGATCCACACTTCCCAATCTGCCCTACTATTCAATCCAGTATCAACCAATATCAACTATTGATTGTCACTCATTTCCAAGACAGCTGGCCATTTAAATAAGTAAAGGCCAGCCAAAAACTAAACCTACCAGCCCATACCAGCACTAATTCCTTAATACAGTGGCAGTTAATCACTACTAGCAATCAAAAACCCCATCATTACATTTTGGTAGGGCAGTTCTATAGCCAGATAGAAATCAATCCATTTATTAATACTAAATACTTCCTTAAATCAAGCTATTTAATTCAGCCAAGTAGCACCTAATTAATTACCCTTCCACTACTCTAAACCATTAATTAGTCTTTTAGTTTCGTTAGGGCTATTACTGGACCAACAGCTGTCCACTTTGCTGCTGATGATGAAGATCCTTTCCAATCAGCCTGCAAAGCTATGAGGAGGAAAAAATCACACTGCCTCTCCCTGCAGCTTGTTACCAGGGCACTAGAGGCGCTCCAGACCCCGATCTCCCTCCGACTGTGGGCTCCGCTAATTAAATATGATAGAGGGGGTAGGCCATCTGCCAGAACAAGCTACCTTGTCTTTTATCCACAAACACAAGAGCGGTATAAGAAAATTCCAGTTTCTATAACAAAACAACTTCTTTGCTTCTGCAGTTGAGAAAATAAAAAAGAGAATTATAACTATATGGAGACCAAGGGGGAGAGTTAGTGGCATGTATCTGCCAAAACTGAAGCATGTGGCTCCCTCTTGACTACATATCTCTCCTCATAATTACATTAATTGCAATTAGTTTTCTACCCCTTCATAATTCTTTAAATGCTGGCACCTGAAAAATTCCTCTGGCACTTGCTCAATTCCATTTTTCTGCTGCCACCATTGCTCACACACTTATTTTCCATTTGTTCCCACAATATGCTATTACTCCAACTTGCATATAGGACCAAAGTTGAACTCACTGGTTCTAGAATACTAATGTTGCTGTTATAATGAGAGAAAAAGTCATTTGAGAAGCTACTTCAATAATGCATTTGTTCATCTTTTCATTTTCAGAAGTCATTTAATGTAAAAACAAGTAATTGGGAGATATCTTTTTTACTGTTATTAAATACAAAGCAGATTATGAGGAAGTTTGTCAAACTGAACTCCCAGAATTCCCCCACCTCAGAATACAATTTGAGTGGGATGACAATTTAAATGGGCACACAAAATAATTCAGCAAAATGTTTGATAGTATACCGCACCTTATCCTGCACAGCAGAGCACTATGCCTCTAGAGCCAACTATGCAATATGGCTCTTTTAAAAACAAAGCAAAATGTTTAAGTTAAGGTCTCATCTTGATCAACAATCCAAGTAGATCCCTTTTTATAGAGTCAAAATGACTCCAGTAGCTAATAACCACAATACTCTTTAGAAACTGCTCAGAGGGCAGCTCTAACTACTGCTTTTGTGGGGCAGATGTAGGGCAGTCAGAGTCAAGTGACTAATCAGAGTAGATGGTGCTGGGTCCAGGCAAGAGAGGTAATGTCTCCATTACTTTCAACTACAGTAACTTCTGAGGTTAATTGTTTAGTGGAGACTCTCAGATGGACAGGAGAGAGGTCATGGCTCAGTGGCAGAGCATCTGCTTGGCATGCAGAAGGGCCCAAGGTTTAATCCCCAGCAGCCCTGTAGCTAGGGATTTTGGGGGGAGGGGGCCTGGGGGGGCCCACCAGCTAATTAAATCAAAGTTAATTAGTGAAACTCCTTAGAAGCTGGCCTTCCCCTAAGGCACCCCTGCACCCCTTCCAGACTTGAGGGCAAGGGGGGGGGAATGACCAGCAGCCGCAGCTTCCCCCCCCCCCGGCAAGGAGGGGGGGAAGCACAGGTGGGAGTTGGGCGCTCACCACTGGGCATACTGCTGTGCTGGTCATGCGGCAATGAACAGTGGTGGCTGCAGGAGCAGCAGCGGTGGGGGAATTCCCAGCAATGCTTGAGCCATGGGGGGGGGATGAGCCAAGGAGCTCAGTTTTCTGGCAGCACAGCGCGGGTGGCAAGTTGAGGCACTTTGGGGCCAGCCCAGAATGGAAGGGCCCAGAAGAAACACTAGGGGGCTGGGCCCCAAGTTAGCTATGGGCCTAATTCCCAGGATGTCCAGTTAAAGAATCTGGTAGTAGGTGAGGTGAAAGACCTCTGCCTGAGAGTCTGGACAGCTGCCACCAGTCTGGTTAGACAATACTGACTGCAATGGTCTGATTTCAATGTAAGGCAGCTTCATGTGCATGTCCAAAGATAATATAGTACCTACAGTACCTGACTGGCCTCTTGTATGTGCAGCTACAGGAAGGCAGTTACATTAGAACCCTTTTCTACAATATGCTAGTTTTCAGAGGGCAGAGACTTCCTGACATGGGATTTACACAATCCTCAACACCCCTCGCCCCCCCCCATCTGAAGTGGTAGGGATTCTGTTTCTTTACTAGTACTGATCTTAGCAGGAGAAGATAACAGCCCATTCACCTCCTGAAATATACAGAAAAGATTCCAGAGAATTAATCATTTTTATTCTTCTCATCATTTTGACCCCACAGTGTTTCCAGTTCACGTGCTAATTCAGCACCTCACCAAAAAAGCTAACCACCCAAGGAGTCATGCGGACTATGCCAATTCTTGGAAATCAATAAGGAAGTAAATGCAAAAACAAATGAGGCCACAGATCCTTGCCCCTTGACCTATATTTGCATGAATGCCTGTTTAGCTGGAGAAGATGCCACAAAATGCAAATAAGTATTCCAATAAAGAGTACCTACAAAGCATTCTGCATATACTACTGATGTTTGTGGAAGCAAATGGTAATTAAGGCAAGTGAACCCAACTAACCAGTACAGAACAGAAAGACACTGCTATTCCCTTGCCTGCCATCTCACTATGTGGGTAGAAACCTGCATAGTTAATGCCAGAAATTGTCACCTTTTGCCCATACAAAGGAACACAATGAGCACATTAAGATAAGGAAATGTTGGCTATAAGTTTTGTTAAAGAGGTGAGCAGCATGTATGATTGTTAAGGGAGGGGAATATCTTTCAACTGACAAATTCGGTCTGTTTATATGCAACTGTATTCTGCAATACCAGGATTATATACCTACTAAGTTTGTTGGCAGGAAATAGGGCCACAAAACACAGGTGACAGCAACAACCATATTCATCATAATTTGCTTAGCTGGGTTCTTTTGAAAAGGAGGAGATTACACTGCAGGAATAAAGATACTCCTGACTTTGTGTGATGCTGTGAACGTGCAATATGAACTTTCTCTTCATTAGCAGTAGCATTATAATATATAATAAGCCAAACATGGGGTAACAGACAATTTTCTTATATGATTTTGGAAAATGCAGAATTCAATTCCTGTTTCTATATTAAGTTGACAACCTTGCCATTTGACATTAAGAAAAAAATACCACACTTATCTTCTTCAAAATATACCATAGGCTTTGAAAACTTAAATGGGAATGATGCAAAGTTGCAATTCAGTGGGAAAATGACAAAACACAAAACAGCAAGCAGCACACAAAGGTCCTTGGCACACTTGGATCTCATCCCTGGTTTTATCAGAGTTCAGCCTGCGACACAATACCTTGCATTTATCCCTGGTTATAACAGCATTTATTTATCCTGGGACAAGTGTGGGGCAAAACTGCGGTGACCACAATGTAATGTGGAAACAAAAAAATACCCTGAAATAATACAGGGGTGAATTTGAGTGTAGTGTAGAATGTAAAAATACCCCGATAATTACAGGAGTGAACTCAAGTGTAGTGTAGAATGTAAATTCAAGGACAGGACTGAAGCAGGATTTAAGGTCTAGTGCGGAATCACTCAAAGTTGCATCCAAAGTAAAAATACTGCATACAACTGTAGGTAACCCACCTCAGAAGAGAAAACAGTATGGCACAACAATGTTGAAGTAAGGGCAACCAAAGTTGGCAGAGACATGAATCCTTTCCAAAATAATGTTTAAATAGAAAGAGATTTTAGGGCTGCTTACAACAAACTTTTAAAGCAATCACAAGATAGCCTCTGTGTGGCAGAATCACATCCAGAAGTTTCTACAACAGTATCCTTCACAAGTGCCTCTGGAAACATTTCAAACTCAGTGTGATATCCTACACAGAAGTGCTTGTGGATGATCTTTTGAAACAATCAAATTAATACAGGAGGTCAGCCTTGGACATCACTTGCCTTATCTCTTCACTGAGTCTGAAAGGAGGGTACATTTAGTCATGGAGGCTCAGCATGTAGCAAAGGCCTAATCCTTTCAACTGTTCTCCCAGGTTTGAGGGTCATCCCTGCAGTCATGCCAAGTTTTGGAAGCAACTCAGTAAGCAAGACTGTATTGCTTTCAAGTGCCTTCGAAGATCAGCACATGATCGGATGGGGGGTCTTGTCCATCTTTTCTTTTGTTCTGGAGAAGACACGTATCACATTAGAACTATGGCAACAGTGCCTGTGGACCTAACTATTTGCATTTTTGAAAGGACAGTTAAGTGTAGCCCACTAAGAAATTTTAATCACGGTACTTTCCCCTATTGAAATCTATTTTTAGTCATCCCTTCCATGCCTCAATCATATGATGCAAGAATTCAAGGCGGAACGTACACAGAGTGCATACCTTCATTAGAACAAAAACTGACAGATTAACCTAAACTAGCCGTTGCCACAACTCTCAGTTAATCACAATATGCTTTGATACATTTGCACTGTAATCAGTAGACCTATCACAATGCAAACATAATGAAAATTTGATGCAACGTGATATAATAGTAACACCTAGGGTTTTGAATTAGCTGCAAGGACTTCCAACAGAAGTTTTATTCAAAAACTTATCAGTTTTTGAATAAAACTTATTCAAAAACTTATCAGTTTTTCATGTCCAGCTGCATGTCCTTTTGTTAGGCTCTTGGTGACATTTATCTTTCTGACATATTATTGTTTTGCTTTAATTATGATTTTAGCTCCATTTTATTATTTTGAATTGCTATTATGTTAAGGTGCCATTAGATGTCTGTTTAACAGATTGACATAGCTACCCCACTGAATTAACAGAAATTATACACTGTTTAGAGACCTAGTTAATGAAGAATTGGGATATAAAATATTCAGTGCTTTTTAGTATGAAAAACCTGGGTACTATTACTCATATATAAGGTTGCGCCAATTTCGACCAAATCCCTTTTAAGGACTTCAGAGAGCCCCAAGAAAGGTGCTGCTATTCAGTATTGGTGAGTACCGTCACAAAAAAAGGCCCTGGAAATACTTAAAATCGGTAACTATACATTTTAAGATTATATACAACTGTGGAAACAGCCACTCAGAACATACAGTTACAACCCCCCCATCCCATCTTCAATACTCCCATTAAAGTCAGATAACAGAAACAGATTACAAAGAACAACATTGTTATCCTGAGAAACTAAGACTTCGGTAGTCTTAAATATACGTACCTCCACTGTATCTTCCTTTCAAAGCCAATGTAACTGGGAAAATTGTAACAACCCAACTCCGAGTATACAGATGAAATGGAACCGCTATTGAGCTTTACCCCTCCAGTAAAATCAAACTGGGCTCTAAACTGAAGTGAGAACAGTTGAAGAACTGTTGTCATTCAGATGCACAATCCCCTTGGAGATGCATACTAAGACTACCATACTTATGAATCCCTGGTTTAAAGATGACAAATGAGGTGTTCCAAGTGTTCCATTTTGACACTGGTGCAATAAACCACCCTTTAAAGCCAAGCTAGATCCCTTTTGTCAGCAATTTTTTATTATTAGCAATGGGGCACTCACCTTCTATAACATACACCACATGTACAATAAAGCTATAAAATACAATTTCAATGAAAGCACAAGACGGATATAGTAAACGTAAGAGGATAAGGTTTTCTTTTTTAAGTAGCATTTGGAAGTGACAACTTTTGGGAATGCCATGTGTCTTACTAAAAACTTTACCTCCAACAGAACATCCTGGTATACTTCTGTCTTATTTCACTTCCACATATTGTACCTTCACATCTTTCCATAAATTTGCTAAGGCTAGATCCAGTTTTCTCTTTTAGATGATAATGAAACCACTGTCCTTCATCATTTTTATGCATCTGACTGAATTGCCACAAAAGCAAGCTGCTTCCCTGAAAGCTACACTCTCAGGCAATCCTATCACATGCTATAGATTAGATTCACTAGAAAGAACATTCTGCCGAGTATATAAAATTACTCCAATTGGCAGCACAAACCTTATTTTGGACACTGCACCTCTGAGCACAGTGTTTCAGAACATTTAGTACAGGGGTGTCGAACTAATTTGTTATGAGGGCCAGATGTGACATAAATGAGACCTTGTTGGGCTGAGCCATGTGTGTCATAAAATGTAACGCCAGGTTGCAGAGATATAAACTTTATAAAGGACACAAACACAAAGGGTTTTTTAACTTAAAATAAAAACATGCTTAAAACATCAGCACTCTTGCAATATTTTGTTTAACAGTGGCTCCGGTCACATGGGCAGGAAACTGCGGGGGGGAAGCGTGGCTGTTTGCCCCGGGGACGCGTGGTTAAGCAATCAGACCTCCTGTGGAGGTTCTGTGGAGGTACCGTGGGGGTTCCGTGGGTAGGGAGAGGTGCCGATCACAGGACACGCCTGCGTGCAACGAAGACGCGCACGGTGCGGCAAACTGGTTTTCTTTTTTTGTGTACACGACGAATGTGCATGCTCCGTTGGGTGCGTGTGCGCATCCACGGAGACTTGGGGGGGTGAACCCTTTTTCGCAAGGGGACATGGGCGGGCGGCGGATGCCACCAGAAAAGCGATCAGACGCCCGCCCTTGCCCCGCGATTTCCGGAAACTAGTACCTCCGAGGTACTAGTTTTTTGCTGCGTGTTTTCGGCAGGAAGCCTTGATTGTGCCACAGAAGCGCTATGCTTCCCAGATGTGCCGGTGAGATCACGCCCGGAAAATCCGCCTGTCTTCCGTCTCTCTTGCGTGGCTAATGTTCGTGTGACCGCAGCCAGTATCTGATAACTGACACCTCTTGCTCTGAAATACTGCATCAAAATGTCTGTGCTGTTGCAATCTTGAGTATGCTGTTCAGGTGTGTATCTGTAAGCTGCAAACCTACGATGACACAGCAGCAGCAGAACTGGAAGAAGAAGCAAAAGACAGCCAGTTTCACTGCAGGCCTGATAGAAGCCCTCCGGGGGCCTCATCCGGCCCCGGGCCTCATGTCTGACACCCCTGATTTAGTAGCTGTTTTAGATTCTAAATTTGACACCTACTGGATGGGTCATTCCTAGGCTATTTCTTCTGGCAAAAATGGATCTGGTCAACTGACTAGTCCAATACTGTTAAATATGTTTAAAGTATTAACTTTACTAGAGCAACCCAACATTTTTTAAAATCACTGGATTTGATACTTATTTTGTAAACAGCACAGGTTATCAGGAAACTATGAAGTTAGTTTTAAAAAATGCAATTATGATAATGCAAAAATGCCCCTGTAGGGATGTCTCAATGACCTAGAGGCTGTTTTGTTCTGTAATGTCCTGCTGTAGCCAAATAAATGGGCAGAAGCATCAGCAGTTTCCCAGCTAAACCACCTCCTCAGGGCAGCTTACATTCAACGGTACAAGGTACCATAAATCCACATAAAAACATATATTTAAACAGTCAAATAATCAAAGTGCTAACAGTAGTAACATTCTTCATTGATAAAATGGCGTCCTAACCCTAACCCTAACCCTTTTAACAAACAAGATTTCCAACTCAATGATCTTCCAGCTGTTGGAGACTGAGTGAGTTGCTGCTGAGTGCTGTTGATTGCAAGCCCTGCCCCCTATTGTGCTGGGCTTTGCTGTGCTGAGCAGGAAGGGGCCTTTTGAAAAAAAAGGCTGCTCCTCGCCAGAAGCGCGAGCCGATAGCCTGTGGGTTGTAGCCTCTGGTTCTTGCTTGGAGGCCTTGTAAGAACCTGAGTTGAAGGCTGCTACTGAGTTCTGGGGAGAGAACTGCTGGCAAGGTAGCCATTTGGTCAATCTCAAAGTTTTCAGGGTACATTACCACAAAGACAGGTTGCTTACCTGTAACTGGTGATCTTCGAGTGGTCATCTGTGCATTCACACCCTTGGGAATACTGCGCCTGCGCTGAACCTTCTCGGTACCGGTAGCTAGCAAAAGGGATTTTCGCGCCTCTCCCAGGTCACGCGCCGGCTCCACTGCGCATGACCAAGGAGGGGCACGCAGATCCCGCCAGTTCCTTCTGACCGCCGCCCAACAGCCTTCAAAGAAACAAGATGAAGGGCCGAGAGCAGAGGGGAAGGAGGGCGGGTGGTGTGAATGCACAGATGACCACTCGAAGATCACCAGTTACAGGTAAGCAACCTGTCTATCTTCTTCATGGTCTCTGTGCATCACACCCTTGGGAGAATAGCAAGCAATAACTCTTACCTGGAGGAGGGGCCGAGGCCCTACATCTGCGCCGTCTGCAATATAGACCGACCCAACGCCACACGACGAGAAGACCGGACATCAAGGGCATAATGCTTCACGAAGGTGAGCGGAGTAGCCCAAGTCGCAGCGTTGCAGATGTCCTCCAACGGCATACCTCGCAGGAAAGCTGTGGAAGTTGCTACCGCCCTCGTAGAATGGGCGCGAAGCTGACCTGGAAGAGGTTTCTTAGCCAAAGCGTAGCATAGCTTGATCACCTCCACAATCCATCTCGACAGCCTCTGGGAAGAGATCTTCTTCCCTTGGGAGGGCATACTGTGAGCAACAAACAAAGCTGGAGACTGGCGAAAAGACTTAGTCCTGCCCAAATAGAACAACAACGCTCTCTTAACATCCAGAGAATGCAATTTCCGTTCCTCTTCATTAGCAGGAGACGGGAAAAATGATGGCAGAACTACATCTGAACGTAAATGAAATTCCGAAACAACTTTCGGTAAAAAGGAGATGTCCAAAGACAATGAAACCCCATGTGGGGAAAAACTTAAGTATGGTGGATCACACCTCAGAGCAGACAATTCGCTGACCCGACGAGCAGAGGTAATGGCCACCAAAAACGCAGTCTTGAGTGACAGCAATTTTAGAGAGCAAGTGGCCAATGGCTCGAAAGGTTTTCCCATCAAAAAACGCAAAACTAAAGCCAAATCCCAGGCCGGGGTTGGAGGACGACGGGGAGGGTACAGGCGAATAAGGCCTTTACAAAACTGTTTTGTCTGAGGATGCGAGAAAACTGAAAACCCATCAACAGATGGATGAAAAGCTGACACCGCAGCTAAATACACTTTAACCGACGAAAAACTGAGACCCAAGTCCATTCTGGACAAAATAAATGCAAAAATAGACCTCAAATCCACTGGCGGAGGAGGTAGATTTGAGGAATTCAAATACTGCAGGAATAGATTCCACTTCCTTGTGTAGGAAGTCCGAGTAGACAGTTTACGACAGTTCAACAAGACATCATTGATACGAGCGTCCATCACTGAAAGCGTATTTCCCACAGAGTCAGCTTGAGACTCAGAGGATCGTAGTGAAGGACCTGGCCCTCCTGAGCCTGGAGGAGATCCAACTCCTGCGGCAGGTGTACAAAGGATCCCTTGGCTAACCTCAACAGTGTCGGGAACCAAACTTGCCGAGGCCACCAGGGGGCTACTAGAAGACAATGGGGCTTGTCGTGTTGTATTTTCACCAACACCCTGTGAAGCAGCGGAATCGGAGGAAATAGGTACAGAAAGTTGTGAGCCCACGATATCAACAGGCCGTCCCCCAGTGACAGAGGGTCCAACCCCGCTCTGGAACAAAACATGGGACACTTCTTGTTGAATCGAGTTGCAAAAACATCGATGTGGGGATGTCCCAGACGTTGAAAAAGAGGGAGGAGATACTTTGAATTCAGCTCCCAATCGTGGTCCGATGCTCCTCCTCTGCTCAGGAAATCTGCTTGCTGGTTCAAAGTTCCTGGCAGATGGGCAGCTTGGAGAGTGATATTCCGATGAAGGCACTCTTCCCATATGTCCATAGCTAGCCTGCAAAGGGATCTGGACACTGTCCCGCCCTGGCGATTGATATAAGCCATTGCAGTTGTATTGTCCGTAAATATTAACACAGCTTTCCCTGCAACCTGTTTGTGCAAGGATCTGAGGGCAAATTTTACGGCCAGCAGTTCCAGATAGTTGATGTGATGACGTTTCCAAAGGGGCTGCCATGGAGCACCCACACAAGTGTCGTCCGTATGAGCACCCCAACCCCACAGGGAGGCGTCTGTGGTGATCGACATCACGGGAACAATCGGTTGGAACGGTGCACCCGCCAGCAAATTGGTGTCCACGAGCCACCACTGCAGGGAGGTAAGGACCTGAGGAGGCACGACTAGTCGAAGACTTGGGGGGTGAAAGGAGGGGCGAAATTTCTTTAGAAACCAAAGCTGCAACGGACGCATGCGAAGGCGTGCACACTCGATCACAGAGGTGGTGGCTGCCATGAGACCCAGGATCCGCTGAACGTGGACTGCTGATGTCACATTGGATCGGAACAAACGTCGAATTTCCAGACGAATGGTATCTGCCCGTTGGCGAGGAAGGTAGGCCCGAGTGGCCAGGGAATCTATGACAGCTCCTATGAACTGCACGCGAGTTGCAGGTTGCAGCATGGATTTCTGCAAATTGACTAGAATTCCAAGGGAGGATAGGGTCGACAGTGTAATGGTGATGTGCTGAAGGAGACAGTCCTTTGAATCTGCCACCATTAACCAGTCGTCTATGTACGGAAAAATCTGAATGCCCTGAAGACGAAGGTGGGCGACGACAACCACCATTACCTTCGTGAAAACCCTGGGGGCGGTAGAGAGCCCGAAGGGGAGGGCTTTGAATTGATAATGGTCCTCTCCGACCGTGAATCTGAGGAATTTTCTGTGACGAGGATGGATGGAGACGTGAAAATAAGCGTCTTTGAGATCTAAAGTGACCATCCATGTCCCTGGAGGCAGGAGTGGTAAAATACTTTGCAAAGTGGTCATACGAAACTTTTTGTAAACAATGAATCGATTGAGAAATCTTAGATCCATAATTGGACGAAGTCCTCCGTCCTTCTTGGGGACCGTGAAATATCTGGAATAAATCCCGTGGCAACGATCTGCCGCCGGGACTATCTCTATAGCGTTTTTCAGTGACAGAGATCGTACTTCTTGCATCAGGACAGGTGACGTTGGAGTTCCGACGAAATGGGAAATTGTGGGGATTTGAGAAAACTCTATGAGATAGCCATCTCTTATTATAGAGTGAACCCATTTGTCTGTAGAAATGTCCAGCCATGCGTGAAGAAAGGGAGCGAGGCGAGTATGAGCAGTAAGGCTGAAGTCAAAGCCCCTGTTTGGGATTCTTGGGAAACTTCGACTTATAGGCACCCGATGATTGTCCTTTATTCTTAGGGGGAAAAGACCTTGACTGAGAAGAGGGAGGTCTTTGCCATTGATCCGTAGGCGATTTGTTGTACGGTTGTCTAGAAGACCAAGATTGTCTAGGCCATTGCTTGGTCTTAGGGTATTTAGTTGGGGGAGAGATTCCCAGACTTTTAGACGTCTTGATACTCTTATCCATTTCCTGTAATACCGTATCAGTGGTGGAACTAAACAGTCCAGAGCCTTCAAAAGGAAGGTCCTCCACCGACGATCTGGTATCATATGGCAATGAGGAGGAACGGAGCCAGGCATGTCTGCGTAGGGCTACGGAAGTTGCTAGAGTCTTGCTAGCAGATTCCAAGGAATGCTTGGCAGCACTAATTTGATGTCTAGCCAGTACCATCCCTTCATTTTGAAGCCTCTTAATCTGAGGCTGACATTCCTTTGGTACATGTGGAAGGAAGTCGTTTAAGCGTTTCCACAAATTGAACTGATAGCGGCCCATGCAGGCTGCATAATTTGCCGTTTTAATGCCCATTGCACCGACAGTGTAAAATTTTCTGCCCACCGAGTCCAACTTCTTTCCTTCCTTATCTGATGGCGTTGAGTGACTCGATTTTCCTTTCGTGGACGACGATACGACCAAAGAATTGGGTTTAGGATGCGTGTATAGAAACTCAGCCCCAGATTCTTGGATCTTGTACATGTGATCCAGACGTTTATTGGATACAGTAATGGAGGCTGGATGGGTCCAAAAGTCCTTAGTAGTTTGTAAGAGGACTTTTGTCATTGGAAGAGCCACAGAAGGCGAAGTGTTGGAATGCATAATGTCAAAAACATTGTCATCCACGAAACTGGCAACGAGAGTAGGAGTCATAGACAGGTCCAACGCCATACGTTGAACAAAGTCTCCATATGACTTAACATCCTCTGATGGAGAAATAGGCAGATCCGCTTCCACATCCTGTGGGGTGGATTGTATGTTCACGTCCTCTATATGTTCAGAGGAGTCGTCTGAATCGGAGGATACATTGGATGGTTCCGGGGATGATCCGGGTAATTCCGGTTGATGCGTTGTCGGCATGTTGACCGGGGGTGCAGCCGGGTCTGGTGGATGTATCGGCATGGACTGCTTCGATACCGAGGATCGATCCCGAAACTGCGAGATGCGGGATGACACCGATTGACGATCCCAGTCAGGTGGAGGTGGTGGAGGAAAAGCCCATGGGTATGGGTATCGGCTTCCATACAAGTAATGCCACTGTCTCTCATCCCAGGTTAAAGTAGGGGATGCCGGTCGGTGTCGATCATCGACTCCACGTTCCGGGGAAGCATGAGAGGATTGACGACTCGACATATCAGATTGCGACTGATTCGTGTGCTGAGTAAGGTCGATGTCGAGATCTGAACCAATCAGGTGATGAGGTTCTTGCGTGAGATCTCGACCTTGACTAGCTGACACCTTATGGACTTTCGACTTGTCCGTTTTAGGTTTCTTCGACTGCTGTGAGTCTTTGCCCTGCTTCCGGATCTTGGAAGGTACGGCATCAGATATCCCCTGCTTCCGGATCTTGGAAGGTACGGGGTGGTCTTTTATCGGCGTCGATCGTTTCGGTGCCGAAGCATCGATTGCGACCGTCGACGTCGATGGTCCCGAAACGGGAGGACAAGTGTCCGCAGCCAGGGTGGACATCGAGGCGTGTCCGGACGTATCCAACGGCGAAGAGGACTGTGGAGAGAGTGCCTTCTCCATCAAAACTAAGTGCAGACGAGCTGCCCTGTTCTTTCTAGTCTGGTTCGAAAACTTCTGGCAATGTCTGCACTTAGAAACACAGTGCGACTCCCCTAAACAGACGAGGCAAAGCGAATGCCCGTCGGTGGGGGATATTTTAAGGCCGCAAGTCTTACACCGTTTGAAACAACCCCACCGCGGGGCCATAGGCCAGCGGGGGGGAGACGTAAAAACAAGAAACAAACAAACCGAAGAAAAAATGCTAACTACAAAAATAAAGAAAAGGAAACTAACTAAACGCAAGTTTAGCAAAAAGTTTGGTACTTAACAGACCGAGGCAGAAGGCGTCCTACCAGCGCGGCGGTCAGAAAAGAACTGGCGGGATCTGCGTGTCCCTCCTTGGTCATGCGCAGTGGAGCTGGCGCGTGACCTCGGAGAGGCGCGAAAATCCCTTTTGCTAGCTACCGGTACCGAGAAGGTTCAGCGCAGGCGCAGTATTCCCAAGGGTGTGATGCACAGAGACCACGAAGAAGATCAAGAGTTTACGTCAGAGTTTGAGAAACGTTCCTGAGGCAGTAGAAGATAGCATTGCTCCAAGGAAGATGGATAATGAAGGATCTATTCCAGTGACCTGCGTGGGTTGTGCCATGATCATTTTTCTGCCATGCCATGAAATGCATTACACATGCTGCAAGTGCAAGCTTATAAGAATGCTTGAGGAGAAGGTGGGAGAATTCAAGGCACAAATCTGTACACTAAGGAACATCAGGGAGGCAGAAGGTTTTTTAGACATGACGGAAGAGGGGCTCCTGAGAGAACGGCAAGAGCTAGCAAATCCTGAGCAAGAGGCAGGAAGTAACAAGGAACAGGTGGGTGAGTGGAAGATTGCGACCTTGAGGAGTAAGATAATCAGGATACACTCACAGCCAGTGGAGCTGCAAAATCGATACCAGTCGCTTCTGATGATGATGGAAGATCAGAATAGCACACTCTGAGATCAAAAGGATGCGACTGACAGGCAGAGAAGGAACCAAGCTATCCCACGGAGGAAGAGACAAGTAGTGGTGGTTGGTGACTCCCTACTGAGAGTGACAGAAGAAGGTGTATGCAGACCAGACAAGGAATCTCAAGAGGTTTGTTGTCTTCCTGGAGCGTGTATCCGAGATGCGACTGAGAGAATTCCAAGACTGGTCAAGACCTCTGATCGCTACCCGCTCCTGCTGATCCATGTGGGGGAAAATGATACAGCCCAAAGAAACCTTGAATGGATCTCCAAAGACTACGAGGCTCTGGGCAAGAAGGTGAATGATCTGGGGGAACAGGTGGTGTTCTCCTCCATTTTACCTGTTGAGGGCCATGGAACTGGAAGGGAGAACAGGATACTGGAGATGAATGGCTGGTTACGTAGATGGTGCCATTGAGAGGGATTTGGCTTCCTGGACCATGGTATGTACCTCCGACATGAAGGACTGTTGGTGACGGATGGGGTGAACCTTACAAAGAATGGGAGGAATGTCTTTGCTGGAAGACTTCCAAACCTGATCAGGAGGGCTTTAAACGGAAGACATTGGGGGTGGGAAGAAAAAGCCTGAAGTTGTGCAGCATCCCCAACACTAACTTTAAGAAGGGGAGTGACCAGAGAATAAATGAACGGGAGAGAGGTGAGTTCAGTAATTTTCATGTAAAAGCGAAGGGACATACAGTAGGAAAGGATGTCTGTAATCTGTGATGTCTTTATACTAATGCACAGAGTATGGGAAATAAACAGGAGGAACTTGACCTTCAAGTATTGGAAAGTAAGTGCGATCTGATAGGTATCACTGAGACTTGGTGGGATGAGTCTCATATATGGAGCACAGCGACTGAAGAATATACCTTGTTTAAACAGAACAGAATAAACAAAAAAGAAGGTGGGGTGGCACTATATGTCAAGAATGAATACACTTGCACAGAAATTCAGGATTTTGAGAGTTGCCCTGTTGAAAGTGTGTGGATAAGGATAGAACGGGGGGGGGGGGAGAGAGGGGA
>NW_015167535.1:364015-509706 GCF_001447785.1 Gekko japonicus | reverse complement strand
AGGCTAAAGCACAGATGGAGCTGAGGCTTGCGAGGGATGCTAAAAACAACAAGAAAAATTTCTATGCCTATGTTCGGAGCAAAAAGAAGAACAGGGATGGAGTAAGCTCACTGCTCGGGGACGATGATCAAGCATTAACAAGGGATGAAGACAAAGCAGAATTACTCAACTCTCACTTTGTGTCAGTCTTTAACCGTAAGGCGAGCTGTATGCAAACTGAATAATGCAGGGCATATGAAGGAAGGAAAAACTGCCGGTCCAGAGTAAGTAATAAAATGGTTAGAGAGCATCTAGCTGCCTTAAATACTTTCAAATCTCCAGGGCCGGATGGCTTGCATCCCAGGGTGCTAAAAGAAACTGCAGATGTTATTTCAGAGCCTCTGGCTCTAATCTTTGAGATGTCCTGGAGTACTGGTGTTGTGCCAGAAGACCGTAAAAGAGCAAATGTTGTCTCAATCTTCAAGAAGGGAAGAAAGACAGACCCGGGAAATTACAGCCTGTCAGCTTGACATCAATACCTGGGAAAATTCTAGAGCAGATTATTAAATGCTCTGTCTGTGAGCACCTTGAACAGAATGAGTTAATTGGTAGTAGCCAGCATGGGTTTATCAAGAATAAGTCATGCCAGACCAACCTTATCTCCTAAAATGGTTGACTCTGGCAATGCTGTGGATATAGTGTATCTAGATTTCAGTAAAGCATTTGACAAAGTTTCTCATGATATCCTTGAGGATAAGCTGGTTAAGTGTGGGCTGGATGTGCAACCGTTGGATGGATTCATGGTTGGTTGAAAACTCGTACCCAATGAGTGCTCGTAAATGGCTCTGCGTCTACATGGAGGGAAGTCTCGAGTGGAGTGCCACAGGGCTCGGTCATAGGCCCGGTGTTGTTCAATGTTTTTATAAATGACCTAGAGAAAGACATAGAGGGTATGCTTATCAAATTTGCAGATGACACGAAGCTAGGTGGGATTGCTAATTCTGAAGAAGACAGAGTCAGGATTCAAAATGATCTAGAGTCTTTCATGTTCTTTTATTCTTGTCTGGATACTCAGTTGTGTGGTCCCAATGTAAACCTGTCCACAACTGCAGGGTATGCAGTATACTCCTGCAGAAGTGAGAGGGTCTCTTCTGTATTTTGCTGATCGTAGCATCTGTTCTATTTTTCTGGTGGGTCTTCGATATGTTAGTTACAAAAATTCTTCACAATGTTCCTATTACTCTTCAGGTTTCCTGTAGAAGGTCTCTTTATTTGTTTGTTTTCCTCTTTCCTCTCTCCCTTCTGGAAACCACAGTGTATTTCTATAAACTGAGGAGTCTAAGACCACTTCCTTTTTCACACCAATCAGGAGTCCCTTCTGAGCTGAGAAGGAAAAATTCTCAATTTCCTAGAAGCAATATTCCTTTTCTGTTTGGCTAGACTGGCAGTTTCAACCTACTGACCAATCTCTTCTGCCAAATCTTATCCTCAGTTTTTAACTCTTTGAATAAACAGTTTTCAGTCTGACTGATGCTTAGACTAAAGTTCCTATTTTGAAATTTTCCTCAGTTTCTGGTAGTATTCAGGAAGGGCCAGGAAGTCGTGTTCCTTCACTTTAAAAGCAACTTTGTCTGATTCCCTCTGACAGACATACTAACCAACAGTCTGGCTACTGCCTTGCCAGAGATGACAAACAGCCAAGAAAGTTTATTTTTAAGCATTCAGTTGCTCTTAAAGTTCTGGGGGGTGCAGGCAGGCAGCAGCCTGTCAATCAAACTGTGTTTCACAGTGAGGCATTAACTCTAAATCTCCCAGCTCTTTGAATCTGATGCACTAAGCATCCTGTTTTTGGAGATCAGTCCAGCATACTCATTCATGAGTGTATTGTCAATTAACAGATGCACAAATGTGTTGAAAAAACACTTAATTTTATACAAATGTGGTAGAAGGAAACAGAAAATGACAGGAAAATAGTACCCATGACAATATGCATTTAGATCAGATGCTTCTTATTCATTCTTTCCTAGGGAAAGTTCCACACAGATTAGGAGTTCAACAGACACACAACACATTTAGGCAAACAGTCTTTCCATGTGAAATTGAGCATATGCACAGAACATGCCTCAAGAGACTCTTAGTTGACTGCTTCAAGGTTATCAGTGTAGATAATCCAGTGATAATAACTATGAACAAGAAAAGGACTTGTTATTATACTGTTGTGGAGGATAATGGCAAATCATGGAAGGATATCAACATTTTAGGCTAAAATTCTCAAATTCAACTTGTGAATTTTTGGTGGAGAAATAGTTATGAACAAGGTGCCCATTTTCCTAATATGCTCAGTTCTGCATATGTATTTATTTTACTGGATCTGTATCCTGCCCTCCCTGCATAGTGGGCTCAGGGCAGGTTCCATCAAATATATAATACAAATGAGATTCTGGTTTTGGCGACTTGCTGGACAGGCACACTCCATCTCGCTCTGATGTGAGTGTCCCAATATTGCCATGGATGAGAGGGGTCCCAGAAGATTCTGGGCTGCCTGAGAGCCTTTGAAGGGGGCTCATAGCCTGGGGCGCGAGGGGTGCCTCTTCTAAGGCGGCAGCTGAAGAATTGAGGCTCCTCTTTGCCACTATAGGTCCCACCACCGTGAGACCATCATGGACGCAGAGGCGCATGCCAGAGAAAGCGAGCAAGAGATCTAGCGCCTTGTTGCTCCCACCGAACCCTTGACACAAACGTCGGGATGAACTGTGAGTTTAAGCGTCTTCAGCTAACTAAGCAACTAATAAAGTTGCTGAATCCAGGAAAACCAAAGTGCAGCAAATTTATCCTGCTTAAACCACTCAAAAAGGCCTCTGAACTGCAAATGAGAAAGTCAAAGAATAATGATCAACCTTTATAGAGTTTAACAGACCAGACAACTTGACACATAAAAAACAGACAGCAATCAAATTCAAATTAAATGCAAATAGTTACAAGGTCAGCCTCATAAAAATCTAATGTATCAACATCTTAACTATGATAGCTGTTCGTCCTGTTAATGTCATCCAATTTTAATTTACACTCTGATAGTTTGAATATGTAAAAGAAAACGCATGTCTGTAATGCATTTAATAGTAAATGCTACGCATTAGTGCTTTGCTGTGCCTCTATGGGCCCAACTAAATGTATTTATCTCGTCACCGTGATACTCTCATTACTATTCGGTTAACAAGTTAGCCTTCACAGGGTATATTTGGAAATACTGTCTAGAATTTCCATTAACACATGAGTAAATCTAAAAATGTATTACAATCATCAACGTGGTACAACAGATTCTGCTCAAATTCTAACTGAGATTTCCACTTTTATTTGCATTATTATTTTAAATAGCCTGGTAATATCCTGTTAGTGGAGGTTTCCATAAAACTGCCATTCAAAAGTTAGGACAGATCCCAGCAGAAATTCTCACCTGTGCGTCTAAAACACTATTAAAAATGCTTTCCATTATTTAAAAGTATTAACTATCCCTAGGTAACATAGGCTTGAAAAAGGGTTTTCAGTTTCCAAGACCCATCAGTTCAAGACAATGAAAAGGTGATAGGGAATTCAACAAAAATGGGTTGGATATACAAATCTGCAAGATTCAGAATTATTTTATTTTCAAAATGTGTAAAGAGTTCCACTTTAATATACAATATATCTGTTCTTTCTCGAGGTATAATATTCTAGCACAGTAATAGAAGTGAGGAGGGAGGAGAAAGTCAAATAAAACAAACGAGAATGAGGCAGATCACAGACATTGTACATAACTGACTCATGTAAAAATTAGTGATGATTATCTGCTACTCTTTATGCCAAATAGATACCAGCACCATCAAGACATGAACCAAAAATCTACTTTGCAAAACAGTCCACTACAGGAAAGTTTATAATGTTCTATTATTGCAGCAATTCTTGAGATGCATGAAAAAGCAACCAATTAAACAGGTCACACGGGCAGGAAACTGCAGAGGAGAAGCGTGGCTGTTTGCCCTGGGGCAAACTACTGCGCAGTTACGTGATCAGACCTCCTGTGGAGGTACCGTGGAGGTTCCATGGAAAGGGAGAGGTCCCGATCACAGGACAAGCCGGCGCGCAACGAAGAAGCGCGCGCCGCGGCAAACTGTTTTTTTTTTTGTGTACATGACAAATGCGCATGCTCCGTTGGGTGCGCATGCGCATCCACAGAGACTTGGACAAAAAACAAACACCTTATTTGCAAGGGGACATGGGCGGGCGCCGGATGCCTCCGGAAACGCGATCAGACGCCCGCCCTTGCCCCGCAGTTTCCGGAAACTAGTACCTCCAAGGTACTAGTTTTTTGCCACGCAGTTTCGGCTGGAAGCCTCGGTTGAGCCACGGGAGTGCTACGCTTCCCAGATGTGCTGGTGAGATCGCACCCGGAAACTCCGGCTGTTTTCCGTCTCACTTGTGTGGCTTCTGTTACGTGTGACCGCAGCCTGTGAAGACTTTTGTTATAATGGAGATGGTGAAAGGAAGGAACAATCATTTGTCTTTATGTCAACTGTAACATCGGAACAGTAAAGTCCGCACTGACAGTCACAGCCGACTTCTGACAACCTTATACGGTTTGCAGGGCAAGAAATTTTCAGAGGTGGTTTGCCATTGCCTGCCTCTGTGTGTAACAACCCTGGTATTCCTGGGTGGTCTCCCTTCCAAGTACTGACCAGGGCTGATCCTGCTTAGCTTCTGAGTCTGAGATCTGACAAGATCAGACTAGCCTAAGCTATCCAGGTCAGGGTATACTTCATTAGCGCCCCATGATGAGTTTATAGGCAATGTTTAATAAGAACCTCTAGGAAAGAGGGCTTCCGGTCTAGCTAAGATGGAGGACTGAAGCGTTTCGCAATCGTGCGAAGCGAGCGACGGCCACTTTTGACAGTTTGGGCAATATACAGCCCAACGCATCACTCCCCAGCGAGGGGGGGGGACAAGCAGGCAGCAGCGCCCTAGAGGGAGTGTGAGGTTGGCGTAATCCAGCTTCGGAAGAAGCTGAATTGGGCTTTGACCTCCTCCCACGAAGAAGGCAAGTGCCAAGCAACTCTATAGTGGCCGATCGAGCCGGGCTACCGGCATAAATTCTTCGTCAGCAGACTTCTTTGAAGAAGGACAACAACTGTGAGTTAAAAGAAACAATGCGAAACCCGTTTTGAACGTGCTAGATAACAAAAACGTGCCGCTTACCTGAACTGAGTTTGGAGTCAATTTGAATTAAGCGGTTGAGCGGAAAATGAATAGTAAATCCCAGAAATCCGATTCCGGAGAGAAAAAAGTTGATTGAAGCCTTTAAAAACTGTAAAAACACTTATTGTTTAACATTCCTGTGGTGAAGATGGAGCCGTGTGCGCAACTGTAAAATCGAAACTCACGAACAATAGCGTGGGAAGAGCAGGCTGGTGTCACAAAGAAAGAGGTCCGTGTGAAACATCCAGGAAGTTGAATTCCTAGACGGGCATTAGCGAAAGGAAGACAGTGGAACTTTTAAAGGTGCCGGACCGGAAGTGAGTTTTATGCGGAAGGAAGGGCCTGCAAAATACCAATCTGACCTACTCTACATGAAATTACCATAGAGAAGTTGCGCCCGACATTTTGAGGAGGACTTCAACTAAATTTGCTTTTTTAATATATTTCTAAGGGTCTTTGGAAAGCGTAAACAGAGAGGCATGGAGGACTAAATCTTATCATCTAGAAGAGTGCTTTATCTTGCGAATCTGTGAATTGAAAAGAAATCGCCAAGACGGAGACCAGGAGAGGCAAGAAAAGAGCCGACTCAGACCCAGAACTTAAACCAGTTGTGAGACCTAGGATTGGATCTACTTCAACCCCCAAAATGTCAAGAGAAAGAGAGAAAAAAGAGATGCAAGCCTCCATGGAAGCAATGGAGAAGAGAATGACAGAGGCAATACAAGCCATGGGGGAGCAGATAGAAAAAACATTGGGGGACCAACTGGAGAAGCAAACTCAGATTCATCTGAAACATCTAGAAGAAGTCCAAGAGAAGAACATAACAGCATTGAAGGAATTGGTTACTACAGAAATAACTTCAATCAAGCAAGAAATGGAAGGAGTTAAGAAGGATGTTCAAGCAAATGCAACCAAGACTACAGAGACAGAGGAGAAGATACAAAAAATAGAAGAGAAACAAGATTCTTTGACTCAACAAATTACAAGATCAGAGACAATGATGGAGTTCAGAAGGATGCAGACTCATCTGAGATTCAGAGGCATTAAGGAAACAGAGAATGAGAACTTAAAAGAAAAAATGATGGAAGTGATAACGGCTTTTCTGGGCGAGGAGGAAGGGTCAATGGACTCAGACTTTGATTTGATTTATAGAGTGAACTCCAGAATTGCAGAAAAGAAGAATTTACCAAGGGATGTAATTGTACAATTTGTAACAAGATCAATAACAGAGGAGATATTCAAGAAGCAATTCAACGTCCCTTTTGTAATAGAGGGAAACAAAATTATGGTGATGAGAGAACTCCCAAGAACAATACTGCAAGACAGGAAAAGGTATAAATCCTTGGCGGACAAACTCAGAGCTTTGAGCATCAGATATAGATGGGAGATTCCACAAGGTTTATCCTTTACGTATCAAGGTGGGAGGATTCAGATCAGATCGATGATGGACTTTTATAAATTTAAGGCGGACAATGCGGACGTCTTTGGAGAACTTTAAAATAAAACGCATAATGGAGTACAAATTGTTGTCATGGAATGTTAATGGATTAAATTCACCAAACAAGAGGAAAAGAATCAATCATTGGATACAGAAACAGAAATGCAACGTGATATGCTTGCAAGAAACACATATTAGAAAACAGGATATAAAATATTTAAAGAATGCTTTATTTGGAATTGAATTTTGTTCTGCGGCCTCAAACAAGAAAAAAGGAGTTGTGACATATGTGAAGAAGGAGTTACAACCTACAGAAATTTTTAAGGACATAGATGGCAGATACGTGGGTGTGGAATTAATGATTCAGCAGAAAAAAACATTGTTGATCAACGTGTACGCACCCAATGGAGCAAAGGAAAAATTTTTTAAGGATATAACTGACCAATTACAACAATTGACTTATGAGCAAGTTATTATGGCCGGAGACTTTAATGGGACAATAGATCGTCTAGACAGAAAACCACAAAAGGACAACGAATTCAGCGGAAAATTGCCAAAGAATTTTTTTGAATTAGTTAAGCAAGAAAAATTAGAAGATGTTTGGAGGAAATGGAACCCGATGCAGAAAGACTTTACTTTTTATTCCAATAGACATTGCTCTTTTTCCAGAATTGATATGATTTGGATGTCTGAAGAATTATCAATGAAAACACATAAGACTGAAATTTTGCCAAGATGTAATTCAGATCACAATCCGGTGGTATGGAGTTCCACAGAAAGGAAAAAACCCTTTCTGTGGAGGATTAATGAAGACTTGTTGGATAAGAAAACGGTAATTGAGATGTTAAAGGAAGAAACGAAACAATTCTTTCAACAAAATTTAAATAAAGAAACACCGATACAGATTGTATGGGATGCTTATAAAGCGGTGATGAGAGGAATTCTCATCTCGCAAAACGTGAAGCAAAAAAAGGAAAAACTTCAAAAACAAACAGAAGTGTTAGAAAAAATTGCTCAGAAAGAAAAGGAATTAAAAAAGAAGCCTGGAAAAAAGCAAATTATTAAAGAATTAAAGTTGCTGAAGGAACAACTGAATGAGACTTGGAATCAGGAAATGTATTGGAATTTAAAGAAGTTACAACAGAAATCTTTTGAAGGGGCGAACAAACCGGGAAAATACTTAGCTTGGCAACTTAAGGCTAGAAGAGAGAGAAGAATGATAACCAAAATAATAGAAGATGGAAAAGAGTTCGTTGATCCTAATGGAATAAAGAGATGTTTCTTCAAGTATTATGCTAAACTATTCCAAACAACTAGAGTTGATCTTGAGAAGATTAAAACATATTTAAAGGAGATTCCACTACCAAAAATAAGTAAGGAATACAAAGATTTATTAAATGGTCCAATTCAAAAAGAAGAAGTGATGAAGGCAATAGAAGAGACAAAGTTGGGGAAGGCGCCTGGGCCGGACGGATTTACAGCGAAATTCTACAAAAAGATGAAAGAAGAAATTTCCCCGGTCCTGGAAGCTTTAACCAACGAAATAAGAGAAAACAAAAAGGTGCCGGACTCATGGAAAGAAGCAATTATTTCTTTGATTCCAAAGGAAGGACAAGATTCAACAAATGTAAAGAACTACAGGCCAATATCTCTTTTGAACAACGATTATAAAATCTTTGCAAAAATTATTGCAGAAAGGGTGAAAAACTATTTACAAACGGTAATTTCTGAAGATCAAGCGGGCTTTTTACCCAAAAGGCAGATTAGAGACAATGTAAGAATAGTAATGGACGCAATTGAATATTATGAAAAGCACCCAGAAAAAGAAGTAGCTTTTCTGTTTGTTGATGCAGAAAAAGCTTTTGACAATCTTAATTGGAATTTTATGCACCAGATGATGGAAAAGATTGAAGCGGGACAACATTTTAGAAATTGTATTGAAGCTATCTATTCTGAACAAAGAGCTAAAATAAATGTGAATAAAGAACTGACAGATAACTTCAAAGTACAGAAAGGAACAAGGCAAGGTTGTCCGTTATCACCGTTATTATTTATCTGGGTATTGGAAATACTTTTACAAAAAATACAGTACGATCAAGAAATAAAGGGCTTGACACATAAAGGACACCAATACAAATATCGAGCATTTGCAGACGATGTAATGTTTATGGTGGAAAACCCAACAGAAAAATTGACATTGCTTTTTCAAAAAATAAAGGAGTTTGGAGAATTGGCCGGCTTTTACGTAAATAAGAATAAAACAAAACTTATATGTAAAAACATGATCAAACAAAAACAAGTGGAACTACAAGAACTGGTACAATGTGAAGTAGTTAAAAAAACAAAATACCTTGGAATTGAATTAACGGCAAAAAATATAGACCTATATAAGAATAATTATGAGAAATTATGGACTAAGCTGACTCAAGATTTTAAGAAATGGGATAAAATGAACTTATCACTGATGGGAAGAATATCAGTTATAAAAATGAATGTCCTACCACGTTTGATGTTCCTGTTCCAAACAATACCAATTCTGCATAAAACGGATTTGTTGGCCAAGTGGCAACAAGAGTTGTCAAAATTTGTTTGGGCAGGCAAGAAACCAAGGATCAAAATGAAAATACTTTGTGATGCCAAAGAAAGAGGAGGTCTACAAATGCCAAATCTTAGACTATATTATGAAGCGGTTTGTCTAACATGGATGGATCAATGGGTGAAGCTTGAAAATGACAGATTGTTGGGGTTGGAAGGGCATGATTGTAGATTTGGCTGGCATGCATATTTATGGTATGACAAGATAAAAATGGACAGTTTTTTTAAACTTCACTTGGTGAGAAAAGCTTTGTATATGGTATGGACAAGATATAAGAAGTACCAGAGTGACTTAAGACCATTGTGGATTGTACCAGTAGAAGTGTTGATATCTTACTCAAGACAGCGAGGTAGAGACTGGTTGCCATATAGAGATTTAATTAAAAAAGAGGGAACAGAGTGGGTAATGAAAAAGCAGAATGAAATTGAATATGAATATGAGTGGTTGAAATATATGCAGATTTATGATCTTTTTAGATCTGACAAAAAAAACTATGGTTTTAGAGAGGAAAAAAATGAAATTGAAAAGGTTTGGGAGAGTGGAGGAGGAAAAAATATTTCTAAAATGTATAAGGTGTTGTTAAAATGGTATACTGAAGATGAAACTGTTAAAGAACAAATGTTAAAATGGGCTATTAATATGAATAAGGAAGTGGCTATGGAAACCTGGGAATATTTGTGGAAAAATTCTATTAAGATCTCGACATGTACTAATGTTAAAGAAAACTGTTATAAGATGATGTATAGGTGGTACATGACACCTAAGAAAATTGCAAATATGAATCAAAATATGTCAAACAAATGCTGGAAATGTAAGAGGCATGAGGGCTCATTTTATCATATGTGGTGGACTTGTGAGAAAGCTGTAGACTTTTGGACAAAAGTCCACAATGAAATGCAAAAAATATTGAAATGTTCTTTTAAAAAAGCACCGGAAATTCTGCTTTTGGGACTTAAAATGGAAGAAGTCAATACGACTAAAAAGACTTTACTCTGGTACCTGATAGTGACAGCGAGAATGATTTATGCTCAGTTTTGGAAGACAGAAAAGGTACCAGAGGTTGAAGAATGGATACAAAAAGTTCTGTTCATGGCACAAATGGATAAGATTACAAAAAAACTGAATAACAAAGAAGACGATGAGTTTTTTGGAGAATGGAATGACTTTAAAATTTATCTGGAAAAGAACTGGGATGTGAAACAAAACTTAATATGTTTAGATCAATATTAAGTCAAATGATGTTATCTTTAGATTGTAATGATGAGAAACTGATATTGTTGATGATATGAAGTAATTTGGAGCAGGGGTGGAAGCATTGTGGGAAGCCATTGGAGGGAGGGGAGGAACTGGGAATGGGGTAGACAATTGATAGAATGAAAAGTTTTATATGTTGTATTCCTGAGAAAATAAAAATTTGTTTACCAAAAAAAAAAAAAAAAAAAAAAAAAAAAAAGAACCTCTAGGAAAGACTGCAAAACACTCCTCAATTCTGTGAGTGCAAAATTCAAATTTGGCAATTAAAGGCATTACGAAAACTGATATAATTGTCATGAATTTGCTTAACTCAGTCCTCTAACTGTTTTGAGTGTTCACCAACCCTCCTCTCCACAACTCTGAGATCTGCAGTCCTTTTGATTGTTTTTGAAGGAATGAAAAAAGGAAATTGGGATTTTGAAAAATATGGACGGAGGAAGAAAACTAAGAGCAGAACTGAGGCTCAAGGGAAATGGCTGACTGATCATGACAACAATGGTGAATAGCTCTCATCTGACTATTTGGTGCATACATTCTTTCCAAACACATTACCATTGTACTTGGGAGCAGCCATTAATTAATATCAGTGAAGGAGGAACTACTTCTGCAAAACAGACCACACCGAATTTTGTCCAAAGACTTGCTTCCACTAAGTGAGAGCTTTCCTGTGTTGCAGAAAGGGCTTTGTCCATTGGAGAAACATATTTTCAGCAGAATAGTGTCTACGGCTTGGATCCTATACCTTATCTCCACTCTCACTTCCTTGTTCAGTTGCAGAGGCAGTCCTCCACTGTGGTGCTTCAGATATCAAAATAAACTGTGGTCTTTGCAACAAACTCTGGTTGATTTACCAGATACACACAATGAACTCCACTTAACACACAGACCTTGGCTTCTTTCTTCTTACCTCTCCTTACTTCTGCCCTGAACTGTAATGTTTATGATAAGGCAGCTGCAAGAGCAGTGCAACTCAAACTGTGTATGAATTCAGATGTCACGAGAAATCACTATTAACACAGACACTGAGCACTAGTTAACAAATGAGCTGGAGATCTCAGTTTGATGCATTCAGACATTGAATAGCCAGGGTATGATCAAATTATAGGTTATCACAACACCAGAATACAACATTTGAATTCAACTCAATATATTAATGAAGAAAACAGTAGCACAGTATGTGGTCTATTGCCAATCCCCATATCATTTAAGTCCACACAAAAAAACATATTTAGGCTGCGGTCACACGTAACAGAAGCCACACAAGTGAGACGGAAAACAGCCGGAGTTTCCAGGCGCGATCTCACCAGCACATCTGGGAAGCGTAGCACTCCCGTGGCTCAACCGAGGCTTCCAGCCGAAACTGCGTGGCAAAAAACTAGTACCTTGGAGGTACTAGTTTCCGGAAACTGCGGGGCAAGGGCGGGCGTCTGATCGCGTTTCCGGTGGCATCTGGCGCCCGCCCATGTCCCCTTGCAAATAAGGTGGTTTTTTTTGTCCAAGTCTCTGTGGATGCACATGCGCACCCAACGGAGCATGCGCATTTGTCATGTACACAAAAATAAAAAACAGTTTGCCGCGGCGCGCGCTTCTTCGTTGCGCGCCGGCTTGTCCTGTGATCGGCACCTCTCCCTTGCCATGGAACCTCCACGGTACCTCCACAGGAGGTCTGATCACGTAACTGCGCAGTAGTTTGCCCCAGGGCAAACAGCCATGCTTCTCCTCTACAGTTTCCTGCCCGTGTGACCGGGGCCTTAATGCAATTTTTTGCTACTCTTCCTCCAAAAGGTTTAAATGAGCAGTTTATGACTGTCCCATGAAAAATAAACTGGGACTGACTTATCCAAGACCCACAGTGAATAACCAAGCAGGTATTTGAACTTGGACTTTCTATACCTAAACTCAACACTCTTACCACCACAAAACATGGGCTTCTTCTTAAGGTAGGTGTTGCTGACAAAAAACAAAAGTGAAGAGGATGCTTTAAATATGCTTCTTTTGTGCTCGTTAACTGTTAAATTATAGCTAATTTCTGTAAGGAAGACCATCCTGAACCCTTGTTCCTTCTAGCTTCCCATTTACAGCTCAGCATTCAGACAATTATTCCTGTTGGCTTAGTCAGCTGAGAATACTTGATCCATTTATACTCCCACTGTGCTGCCAAGAGCTCCTAAGGCAAATGCTTCCATCCTGCAAAGACTTATTGTGATCATGAGATGGATAGAATGTGATAAACAGAGATATGTTCTTCTGTACTGGCCAAGCACATCAATAATAAAACTTCTCTCTACAAGAGTTGTATAGCCCCTACTTTCAGTAGCAATTACCAAACACCACAAGTGTCCACTGACAGTCAATTTGAGGAAAAATGCATTATGGCAATGTAAGTTGGTGGTATAGTACTTACAAACAAACGTATTTACTGTACTAATTAAATGGCCTATTTAACATGGAATATCAATTCTCTAATCGCATCTCATTTCATCTTCATATTTCAATTAACAACTCCAAACTATACCAACATGGATCCTACTGTTTTAGGCTCATTAAGAACATTTACATTATCAGCCAAATGAGGGTGTAACAGGCAGAAACTGCAAATGCTCTCTAGAGTAGCCCCCTACCCTACTTAAAAGATTATTAGAGGCGTAGCACTAGTAATTCTCATTAGTGGCTTAATGTCAAAAAAGGACCTCCTGTAAAATGAAGCAGAGCAACAGAGGGTCTCAGTGCAACTCAGTAAACCAACAGTCCTGTATCCATTCAAGGGTAATCTGTCCTCTATTAAACATAATTGATCTACTTTATTATATTGATATGCAGCAAAAATTCAACCAATGTTAGTGCATAATATTGCACACGGCTACACAAAGGAAAAATAAGGTAGTGGCACACAGACCATGACTTTTAGAATCCACAGGTATATTTGTGAAATATGAGGTTGTTTTTAATACATTTGTTCTTGATCAGTCTCATTTTGTGAGGTTAACATTACAAAAATTCACCTAAGTCAATCATCAAGTACAGATATGCTTCATCTGGGTTCAGTAACCTGAATATAAAATGTGATTTTATCTTACCTGCATATTCACAAGTGAAGACAACAAAGAAAGGAGTAACCAAATCATTAATACCCTGAACATATCCACTGGCGGGATGACGTATTGCCCAGATGAACAAGATTCTTTCAAAGATCTGTAAAGAGAAAATGCAGAGAAACATGGAGCAACATGATCAGAAAGCACGAAGCGTAACACACACACAGCACATTCAAAAATAAGCCAACATCAGCAAACACAACGATCAACCAGCATTAATTCCATTTCTTGGCTATTTAAGGAAAATATTTTCAGGATTACTAGTAATGTGTTAAATTCTACCTTGTATACAAATTCTACCTGTGAACTCAGGGAATGGTGGTATATAAATTGAACATATATAAATATAAAACAAATAAATAAAAATTAAGTTACAAGTTGTAAAAAGATGCCTTTGCAATACAGTAAAATTTTGCTTTTCTTCCAACATTTTATGGAGGCAATTTAAAGAGCTACTTTAAATGAGACCAGCAACTTCTTATGCAGCAAGAGGGATTTTTGATTTTTCTTCCTTGAAAACAGGCCCCCTGCTACACCAAACTGATCTTAAACTTCCACTTGATCTCAAAAAGCTGTTTGCCATTTGAGAGAGTGGGGGTCTGCTGCTTGTGCCCCTTTGGGTGGTGAGAACTAATGGTATGGTTCCTTCAATCAGGGACACTACTTATTGTCTCTGCTACTTCCAATTCCTTTGTATTTTCAAGACATCCCCATCACTTCCCACAGAAAAGTCATGCACTTCTCAAAAATCACTTCAAGTACATACTAATGCATACATATGTGTATAACACATATGTGTAAATGTGTACACATATGTGTATGTGTGTATAACACATATGTGTATAACACATATAGATCTGTGGATAATGTATGTAGACTGTAGCACCAGATTTTATTGTATACTAGAAATAATGCCCGTCGCGGAAATAAATACACTCTGGGAGAGTGCTCTGGCTTTGGGCAAACAGTGTCAGTTTCCTGTGGCGACCTTAGCAGGGTTTAATGACAGAGTCCACTGTTTTCTCCAGAGGGACTGATCTCTGCTACCTGAAGAGCATTTGTATGTTGTGAGTTATCTGTAGCCCTCACCTGGAGAGTGGTAACCATTGTTACCCATTCTCCTCTCCCCTATGAGGTAACGTTATGCAACTGAACATTCCAACTGCCTTGCGGGGGGGGGGGAGTTTGAGGTGTGGAATGGACTGAAGTCCAATCAGCTTCCATATGCAAAAGACCAGGTTGTCGCAGCAGTTGTGGTGTGGGCGGGACCCGGGCTTTGCCTTCTGATTGGTGGCGATATATGCTGAGGAGCAGTGCCATCAGCCATACACTAAGGGAGTGCATTTTAGAATTAGAACTTTGGCACCCACTATTCAATTATATATAAGGAGAGATTGTATATACTATTGTTTTATTGTCATAAACTTTTAAAACGGTTGTTAGCCGCCCTGAGCCTCTGGGTAGGGCGGGATAGAAATCCCAAAAATAAAATAAATAAATAAATAAATAAATAAATAAATACTTGGACAACACCCAGAAATTGCACTAGGAGGGAGAAAGAGCAGGGCCAAGGAAGCTCTGCCTTAGTGATGAGAACCTGGATGACGCTTCTGTCCTGGATCCACTCCAGTCCGGCTTTCGCCCTGGCCATGGGACGGAGACGGCACTGGTTGCCCTTACTGACGACCTCCGGAGGCATCTGGATCGAGGCGGTGTGGCGGCACTGGTATTGTTAGATCTGTCGGCCGCGTTCGATACGGTCGACCACCAGTTGCTGACCCACCGCCTTGCCGACGTGGGGATACAGGAGCTCGCCCTTCAATGGCTCGCCTCTTTTCTCCAAGGTCGGGGACAGAGAGTGGTAATAGGGGAACAGCAGTCCCAGACTTGAATGTGGTGTGCCTCAGGGGGCAGTGCTTTCCCCGATGCTTTTCAACATCTATATGCGCCCTCTCACCCAGATTGCCAGGAGGTATGGACTGGGTTGTCATCAGTATGCAGATGACACCCAGCTCTATCTGATGTTGGGCGGCCGGTCGGGCTCCGACCCAGAAGATCTGAACCAGGGATTACAGGCTGGCGGCTGGGTGGCTCAGGCTGAGCCGGCTGAAACTAAACCCAGCAAAGACGGAGGTCCTGGGCCTGAGTCGGAACGGTCTGGGGTTGGGGCTCCCACTCCCGACCTTCGATGGGGTGCCTCTGGTGCCAGCGTCAGAGGTTAGGAGTTTGAGAGTGCTCCTGGATTCCTCCTTAACGATGGAGGCCCAGGTAGCAGCCACTGCCAGGTCTGCATTTTACCATCTGAGGCAGGTTCGGCAGTTGGCCCCCTTCCTCGACCGCGAGGACCTGGCCACAGTGATCCATGCGACAGTCACCTCAAGGCTAGACTACTGTAACGCTCTCTATATGGGGCTGCCTTTGTTGCAGATCCGGAAGCTGCAGCTAGTGCAGAATGCGGCGGCTAGGCTGCTGATGGGCCTCCCCAGGTGGGAGCACATCAAGCCTGGGTTGAAGGCGCTGCACTGGCTGCCAATAGCATACCGAATCCGCTTCAAAGTGCTGGTACTTTCCTTTAAAGCCCTATATGGCCTGGGTCCGACCTACCTGAGGGACCGCCTTTCCCCGTATGTACCCCCAAGAGCACTTCGGTCGGGGACCCAGAACCGTTTGGTGATTCCGGGTCCTCGAGAGGTAAAGTTCACTGCGACAAGGGCTAGATCTTTCTCAGTGGCGGCCCCTACCTGGTGGAATGAGCTCCCGGAGGAGATCAGGGCCCTGCGGGACCTTATGCAGTTCCGCAGGGCCTGTAAGACGGAGCTCTTCCACCAGGCTTTCATGTAGGGGCCGCCACTGCCACCACCACCAATGGTGGCAATACCATCGAGATTGGGAATTGCCCTTAGTAGCCCATGCGGTAATGAGATCTACGCGGCAATGCGAACAGGGGGTTGGCACGAACCACCTACTGGATAGTGGTACCCAATGGGGTTGCTGAATGATACCATCTTAACACTTAAGACCATCTTGATAATGAGTGCACTTTATTGTTATTGTTATGATTTTATTGTTATACTGGATTTTATGTATGGGCGTGTGCCCCCTGTAAGCCGCCCTGAGCCCGCTTGCGGGGAGGGCGGGGTAAAAATGCTTAAATAAATAAATAAATAAATAAAAATAAACCTTGCAGAATGTGGCCTTGTACCCTGAAAATCTTAAAGGATTTCTTTTTTAAAAAAATCTCGTAACTGCTGCAGAATAAGAAAAGCCTCAAAACAAGTTACCACTCCTGCTTGAAATGCCAGGTTTTCTGCACAGTTCTTTGTGCAATAAAGGCACCATTTTGTTGTGCATCTTCTCTCCAGCATTTATTCCATTGAAAGGCATCATATTTTCCAGATCACATAAACAACAGGATTTTGCACTAGCTAAAAATCTGTAACTTCCACTACACAGTTCATTTATGGCTTTTGTATGAAAAGTGGTTGCAAGAAATCCACAGCGACCTAATGCATACGGAGGGATGTGTGACCTAGACAATGACACACAGAGAACCAGAAGGGTACCATAGCTATGGCACAAGGCCCTTGCACTGTGGGACAGCTGGAGAAGGAGGAAGAGAAGAATCTCGGCAGGCAAAGCAGGAAGTGGATGACCCTCTGTAAACTTACTTGCAAAGCTGTGTCACTGAGCAGACGAATGGGCACAGCAGTATAGCAAGTAAATGTAAAGGTTGCAGCCAAGCAGTAATAGGAACTACTTTCACATGTTTACAATCTACTTGACATAGTTTTGACAAATACACAGAGCATAAAATTGGTTGAGGATGTGGCATACCCCTTTCTTCCAAATACGCTTTACAATTTATGACTGTCATAATTGCTTATGCTGTCTCCCGGACAATATAAAACTGGGCCAAAAGCTGCTCAAAAGCTTCAGCTAAATCCTACAATATATCAGATACACAGAAGTAGTAATATAATACAACGCTATATTGCAAAGTAGTAATATAATACAAAACTATATTGCAAAGTTAAGCTGTCATATCATACAGTGACTTAAGTTTTCTAGAGTCCACATTTTCAAGTTCAGAAGAAGGAGGGGGAGGAGAAGATAGTTTTATACCCCACCCTTCACTACCTGAAGGAGTCTCAGAGCAGCTTACAATCAACCTTTCCTTCCTCTCCCCACAACAGACACCCTGTGAGGTAGGTAGGGCTGAGGGAGCTCTGAGATAACTGCTCTTGAGAAAACAGCTCTGAGAGAACTATGACTGACCCAAGGTCACCCAGCTGACTTCATGTGGAGGAGTGGGGAATCAAATCTGGTTGTCCAGATTAGAGTCCCAACACTCTTACTCACTATACCAAACTGGCTCTCTGGAACTGGCTCTCCAGAATTAAAGAGAATTTAAAATCAAAGGAAACTTTAAAGACGTATTAACATAAACCATGAAGGTGGGATCCTCCTTTCTAAAATTTGACAGCTCATACATTTGGTATAGAAAAGAATACATTTAGGACATATTTGGAAAAAACCATAGCCTAAGGTAGAAGAGGGATTTATAGGCCTTCCAGGCCAGAACTTCGAAAAAAATTATTTAAGGTGTGTTCTGCTCATGTTTGGGGGTTTTAAAACAGCTTGAGGTGGCTTACAATGGTTAAAATGTAAACCAATAAAATATAAACTAAACATCAGCAGCAGAGAAAAAAACTGAATATGCATAGCCCTCTAAACTCTATTGTGCATTAACACTGTAACAATAGAGGGCATGTTGGATAACTGAATTTACTAACAGATTCTCACAAACACAATGGGGGTGCACATGGACGGCATCATTTTGTGCCACAGGCAAAGACTCACAAAAGTGAGTGCTCTTTTATTTAAACAAAATCATCATCCCAGCACATCAGCTCAACCGTGCCCTGACCTGGATAGGCCAGACTAGCCCGATCTCATCAGATCTCGGAACCTAAGCAGTGTCAGCCTTGGCTAGTATTTGGAAGGCCAACTTCCAAGGAATACCAGGGTCATGATGCAGGGGCAGGGAACAGCAAACCACCTCTGAAACATCTCTTGCCTATAAAAATGTCTAGCTCACCACCTAGTGGTGCATAACACTAAATGAGCTAGAACTTCTGGACGGCAGACAATCTTAGGATCTCCTGGCTATACTACACACAAAGCCATACAATAATAATTAATTATTTTATTAGGTCAACTGAGATTCTGCTAGGCCCTTTTCCCCAGCATCTGATTTTCCATTTTGTACAGAGGAGCATGCAATCACCCGAGCCCCTACCAGAACTGCAACCGTCTAGATACAGGCTGCTATTTATGAAAACTAGGCCACTCAAAACCTCCGAACAGTCAGAGTCAGACTGCTCTCTCATTTGGTTGGGCACTAGAAAACTGATTTGTACACGTCTTGCTTAGAACAACCAAAGGGTTGGATTCACTAGCTCCTGCTGTCCCTTCGGCAGCAACTGTGGGTCATTTGCATTTTGATTCAAGGTGGATTTTCCATTCTTGCCCATGCTTACAATCCCTTACTGAAAACACTGCTAAGCCAGCCTTTCTCCCAGATCTCGGGACCCATGAGATAACAGCAGAAGTTAAGCCAAGAAAATCAAGCCAGCAATAATGCTGTCTCCACTTAAAAGTCAAGATCAAAGTACTCTTTAAAACTCTCATCAGTCTCCAACTAATAAAAACAGGTTCCTAAAAACCTAATCCTCTCCTTCATACATGCGTTGAAGGAGGCTGCCATACAAAGCAAGTGGCTGTTCATCCTCATACATTTGGGAATGGAGATGAGGAGCTGCTGCAATAACCATAGCAGCCATACAAGTTCTTGTGGAGTGGAATGATCCATCAAATATGGGGGTTCTAGGTCATGCAGATAAAGGCAAGCACTTGAACAAAACCCAAAACCATAAACACAACCTATAAAAGGATCTTAAAGCCAATGTAATAAGGACACAAGAACTTACTTGCCACAAAGTTTGGAACCGATTGAAAGCAGCCCTCTTCCTGTCTTCCATACAATGCTGCATTTGGGTTACTTGGGGCACCCTACCCTAGATCGAAAGTTTCATTGGCCTAAGCTTCAGGACCTCTGCCTCACCACTAGGCTCCATTTGGGTCTGGGGGGAATTTTTTTAAAGGCAGAGAATAGAATCATGAACAGGATTGACCTTTGGCTCAATAAACAATGCTCAGGAATTCCAGACTACAGTCTGGTTGCTGCACTGCCCACTGTCTTGCTGTCCAATGTACACTACATACCCTCTCAATTGTCTCAGAGTCTGTCAGAGCAGTTTACATTTTTCAGAATGCACCAAGCAAACATAGGCAAGCAAAACAATATGCTACGGCTCCAGGATTACGCTAACAAGTAACTATGAAAAGTGACTGACTCATAATACACTAACAGCATATTTGTACTTTTTAAAATCATGGACTGTTCTAAGCTCAGATATCAAAAAGCAGCAGAGGAAACCCACTGGAGAATGCATACTGTCCACAATTAAAAAGTACATGAACTGTGTGTGTGTAAAGCAGCTGACTTCTGGTTACCCTGTAGAGGTTTGAAGGAAAGAGAGGGTCAGAGGGGGTTTGCCATTGCCTGACTCTGCATAGCAACCCAGGACTTCCTTGGTGGTCTCCCATCCAAATACTAATCAAGGCTGGCCCTGCTTAGCTTCCAAGATCTGATGAGACTGGACTACATTATGAGACATTAACTACAATGTTCATACCCACCCCCCACCCCATTTCTTATTGCAGAACAACATCCGGATGAAGTGGGCTTAGCTGCACAACCTAAATCTGATTTAGATCCCAGATGAATTGTTGGACAATATGATCTACAAGTTTTCCTCACCACAAAGTTCTGCCCTTCCAACTGAACACCTATGTTGGATTTCAAGTTTTGTGCATAGCCCAATGCGTACATCAGAACTGTACATTCTGATTTTGTGTTACATTGAGGGCATAATTTGAGCTGACATACACTGGGGTCATGCAGGTCCTTGTGAAATATGAAATCCAGCATATTAATGGAAGGTATCATGTTGGGATAATACACTCCCTATGCCTGTATATTTGATTCAGATTATCTGTACAATGGGTGTTAGCATCCTTTTAAACACATCACAACAGTGTATAGTATTCCCAGCTTGTTTCAGATCACCTCAGAGCAGCAGCTAGAAAATGCACTAATTAGTTGCAGGGATCCGATCACTCAGCCCCAGGAACTCTAATTAGGCAAGTGGCATCAAGGAGCAAGTCCCACTGCAGCCAACTTAGTTACCTCAGGTATAAAACAGAACCAGTTGTCATGGTAGAGGTCATGCAGCAAGCATGACATCCCAATGCAAAGGATGCCATTCTGAACCCACAGAAATTAACAGCCAATGGCAGTTTTCAATTGAATACCGGAAGTTCAGGTTGTGTAACACTGGTATTTTTTTTGTTTTTGAAAGTTTACTTAGGTTCCTTTCCACTGATGTTCAGCCAGCCTCTGGCTAGAAGCTATCAATCAATAAGAATGTTTCTTGCCGACTTCCGGCTTGTGGATCAGCGATGGCGGATGTTCTCCCCGGACCTCGGGGGAGCGAATCGCACACCAGCGGTATGGAGGGGTGCTACCTCAAGTAGCACTCCTATGGAGCCTTTGTGATAGGCTCCAGGCCATAGGGCTTTTGAGGGGCAGCATCTTCGACGGCTAAATGCCAGAGAATTGAGGCTTCCCTCTGCCCTGACAATCCTGCCGCTGTGTGGCCCTCGGGCACAAGCTGATTCAACTGGAACAAGCGCTGGAGATCGAGCGGAATAACGATTACTGTGAGCGAGGTCAGAGAAATGACCAACAATGAATGAGAGTTCAAAATAAACTGAATATTTTAAAAGCGAACTACCCCCCCCCCCGCGCTTGTGGGAAAAGCGGAGCGCAAAGAGGGACACCTCTTATGCAAATGGACAGATAAGCGTAACGAAGGGGGCAGGGGGGGAAAACAAGCAGTGATTTTGTTTTGAGAGACTTTCTTGAGCGCTGATATCGAGATGACGATTTTTCGAGTCCGCAAGAGGCGGTTTGGAATTGTAAACGATCGTATAAAATGGCGGCCTCGCAAAGAAAGTTTACAGCTAAACCGGCAGGTAGTCAGAGCCCAAAACTGGAAGAGGGAGCAGACGTCATGAAAACGTTAGCAGATATGCTCAAGCCGGTGATGGAGCAACTCGATGGTATTAACCAACAACTGACCTCGCTGAACCAAAACTTCGCATCCCAGCAGCTCCAACTGGCAAAAACGGCGAAGAAGGTGGAGCATACGACTGAGAGAATTAAAGAGATAGACACCACAAACAAGAAAATGAAGAAAAGAATGGGGGAAGTTGAAGCAAAACAAAACTTCCAAGAAAACTGGTTGTTACAGCTACAAATGGAAAAAGCCAATATGATTCTCAGATTCCAGGGAGTTCCTGAATCTGAAAAGGAGGATCTGAGGAAGTTGCTCAGAGAGATCATTGCTCCAGCAATAGGCTCAACAGCGGATGAAGTAGTAAAAGAGATGGAGACTGCTTACAGGGCATACTCCAATTATATTTTAAAAAATAGCCTGCCTGGAGAAATTGTGGTCAGATTCTCAAGAAGACAGACCAGAGATGCTATTTAAAAGTGACTTCAGCAACTCCACTGAAAATGGGGAATATAAACATTAAAACTTTAAAAGACATTCCATTTGAAATTCATCAAAAGAGGAAAAGCTACAAAGACTTAATTTCTTTTCTTCAAACCAATGGGATTTTGTACAGGTGGGCGATCCCAGAGGGTGTCATCTTTAAAATCAACGACAAAAGAGAAAAGATAGACTCCATTTTTAAAGCCAAAGAATTTTTGAGACGCCCGTTCGGATTGGAGGAAGAATCCAAAGATGAAGAATCGAAATCAAGTGACTCTGCTACCTCTGGAACGGATGAGGACTCTGCTGTAGAAACGGGTGCAGGTGCAACGAAAGTTACATATGATTTCAGAGACAGAAAACAAAAGTAAAGACAGAAGGACTCTGAAAATTGCCTTTGAAGCAAATAACAAGATGCTCAGAAAGCTCTATCACAACAACTAACAGACTAACATTGAAACCGAGACAAACAAGAACTCTACAAGTATATTGTTGTACTAACACTTTTATTAATAACACTTAGATTAACACGGATATGATCTCCTCCTCTTGGGTTTTTAGTGTAGTGCGGTTATCTATCCTTTATCCTTAGATGTTGTCCCCTTCCCTCATGTTTTCTTTGTAGTTTTGTAGTCATATAAAAAATAATAAAAAATATCCCTCCGGGGATTAAAAAAGAAAAGAAAAGAATGTTTCTTGCCATCTATGGTGCAAAGACCCATCCAATCTAGCAGTAAGACTGATTTCTTTTATTATGAGGCAAACCCTAGTTTTATTTTGTTATTATTTATATATTTTAATGCAATTATGGTTTTTGTTTGGGGTTTTTTATTTGTGGTGTCAAAGTCTCTGAACTTTTTTCTGGAAGAGTGGGGCATAAATGTTTCAAATACATCAAGTAAACGAGCAGGGTCATCAGTGAGGTGCACTGAAAGAGAATCTCTCTGAAGACTAATTCCTTCCAGGCTACAAAGCCCAGAACATGGAATCGAAAGCTGGCACGGGGAGGGGGGGGGGACACGACAGGGCAAGCCAGATGGAAAGCACTTGGAAACATTACAGCCCCAGCAGGCATTGTTCATCAGCAAGCAGCAGTCTCCACGGCATCTCCAGGGTAAACGTATAACAATTCCAACTTAACAATCACAGTACTGGAAATTATGATCTGACAACAATACTTGCCTCTGTTACTTTGGGTTTAAGAATTAAAGCCTCTGGGCTCATACGAGGAATATCTATATGAATCTGAAAGAGAAATACATTTATTTTAGAAAGCTTCAAAAGACATAAAGACATTCAGATACAGTAGTTGAAAACTTTTGTTTTCCCAATAAAATAGGGATAAGTATGCCAGTTTGGTGCCTACTTGGCTCTCTGCCAGATTTCTTCATAAGCCTTTATGAGCTTTGTCCTTTGTCACACAGGACATTTAGTATTGAGCACCAGATATACTGAGATACAATCTGTTATAGAAAAGAATAAAAAATATTTTTCAACAACGGTTATCAGAAAATGGGAATGAGGCAGGTTAATAGCTCCCCTGCTCTACTTACTACTGCCTTTCTATACTGGTAAGCAACGCACAGGTACAAAAACAGCTACTGAATTGCTATTTATCTTGTGAACCATGTAAAAAGCCAGTTTGTTCCCACTCTCCAAGAACGAAGAAGCAGGAGGATGCTTTTAATCTGCTCTTTTTGATCTATTAATGCAAGGAATAAAAGCTGCTGCCTATAACAAACGCCTTCAAGATGAAGATATAGCATAAGAAACACATAAAAGACATACCCAGAAGGTGAATGAAGGTTCAGGTTTACAGAGGAATTAATGGAGGATCAGGTTTATAGAGCAACCCCTAGCTAAGAGGATATATTTTGTAGTACATAAAAGGTGTATCAGCTCTCCAGGCCTTCAAAACAGACCAGCGTTTCCTCAATAAAGACTTCCCAGAGACTTGAATTATCCATTTCCTTCCATTGTCTAAAACAACAGTTTTCAAACTGTGTTCCTAGAAACCTTGAGGTGCCTTGGAAGCTTGGGGGGTGGGGGGGAGAGAGTTCGCCAGTAAAAGAAAAAATAACTGCAGACTGGCTTCTCTGAAAAGCAGCTTGCCCAGCATTATTGCAAGAGAATCTCAAGCATGCTCCAAGGCTCAGGTGGAAAATGGTAAAGCTCAAGAAAAACATAGTGCATAAAGGGTGTGCACCCTACAACATGCCCCAGAAACAAGGACACCCATGGTTACGGGTTGCCCAACAGAAAAGCATTCCCTGAAAACAAGCAATTGAAAAAGCATCCTGTTAAAATATAGAGGTTCTATCCATATCCAAGGTTAACTGCATACTGAGGAGTAAACACAAGGCAGCAGACAGCAATTCTGACGGAGTCAAGATGGTACAGCTGAGTTGCCTGGTCCATGTGTTTAGAAGCTTCCAGCTGATCAAGCAGCTCCCTATCATTGTTATATGAGAAACACTGGCCACATGTATCTACACCAAGAGCAAAGAGGCTGTACTAAACACAAAAAGCCACAAGCACAGGAATGTCCAATGAAATCCTGCAGCATATAATGAACATTCAGCCAGAAAGAAAGATCCACCTATATTAGGAATAGCATACTGTAGGCAAGAATATTAGAAAAGGCTAGCAGCTTTTTGCTGTTAAGCTAAGCTAGCTGTAGTTACTCAACATATTACTAAACAAGCATGATTCATGATGCATCTGATGCTCAGCATGGGATCAGCAAAAACTGTCTAACACACGCGGACATGTGTGCCATCTAGTAATACACCTTAGCAGAAACAAACCGCTTCAAAATGTTAAACATGCATGTGCAGTCACTCTTGCAGCACAAGCATTTTCAGATTCATTCCTCCACCTGTCTATATGTTTCCTGATGTGTTTCTTCATTTCTTGAGTCGTAATATTGTTCAACAAATGCAAAATACTCTTTCCGCTTTCTTTGCAAAGTGCCTTCTCTCCGATCTACATTGGCAGGAAGGTAACCCTAGAAAATAAGGGAAAAAAATTAAAACTGCAACAAGTTTTGTTTACTAGTTCATTGTGGGGGGAGGTGATGGCACAGCTGTTACCAAGCACGTCCCAAAAACTAATACCATCGTGATATCCTGGGAGTGCTTTGGCACGAGCCTGAAAGAAAACGAAAAAAAAAGCCAAGGCCATGTTTCAACCAAAGAGCAGCATTCCTCTGTAAAGGCTGAAGTCCTCTCTCCCATTTGGAAAAGTCAGGAATAATAGGTTTTTGTAAATAAACATAATTATAAAATAAAAATGCCACAAGGAGGGCAGAATGTGTTTCTTACATCAAATGTTTTAATGCTAGCCTCAGTTGTTTGATATTTTGGTATCCAGACACAAAAGACCTGACTTGGTTTACTGCTAACATCTATAATATACTAGTTATGTGAGTTTTGGAACTGCATACTGATCTACTTTACATGACCCTGGCACCTAATTTAATCTAATTACCTGACAGAGTTCAGACTAATTGGGTAAGGAACCCATTAACATAATCTGGCGGAGATGCCTGATCGATACTGATTGGTTCCTACTGGCGCTTGGAGATTTTCCCTCCCTGGCCACTGATGATTCAGTTGAGGCTCTGACTGCTCTGTGGAATGGGGAGATGCCCTGGGCTGTTGACATAATTCCCCCAACTGCCCTCTCTTCCGGGACAGAGTCAACCAGTCTCCCTGGTTCACTGGGGAACTGATGGCAATGAAACGAGAAGGATGACGACCAGAGTGCCACTAGTGGAAAACTCAGAGCAAGACTGATCAAACACGGCATAGAGCCCATACTATTCTGTGGCAGTGATGACAGAAAAAAGGCAATATATCTCCATCACCACAGCATTTGTACATAATTATCCAGCTGAGCTGTTTTGTGTGGTTCAGAGACTTTTACATCATAGTCTGAAGGAACTGGACTCTGATCACACAATGGCCCTCTGTGATCAGTTTCCCATTTACTTTGCAGACAATATTGCCCAGATCTTTCTGGGTAAGATGCCAATGTGGATGCATATTCATATGATGTGGACAAGATCCTTGGATCGGAGAGATGACCTGTGTTTTTGACCCTTGTCCTTCTTGGCTGATAAAAGCTGCTACAGGGGGACTGTCTGAATGGGTAACTGTTTCCTTAATAGCAGGAATTATGCTGCCCATGCTCAAGGAGGCAGTGATTAGACCTGTTTTGAAAAAACAAAAACCATCCCTCAGCACTGCTATGTTGGAAAACGTCTGGCCAGTCTCCAATCTTCCATTCTTGGGCAAGGTGCTAGAGCAGGTGATTGCTTCCCAGCTCCAGGGATTCGCAGAAGAGACAGATTTTTCTGGACCCATTTCAATCTGACTTCAGGCCAGGATTTCAAATAGTGATGGCTTTGGTTGCCTTTGTTGATGACCTCTACCAAGAACTAGATAGGGGAAGGTGACCTGCTAGTTCTGCTTGACCTATCAGCACCCTTCAGTACTATCAACCACAGTACCCTACTGAGCCAGCCCCAGACTAAGGGGCACTATGTTACAGTGGTTCAAATTCCAAGGATGCTATTGATGTTCTAAAATGGTGCTTGGTGAACAAGCGGAAATGTAATTCTGACAAGACAGAGGTATTTTGGGTTAGTAGAATGGCAGACTAGGGACTTGATGACAGGATGGGGTTAAACTCCCCTTGAAAAGCCAGGTGCAGCTTGGGAGTGCTGCTTGACACACTGGCAACCTTAGAAAACCAGGTGGCTGAGGTGGCTCAGAGCGCTTTTGCCCAGCTTTGGCTGGTGTGTCTGCTGTGTTCCTGTCAGTCAGATCTAGCCACAGTGATCCATGACTTAGTTACATCTAGACTGGACTACTCCAATGCATTCTGTCTGGGGCTACCATTGAAGAGCATTCCCACCAATCAAAGAAGCTCATCTGGTGGGCACACGAGAGAGGGCCTTTTTGGTGGAAGCTCCATAATTATGGAACAACCTCCCAAGGTAGGTACACCTGGCCTCTTCACTCTAGGTCTTCGATTGGCAGTTGAAGACAGTTTTATTTATGATTGCATTTGACTAATTTAGTTTCTATTTATGGACAATCCTAACTGAGATTTTAAACAATTGTCTTTTATGTGTGTTATAACTTGTTTTATTTTTAAAAAAGAAGAAAAAAAGAATGCCTTTCCGCATTATGAAAGGCTCTTCTTAAGAACCGTGTTGGGAGTTTTCAGCAAGAAGGTAAAGACTTCTTCCTAAACTTCCCTACCACTTCACCAAATGAAGTATGAAGACTTCCTCCAGCCAACGTTGGGAGAAGGCTCCTTGGAGGACGTTGGATCAACCCCACTAATAACATCACTACAAGAGCTGAAACAACAAAATTAGTATTTTGACATAAAGCAGTGGTGTAAGCAAAACCAGCAGTCCTACAAGTCAGGAAATGAGAGCCCAATAAAGGTATATAGGGGACCAGATGGACAGAGGCTCAAGCCACAGAACTCACAGAACCATCTGTCAAAAGAAGACTTCACATCTATTAAGCTCATTTCTTTGTACATATGATAACACTAGGAAAAAGGCCCATTGTGGAAATAACTACAACGGCCTCTAAAAAGAGGCTCTAGGCGGGTGCCCCGGCCTTGGACACTCAGTGTCAATTTGCTGTGGCGACCTCAGCAGGGTATAATGACACTGAGTCCACCATTTTCTCCAGAGGAACTGATCTCTGCTACCTAAAGAACAGTTGTAATTTTGAGTGAGCTCCAGCCATCACCTGGAGATTGGCAACGATGTTTCCCCAGAAGGGAATAGTTGGTTTGTAGGGTGGAGTCTATGGCTTTGTACCTGTCCGAGGTCCCACGCCTCCTGAAACCTCACCCTCTCCAGGCTCTCCTTTCCATCCCTCACATCTCCAGGAATTTCCCACCTGGAGTTGGCAACCCTATCTCCTTACCAGCCAATCATCAACCTACCTTTATTCCCCCCCCACTCTTCAACTTTCCACCCCCCCATACACCTGCAGCTTCTCCCGTGCTCTGAAGCCCTGACTGCTACGTCACATTGGCTGTCATACGGAGGCCACCTCAGCAGCATATAAAGATACAGAGCCCACCATTTTCTCCAGGGGAACTGATCTCTGCCATCTAGAAAGCAGTTGTAATTCTGAGTGATCTCCAGCCCTCACCTGGAGATTGGACACATTTTACCTCAGAACAGCAAAACTGTTTAGAATGTTAGAGGCAAAAGCCAAATGTCGCATATGCAAACGACCTCTGTGTTCCGAGGCAAAGGCCAATGAGGCTGCATATGCAAATAACCTCTGTGTTCTGACTGGCTATGGGGGGGAGAGGATTAGCAAAATGTTTAGAATGTTGGAGGCAAGACTCAGGCAAAGCAGCCAGTGGATAGGGAGACCCTCTGAATGACAGATCAGAGAGCGAACTGATTTTTGAGCATGTGGAATGTTCTAGAGAAGTGCCACTACCATTCGGCTTTTATTTATAAGGGAGATACCAGTGCTACGGAATCAAGAAGATTCTTAACTGTTGAGGAAAGCATGGCAAAGGCATCTGTAAGGAAAAGTTTGTGGCCTTCAGATGAATGAAAATACAGTTGATGTAGCAGAAGAAATATAGTGTTCCAGCAAACATTGAAACAGGCTATTGAAAAGCTTTGATGCAGCTCAAAAGCATCACCTGGAGTTAAGCAATCATTGATAAGTGTTCGGTGTCTACAATGCAGAAAATATTTCTGCAAAGACATCTGTAGAAACTGAAGTGTCATAGATCCAAGGGATCAAGGAGGTGGTATGACAGAACTTAATTTGATACTCAAGGATTTCCACTTACAAATTTAAGAGAGCCAGGCACACGAAAGCTTTCAAAAGCTAAATCTGCTTCACAGAAAAGCCAGACCAAAACTAGCCATTTCATAAACCTTTCATAGAGAAGAAACCATAAAGAAATATAGGCATGATTTGCAGATGAACACTTATTAGCCTCTATGACAGTGATACTCAGTGGCTTGCAAGCCATTTGTGGCTCTCTTTGACATGCCACCTGTGGCTCTTTTAGGTGCTGTTCCCCCTATGTGGCACCTAATTCATTCTCTAGAAAAATGAGCCAGGCCATTACCCTGTAGGGCTTGTGGATGGCAGATGGTTCTCATCTTGGCACAGTGTCACTGCAGGGCCTAGAGGGTAGGTAAGTTGCAGGCTGCAGGTCTCATGCCAATGATGGAAATAAAGGGCCTGTCCTCTCGAAAAACCCTACTCTGCACTCTTATCTTAATGCCCAAGCCAAGGTGGCCTCAGAGAAAAGTAAAAGCCACCACCACGGCAGCCACCCATGAAAAGACCAAGGTGGGCACAGTGGGGCAGCACTGGTGTTATTCCCCTTTCTCCACAATCAGCGTGCTCTCTTTCCAGGAGAGTCAGCAAACTCAGTTTTGCAGGCACTGCTGAACTGTAATTGGTCCTGCAGGACCCTGATCTCAGACAGGAGCATGTTCTACCAGGCCGGGGCAGAAAAACCTTTCTCTAAACCACAGCTGTGGTGACACATACCATTTCCCAGGTATTTAAACTGCATTAGCTTAAGTCATGCTCCAGAACTGATCTCTGGCATTTAAAATCTTATACACCAGCACTTTTGCGTAGAGTTAAATATTGAATTATAGGCTGCACTTCCTGTCAGGGGTTTGCATTTTCTGTAGGATATTACTAGTCCTTATTTCATTTATGACATTAAATGTAGCTGTCCCATGGATACTAATATTTCCTCCAATCTATGATAATTGCTCTTAACCAGTTTAAAAAGATTAATCTAAGCTGTCTTCATGTTGGAATCCTGCTCTTTTCCAAGGATTTTTTAAAAATATCTACAACTAAGAATGCTTACATTAGGCACATGCTTAATAACTTCATGCATCCCTCTGCTTTCAGAAAAATGTGAAAACCTTATTTATAATCATTGTGCAAGGGTCAATTTGCACATACAGATGTCAGAAGTAGTCTGAATAAATGGATTTTAAGATAAATAAATATACAGAATTTTTGAAAATAGATACATGGGCAAAAGTTTGGTGAGCATCTTAGGGCACTATTCATGAAGGATATTTGCCTAAGCCAGCAGATGATCAGCTGCATGGGCAAGGGGCATAAGGAAGGTGCTCCCTTAGTGCTGAGCAGCATTCAGCTGAACCCTAGCTGTTGTATGGCAAAGAAGAATGTTGGTGGAGCTCAACACGACTCTGAGCAGGAAATAAGGTGTCAAAAAGTTGTTCTGGCACAGGCAGTCTCAATTGCTAAATAAAAAAAAAAGTTTGCATAAAAGGGGAAAGTATATTCTGATTACCTTTATGTCATACTTTGCCTTTCCCATTTAATGCATTTTATTTTTACTGCTGGTTATAGGAAAAACGTTGTCAGTTGCATACTAATTTCTCACTTGTGAGCAGAGAACAGAGGTGAGAAGTCTAAATCCATTATTCAGGAACAAAGAGGTAGCAAAAAAAGTACAGTTTAGCCACAGACATCTTTGGAATATGTTTTTGGCGCAAAAATAATGACACCAAGCAAGCAGGAACACAGCAAGAATATTTAATGTGGACTAATTTGGTGTGGGTTGACTTTTTGCAGCCAAAGTGAAACCAAAGAACAAACCTCATATTCAAGAGGTCTTACCATTGTTCTTCATGTGTAAAAGGGCTGTCAAACTCTGCCTGTACTTCAGGCTCAAACATCAGAATTCTAAACATACTTTAAAAAAATAATTACTGCATTCTGTATACTTAATTTTAATTGCAAGAGACTACTTATTAAATATTCACAGTTAAGAGCTGCATCTGAATTTTGGATTAGAAAGCACTAAACTCAGAAATTTAACGAGACTCATTAGTAATAGAGAACCTTTCAAAGGCTGAAAAATCAGACCTCTTCTGAAGTGAACACTTCAAATTCCTCACAGATTTATACCCTTTTAAAAGGGGGGGGAGATGCTTTAAGCTCTGAATTTCTCAAAAATTCAACAGTGCTGAACTGCTGTGATCTGTTAAAGTGCTAAAATTTGCTGAAGAAGTAGTGGCTATATTCTCTAGAGCACACACCATGGATGTGCATGAAACTTTGTCACAACTTTTACACTCTTCAGAGAACCAACAATCCTAGTTAGATGCCAATACCCATAAACACCAGATTCTTTAGTTTACACATTTGCTACAAAAATATTCCCCTGACTAGAATATATATAGTTTTACTGTAGTACATTGAAACGCATCTCCCCATCCCAGTATCATAAGAGGGGAGAGAGGAGAAGAAAAATGTAGCACTGTCTTGATTTACTGCTCTATTCTCTTATGACAAACCAAGCTTGAAATTGAGAATGGAAGTGCGTTCTTTTTGTCTCACTGCTTTGAAGTACCACTGATTAGCTAGCTATGACTCAAACAAAGTTATGTGGTCAAAAACAAAGCTATTATCACAAAACCCAGGAGTACTTACTGAAAGCAGCTTCCATGTGATTGGTCGGACTGGTTTTGGAATTCCTGACCAACTTAATTTCCGCAGTTCTTCTGCTCCCCCCGCAACAAAAAGACAGAAATAGCAGATTTCAGTAAGAAGATAGCACACAGAATAGGTATAAGTTAATGTCATGCAGTATCAAAAATAAGTTTTACATTAAGAAGTCAAAGTTATCCAAAATACAAGGTAGTATACAAGACCCAGATCAGTGATTCTCAGACTTTAGCAACCCAAGGACCTACACTTTGAATATTATTTTTCTCACACACAAACCCCAATCCCCCCCTTCACTGGCACATACCAGATGCCAGGCAGCAGCAAGCTGCATATGACTTGTAAAGTGTTTTGTCCTCTCATGTCCTCAAAATAATGCAATGACTGTCAAAACAGCTATTTAACACTATTTGGCTGCACCAAAACAGCTCTGTTTAATCTTCAGCCCAACTAAAATAGGAATTGATTTGATTTGATTTTAGTCTTATATCTCGCCCGCCCTCGCAAGCGGGCTTGGGTGGGTCACAGCATTTCAATCAACAACATAACAGCAATAAGACATTTAGAGTTTAAACAGAACAAATTAAGCAAAATTAACATTAAAAAATACAATTTTAAAACAAGGAATTGGAATTGGGAGCATGTTCCACCAGGTCAAGGCCTGGCCCTGGTAGAGGATAAGCAGATGTCTCTAAGGCCAAGGACTGCCAAGAGATATTGCTCTGCAGAGCATAAAGCTCTTTGGGGTACATACAGGGTGAGATGGTCCCATAGATATGATGGTCCCTGGCTGCATAGGGCTTTAAAGGTCAGTACCATGACCTTGAACCAGATCCAGTAAATTGGCAGACAGTGCAATTGGTGCAACACCGGCTGAGACAGTCCTGTAGGTATGTTGGTCCCTGGCTGCAGAGGACTTTAAAGGTCAGTACCATGACCAGATCTAGTACTCAAATGGCAGCCAGTGCAATTGGCACTACACTGGCTGAATGTGCACCCGCACAGACATCGCTGTCAGCAGGGATGCAACTGCATTTTCCACTTGCTTCAGTTTCCAAGTCAAGTTCAAGGGCAGCCCCAAGTTATAATAATCCAGACTGGAAGTGACCATTGCATGGATCACTGTAGCTAAGTCCTGGGAGGTGAGATATGGAACTAGCTGCCAAACCAGCCAAAGATGATAGAAGGCTGACCTAGCTACCACAGCGACCTGGGTCTCCATAGAAAGTGAGACATCCAGGATTACCCCTAGGCTCCTCACCCTTGGTGCTGGCATCAGTAGTGCCTCACCTAGAGTTGGGAGCTCAATTCTTGATCTTGGACCTCCATCTTTGCTGCATTTAAATTCAGCCAGCTCTGCTGTAGCCTTCCAGCCATGGCCTCCAATGCCTTGTTCAAAACAAAGGGGCAGATTCTGGCCAGCCATCCATCAACAGGTAGAGCTTGGTGTCATCAGCATACTGGTGACAACCCAGCCAAACCCACGGACCAACTGGGCAAGGGGGTGCATGTAGATTTTAAACAACATTGGTGAGAGGATTGCCCCCTGTGGCACACCGCATCCCAAGCACCACCCTTAGAGAAAGGAGGAAAGTCATTGTAAGGCAGTCCCCCATAAACCCGTGTCGGTGAGGCAGTGGGTCAGAAGATCGTAATTGGTCATGTCGACCACTGCCGTTAGATCAAGAAGCAACACCAGCGCAGACCCACTGCGATCCAGGTACCTCTGGAGATAATCTGTGAGGGCAACCAGCATGGTCTCTGTCCTGTTGCCAGGGAGGAAGCCAGACTGGAATGGATCCAGGATAGAGGTGTCAGCCACCACTCTCTCAACCACCATACCCAGGAACGAGTACTGGACTGGGCATCAGCTGGTGAGGACCACAGGGTCCAATAATGGTTTCTTTAAGAGCTGACACACCACTGTCTCTTTCAAGCCTTCTGGGGATATCCCCAAAGATAGGGATAGATTATGTCTCCCAGAGGGACCGAAACACCATCTCTGCAGGCGTTCACCAGCCAAGAGAGATATGGGTCGAGGACGCAAGTGGTAGGCTTCACAGATGCCAGGATCCTGTCAATCTCCTCCCGGGAGAGCTGACTGAAGTGATCCAAAACTGGACTTAGGAAGAGACTTAGATGCATTTACTATTGTTGTCCAACTAGTGACCATTTCCCCTCCCTTTATATCTGCATGGTATTCTCAGTGAGCAAAGAGGCCAAAGCAAGACACTCTGGTCTCAAATTCCAAAGACTTTTGCTGCAAAAGATTTTAAAAACTTGCATACTTGCTGAACTGTTTCCAGGGCATCTACTACAAGCGATGGCTGTGTTTTCCAACTTCTGTGCATCACTACAGATTACGAATATATTATGTATTGTTTACCTGATCTGTTTATATACATACATTCTGGCTGAACAGGGAAGAAGAGACAGACTATGCATGTGTTGAAGAAAAACAAATTTTGTAAAAGATTTAACTTTTTAAACATTTTCTCTAAAACATTTGTAAACAGGTTGTGCGGGACAGAAGGAGACACAGCCTCCAGAAAAAGCACAAAATTCAGAAGCATGTTTTCTGACACATTATTGCATTTACAATAGGAAACATTCCCCCTGAGGACCTCAGTTGCCAGAGTCCTGGACTGGGACCCCAATTCAGTAACTGGATGCATCTCGGAATTACTAAGCCAGGCTGACTCCTTAAACTTGTTTCTAAGGAAAAATTAAACATTAGAAGTGCCAGGATGTTCAGGTTTTAGCTTCAAACATACAATGCAAAACATTTTGGAAAATATTCAGTTAACATATTTAGAACAGCTGTAGACCTTTTAGCATTCCAAGAGCTTCACGCTCACTACCACCTAACTGCAATCATGACAACAGCTCTACAGGGTAGGTCACTGTGATTATCCTTAGGCTGCAAACTGGGAGGAGGTGGGGCTGAGAGAAAGGGAAAGGTTTAGTGGAAAAGAGGGCCAATATTAAAACCCATTCATAAAAAGAAGTACATGTATTTATTAATAATATCAAGTTAAAACATATATAGGGGCCCAATTACAGACAATATACATAAACCATAATCATAACCAGGGCTAAAAAAATGACCTGACGCGTTTCGACCGGATCGGCCTTCCTCAGAGGTCATACAAGTGTGGCTAGATGGTAAATAGTTACACTCATAAAACACAATCAAAAATGTATGCAAAATATAATTTCAATTAGGACCATAAAGGAAATTGCCAGGCACAAAGTGAATATGCGCATACAATCTTTTTAGTGCAATCACTAGCCCAAGTAGATATAAAATAAACCTATGGTCCACAAATAACTTTCTTAGATTGTGTTGCCACAATAATTACAAGTAAACAGCAGTGTGGAAAAGTTTAAAATGCAATCACATGACCAGATCACCTTATTATATAGCTCCAGCATTTTAAACTTTTCTACACTGCTGTTTACTTGTAATTATTGTGGCAACACAATCTAAGAAAGTTATTTGTGGACCATAGGTTTATTTTATATCTACTGGGCTAGTGATTGCACTAAAAAGATTGTATGCGCATATTCACTTTGTGCCTGGCAATTTCCTTTATGGTCCTAATTGAAATTATATTTTGCATACATTTTTGATTGTGTTTTATGAGTGTAACTATTTACCATCTAGCCACACTTGTATGACCTCTGAGGAAGGCCGATCCGGCCGAAACGCGTCAGGTCATTTTTTTAGCCCTGGTTATGATTATGGTTTATGTATATTGTCTGTAATTGGGCCCCTATATATGTTTTAACTTGATATTATTAATAAATACATGTACTTCTTTTTATGAATGGGTTTAATATTGGCCCTCTTTTCCACTAAACCTTTGTTTGGTTTTGGATCTCTTTGTTAGGTTTAGTTTTCTTTCCCTTTTTTGTCCCTGCTGAGAAAAAGGGGCCAGAGGGCAGCTTCTGCTGCTGTTGTTTTACGGCAGAGGAAAGATCTGAATAAGGGACCTCCTGCATCACAGCCAATCTTTGATTAATTAAACGCTTTTTAAAGACAAGGAACTAAACACACTTTCTTAGCTGTCCTTTAGTCTTTTAAAATGTAAATAAGAAATATATAATTACTAAATTTAAGCTGTTCCCCCCCCCCCCTTCATGGAGCTCAAGGCAGTGTATCTGTTTCGGCCATCCCACCCTCCACTTTATCCACACAAGAGCTCTGTGAGGTAGCATAAGACAGAGTAAGAAAGAAGAGGCTCAAGGACACTCAGTAAGCTTCGTGACTGAGTGGAAATTTGAAGCCTGGTCTCTCCATTTCTAGGGTGATACACAAACCACTACAAACATATGGCTCGTTTTAATAACTATGCAAGTCAACATGTGACATGGCAATATGACCACTTACTCCTCCGATTTCAGCAACAAACACCAAGTAGGGGATGGCATCATCACTCCTATCAAAGGGACAACCCTAAAATGTCATTCTCTCTTTGGCAGCATCCCACCACCACCAGAAGAAATGTCTCCCTTTCTAGAAACAGTCTGCAAAGATGAATCCAGCAAACGGATACTTAAGTCCCCTCATGAGACAATGTTTCTTCACTGGGCCTCCAGTACCAGCACAAGAGGTACTGGCCAGAATGAGTGTCAAAAGTCCTCCTCAACTGCTGCTTTCACTTGTTGTCACACCACCCTGCTTAATGACATAGTACATCTCTTCTAGCACACTGAAGCTTCTACTTTAAAGACATGGACTCAAGGAATCGGTTGTTCTAGCCACAACATAGCAGCTCTCCAGTCCAGATAGTACTTCATCTTCCCTCAAATGTAAAACTGATGATGGTCATGGAAAACTCAGTACATAGCACATGCTTTTCTTTCAAGTGTTGAAAAATTAGAATTAGGATGCCTGACTACCTCAGCAACCACGGTGCAATGATCAATGTCAGAGACAATGCTCCCTCTAAGCTGTGGAGTCCTGTGAGCAAAAATTCTACTTTGTGAGCTACTGGCATTAAAGTTGCGAGCAAGCGATTTGGCTGCTGCTGTTTGCTCTGGAGCCATCCTTCCTGAGCTAAGACAAAAATGTGCGAGCTGGAGGCTAAAAAACTGTGAGCTAGCTCACACTAACTCAGCTTAGAGGGAACACTGGTCAGAGACCAGATCATCTGCCCAACTACGTATGCTTCATTCAAACAAAACCAGTTGTGTCTGAAGTGAAGTGCTTGGCTCATAGTAAGTGTTAAAGGAACACTTCCAAATGGTCTAATTACATACACAGCTCTCTCAATATCATTGATTTCACAGCCAATGTTCTACAGAATTTAATTAGAAAAAGGTTAATACTGTGTGGTGTCATTTGAACTGGCTCCCCCCCCCTTCTTACTGTGACTGAAACAGTAAGAGTCTATAGGTGGATACTGATGTTTTCTTTGAAGAAAAAAAATCTCAACATTGGTCAACATACTGGTGGCATTAAGTAATATATTTTCAGTACAAAGTGGCCCCGATCACACGCAGAATTTGCCCCACAATACTCACGAATGCCGGAAGGATTTTACGGGTGCAATCACACCGACACATCTGGCAAGCGTCCGGCACCCGTCAGCAACCTGTGGCAGTCAGCCGAAGTGGAGTAAAAAAACACCACAGAAAATCCACTATCAAAGAGGTTGTGACGGGCGGAAGATGGAGTTGCCGGTGTGATCGCACTGGCGCACTCCAATTGTGTCACAGGAAGCAGGCTGCAAGGAAAAACACCCGCTTCACCCGCCGCTGCATCAGATTGCGCAGCGGCGGGGCCAATTATCACGGCACAAATAGCCGCGCTTCCCCCCGCATTTTCCGGTACGTGTGACCGGGACCAGTGAGTTGCTTTTAATAAGCAGGCCACAAGGAAAACCCCCCCCTCCCCCCGCCGCTGCATCAGATTGCGCAGCGGCGGGTCAAATTATCACGGCACAAATAGCCGCGCTTCCCCCCGCATTTTCCGGTACGTGTGACCGGGACCAGTGAGTTGCTTTTAATAAGTGATTGCTACACCATTAAAGATAATTATGATAGATTTAGGAGGTTGGCCGTATTGGTCTGAAGCAGCAGAACAAAGTTTGAGTCCAGTGGCACCTTTAAGATCAACAAGCTTTATTCTGAGTATAAGCTTTCGTTTACATGCACATTTCTTCAGATAATTACGGGCACTGGTCAATGTCTTGAACAATGTTGCATACCAAGACAATTTCCACAGTACTGCAGAACACTACATGTGGGTAAAAATCCTTTAAGACAGATTTATACCAAGAGAGAGACAAACTCTTAAAATCCTGATTTTCAAAAGGGTGACAATAAAAATTCCAAGTAATAAAGTAATAAAGGAAAGGGGTGTTCCAGACAATAAGCAATAGTTGAGAAGGACTGGTACCAGCAACTCCCCACAGTAGGAAGCACTTCAGTTTAACCAAAAATTCAGACTAGAGTCACACCCTTTAAAAAAGAGGGATATGCACTGGCTTGCAGGTTCTGAGTATCAAGTTTCAGAAGTCAGGCAGGGCGGGGTCATGCAGTCCAAAGTTAGGGTTTCAGAGGTCAGGCTAGGCAAGGTTGTTCAGTCCATAGTCAGGGTTCCAGAGGTCAGGGTGGGCGAGGCCATTCAGTCCAAGGTCAGGCTCCCAAGAATTAGACAAGGCAGAGTCAGTGACTGAGCGTCTATTGTACATGTCGCATCCACGCCTAACAGCCTCTTTTGACTGGTTTTTATAGCCTCATGCCTAAGGGTCATGCTTGCCACCACCTGCTCAGATGTAATCTTGCAACTACTCATCTTTGTCATCAACAAGCAGTTGGCGTTGGGTCAGGTGGTGTGCTCTCTGCCTTCTTGCTTATAGTTCTGTTCTCACCCTCTGTCTGTGGTGCTCAAAGGGTGTAGGAGATCCTAGTGGGATGGGAACAGCTAACTGAGGTTCGCCTGCTGAATCAGGGCTGGAGGGTGTTGGTGGCTCTAGATCAGCTGTTGGCTGTGAATCCTGACAAACCTGCATCTCATTCTCTTACTGGTCAACTTGTGTTAATTCAAGGCTTGCTATACAGGGCTCATCTTCTCCTGAGGAGTCCTCACTATTGCTGAGCCCTGGCTGACCCACAACATGAGACACAAAACAGTACCTTGATACATGGACATTTTCCATGTCCCCCCCAAAAAAACTTCACAATTTTAATGAACACAGACAGCATCAGGAAAGGGAACAGATATTACTGTGGAAACAGGAATAAGGAAGCACATCATAAAGATTACTTTGCTACTTAACACTGTAAACCTGATACATTTAAAAAAAAAAAAAACCAGAGGTTTGTCTTCTGAACATGCATTATTATATCAGTAACTTAAAAAAATGTTTACCACCAAAATCTGAAATGATCTGAGATGACATAAAGTATAATGCAACAAGGTTTTTTAAAAAATAGCTTAATATTCCCTTTGTTTCTCTGTCTTCTTCCAGACCCTTGCAATTTTTTGCTTCCACCCTACGTTTTTTAAAATCTTCCTTAGCAACCACCTGCTCCTTAAGCAACACTGCCCTGCATCTGAAGTAGTATGGATATATCTGAAGGCAGAAAACAGATCATTTAAAGCCCAGGTGCTATATCACTGCATTTCACATCCCCCCCCCCCCCCCCCCTTTAACATGACTTATAAACATGGACATCTGCCAACCTGACCTTTGCAAGCAGCATTCTACCTTGGAGCTTGCAGCTAGCACAACTAAGTGATTCAGGTAGCAAAATATTAACCTAGCCCCCTCCTCCCATTCTTGGCACCACCACTTGCAAGAAATTTATATGAATGTCAGTGTCACTTCTCAGTATGTAAGAACAGGATCCCACTTAAGCTCTTCAGTTATGCAGGTGCAGAGTAAACTGGTAAACTGGGACAAGACACTGATATATCTAGTATAGCCAGGGCTAATAAAACAATAACCAGCAAAGCATGACACCTGCCATCAGTATCAATATCAATAAGGAATACAAATTAAGAGACTTTCAAATATGTCAGAAGCATTGCAAATGCCCAGGGTTGTCAGCCTGGCCTTCTGCATTAAGCAACCTAAAACTGGATTTTTAGCAGAAGCAGATTTTGTTAATTCAAGGAAAATCAGCATTCTGTAGACAAGTGGTACTCAGCCTGTGGCTTGCAGAGAGACACACTTGCAATTACTATAAACCTAAAGAGCCAGATGACTACTGCATGCCCTGCACACGACCCTACCAAACACACACAATAAGATGAAACTATTAAATAACTATAACCATGGCAACATCCACATGATTTTCCAGGTCCTTTACTTCTATTCCTAGAATGGGGTCTGCACTCTGCAGCTCACCCATCCTCCAGTTCTTCTGGTGGTTGATGACTCAAGGTGGGAACCACCTGTCAGCAATAAGCCTCACCAGGCATTGGCCTTGCCCACTTTCCTGGAACATGGGGTGGGTTCCATGTTGGGGAATGGTTCTGAGAAGAAATACATGTGGCTTCTGGGCCACTGAGTGAGAGTCATGGATCCAGACTCTTCTAGAAGGCATTATTTTAACACAACAGGTCATGGCTTGGTATACTTGCTGAAACACATGCCACAGGTTGAATGTTTTTACAAGTACACAGATCCTCATCTGCACTGCCATTAAAGTTCAGGTTACCCATGAAAAGATCTTTTAGCAAAGATGGACCTTAACACAATGAATAGTATAATATTTCTACCCCACCAAACAAAAGACAGATTACTAGAAAATATAAAAAATACAAAACTGTAATAAATAATAATAACAGTATTCAAATAGAACAGAATTCATACTAGCTGAAAACAGAAGATTCTAACTAAATTCCATCATATGTCCCAGAGGTGGGAAGAATGTTATTTTCACTTGACGTCTAACCATTTCCAAGGCCAGCATAAGATTAATACACACAGGTAAAGATCTCCTCAAATGAAGCACCAGCAATGAAAACACTCTAAAAGATTAATAAAACAATATTAACTATGACATCGATAAGGTTCTGCCTGATGCTAGCTCGCTGATAAAGAGTACAGGAAGGAAAAGAGCACATTTTGAAAACATCAAGTCTAGTTATATGCACAAATAGAAAACCAACAGGTTTAATACTTGGGAATCCTGACTGCTGTCCCAAAAGGGAGTAAAGTTTAGAGAGGCTTGAAGCATTTGCTCACCGCTAGCAAATTATTGGGAAAAGAAAGGAGTCATTATGCTCATCAGAGCAAAGAAAATAGAAAACTTCCACCACCATGACAAAGGCCAGAAGGTTTTATTTGCTTGTTTTGTTTTAAAACAGTTTTATTGTTTTAGTAACAATAACAACAATGTACATTCTTAACGATAAAAAGGAGTTAAATCATAAAATAATAACAACAATAGTTCCAAGACTCTCAGTCTGCACAACAGGTCAAGTATTATACAAAATAAAAACATAAAACTCAATGACAATCTAACTATGCATGCTATAATTTCATGAATATATAACTATCATGTGATTTTAAAGAATTTCTACCATCTGGGTTACAATCCAGTCTTTCTAATACAGGCCACCATTTGCTAATGAAGTCTTGATATAATGAGTGAGGGTCTGATTGTGTGATATCTGACAAAATTTTATCCATTATAAAGTGATCCTACACTCTGGTATACTATTGATCACTTAGTGGGGGTCCTGCATCTTTCCATTTGCATGCTATTTTGTTTTACCAGCCGATATGAGTAAAGAAATCAGTGCTTTCCTAGAGGATAGTATGTTAACATCTTGCCTGTAATCCAACATTACTACCTTTGGTTTTTCAGGTATTCATATACCTATAAGAGACTTTATTTGGTTCAGCACCTGTTTCGAAAAGTTTCTTACTACAACACATTCCCACCAGCAGTGTATATATGCACCCTGCTCCCCCCCCCCGTTTCTCCAGCAATAAGAAGAGTATCTTTTGTGTATGTGATGAAGTTGTGTAGAGGTTAAATACCATCTTGTCATTAATTTGTGGTGTTGTTCCAGGATATTAACTGGTTTGTTTTGTTTTGTTTTAAGTGCCAAGCAGCAAGAGAAGAACATGACTCTTTCCATTCCTTGACAAATCAGGGTAACGTGAGCAATGCTCTAGCACTTCGAAGTCTCTGCATCAGTTCATGTATTTTGGGATAGCTGCAGGAGGAAGACCAGCAGGATTCTAGTTCCAGGTGGTCAGCCGTGTTGGTGTGAAGCAGTAGAACAAATTTAGAGTCCAGTGACAACTTTAAGACTAACAAAGGTTTATTCAAGGTATGAGCCTTCAGTGTGCATGCACACTTTTTCAAATACATGGGAATGTATTAATATGTAACATGATGAAGATGTCTTTGCATACCTTAAAACATCTTCATCATGTTACATGTTAATTTGCTCTTCAGCCTCTGTCTATCAGTTTGAACTCTACCATTTCAATGTATTTGTAAAACGTGCATGCACACGGAAGCTCATACCTTGAATAAACCTTTGTTGGTCTTAAAGGTGCCACTGGACTCTGAATTTGTTCTACAGCAGGATTCTAAACAGTCAGAGCCAGTTGCTTCCTATGTGAGCAGCCAAAAAGGGTAGCTATGCTCATGGGCTACTCAAGTTGGTAGTGTTCCAGAAGGCACTTTCTTGCATCTTGGCTCAAAACCAAAGCAAAATATATACATATACATTACATGTAGTTCCTTAGGAGAAGGTGCCACGTACATAAGTACCACTGAGAAATGGCTTCGAGGTTTGTGGTGCGGTTGGACACATAGCATGGATGTACAAAAGAAGAGTGCAGTACACACTTTGGTTTTAAGTTTGATTTGAGCACTCCATCAATCTCCCAGCAGCCAAAAGAAGAGGAGCGGATCAATATGATGTGTGTGTCCAGCCAAGATAAGGGGGAAGCCAGCTGTAAATTTGGTTGTTCAAAGCCAATGGTTCCTATACCTAGGGCTATGTTGTAATACACTTTCAGAAACAGACACAAGCTCCATGAACACTTACTGTAACTCCTCCTCACTTACTGGGGTTTGCCTTCAGATGGACTTGACTAGCTATAGACTCAGAAGACTATATTACAAGCTCAGCAAGGTGCTTGGTTTTTCTGCAACTCTATTTTCAATTATACTGAGGTCAAATTACTCTGTTTATCCTAATATTACTTAACTGCAAATTGCTTCTACTATATTTTAACCTACATATTTATCTTCGGCAGAACTTCTTTTTTTCAAAAATTAGGACCCAGCTATAACCTGGAAACTACCTCCAGCTTGGGACCTCTTAGAAACCATCCAAATAACTATTCACAATATTTGCTTAGAACCAATATGGACCTTTATATCACTTCCCTTTTTAAACCATAATATTTCTGGCACCATATTTCTTAAAAGGGAACCCACAAGTCCTGTGGTACATGCATTATTCATCTTGTGACACAAAGCAGTTATTTCATTGAAATGACTGTAAATCGCTACATGAAGTAACGGCTTGCATGAACAATTAAATGATAGACATGATAAACTAGATTTATAAGCTTTGCATTCTTAAAAAAACACTGTAGCATAATTTAGCTATAAAGAGCTAGAATATTCTTCCAAGACAACAGATCCATGGGCCTGCAGCTCCCCCAACAGCATCTGGAAAGCCAGACACAGCACATGCGGAAAATTTTTTAATAAAAGGACTTGATATTGCTATGGTAACCACAGCAACCAGTTTCAAAAAATGAATAATAGCACTGTTCGGTGCTTCATTTAAAAAAATTTCCCAAGCAAATACTGCTCTTAATCTTCTCAATGGAACAAAAGTGTTATTTGAAAGCATGCAGAAACAGAAAATAAGTCAATACAAACAGTCTCTGAATGAGTTAAACCCTTTGGAAAAGAAGAGCAGCTAACTCAGGCAGAAAGTTGGAAAAATTAATAAGTAGTAAAATAGATGAGGTGGAGACCTGAAAGAAACAGAAAATAAGTGCATACCAAATTAAGAAATGAAAGACAGCAAAGACTGTTTAGAAGATCATTAAGAGAGGATTTCAGATACAGTCAGTCATAAGGGCAATAGAAATAAATGAAGAGTATTCATCTGCATAGCAGCAGTACTTCATAAAACTTATATCCTGTGTGGCTTTCCATGCAAATATTTACAGCTCCTTTAGTACTATCTTATGTGGAACATTTCAAAATCACAATCCCCATCTTAACTAATGGAATATATATTCCCCTGACAACATAATGCCAGCTAAATCTATGACCCAAACCCTCATTTCCTGGCGCAGGGGGACTCTAATGTGACAAAGCCAATAAAATCCTAATGTCGGGCAAACTCCAAACTTCTCCTCTACCTGGCCAAGGCAGACACTAAAAATCCTCATAACTGGAAGGTGAAAAGAGAGACATGTAAGCAATTCCACTGCTGTAATTCCTGAGACTGTGTTTTTTATCATAGGAAAGAATCTAGCCTGCCAAAGCTTTTAATGCTGTTGCCCTCCAGAAAAACAAAGGAGGAAACATGGTATTTGTCTGCCATTCTCTAACAGCCTGGCTACACATTACACACACCATGTAAATGCTCTCTGCCAAGAAAAGGCAACAGGCAAAGACGGAGAGTGGACAATCTATCTGGTACAGAGTGGTCTTGTGGGAAGAAGTTAACACAAAGATTTGGAAGACCAAGGTTCAAACACCCTCTTCCGTCATGAAACTTGACAAGTGACACTGGGTCAGGTGCACCTAACCTTCTTTAAAAAGCCACTCTGAGAATTAAGCAAGAAAGGGAAAACCATCTTTGCCACTCTGACCTGATCAGATGAACCAGTGAGATAAAAATGCAACAAATAAAATTGTGGCCCACCCTTCCTCCAAGCAGTGCACACAGTTATCCATTTCTTGTTTTATCCTCACCACAACCTTGTGAAGTAGGTCACCCAGAGAGCTTCATCACAGAGGGGAGATCTGAATCCAGCTCTGAAATTTAGTTTGAGACTTCAACCACTACACTATACTGGCAACATCCATGAGCAAAAGAAACTAGTGGTTGTCACTCTCCTTTGATTGCAAGTGTTCCCAGTTCCTCCCAAGGGAAATAACCATAGACAGAAAGAGGCAGCTGGCAGGCCCTCCTTCACTATGTGCATATCTCATTCTGACTTCTATTACTGCCAGCTTTTCTAGAGTCCAGTGGCACCTTTAAGACCAACAAAGGTTATTCAAGGTATGAGCTTTTGTGTGCATGCACACTTTTTCAAATACCAGCTTTTTTGCTGTCTTTTGGTAGGTAAGCAGTCAGAATTTTCAACAGGAGAACTTTCACATTCTGGGGCTGCATTCATACAGTGCAGCAAGGCTCTGTAAATAATCGGTTTAATTTTCAAATATGCAACAGCTTTAAAATTGCCTTCAACAGACATCCTCAAAGCATCACTGTAATGCTTGCACATTACCTGCATCAAATAAAGATCACCTAACATCTCCAGGTGTAGAAAAATACCTCCCCCCCCCATGGGTTCGGAGACTCGCACTGGTAAAAGTGGCTGTTTTTTTCATCTGTAGGCTCAAACGGGAGGAGAAGAGCAACCCACATTCCCAAGGTGAGAGTTGGGTTACAGCATACAGATACTGACATCTCTCTGTGGTAGGAGGTGCCCTCCCCTTGTTCCAGCCAACAACCACAGAGAAGGGAGGAGGAGGAGGAGGAGGAGGAGGAGAGGAGGAGGAGAGGAGGAGTTCATCTGTAGGCTCAAACGGGAGGAGAAGAGCAACCCACATTCCCAAGGTGAGAGTTGGGTTACAGCATACAGATACTGACATCGCTCTGGGGTAGGAGGTGCCCTCCCCTTGTGCCAGCCAACAACCACAGAGAAGGGAGGAGGAGGAGGAGGAGGAGGAGGAGGAGGAGGAGGAAACAAGAACTTCCCAGGCATGCTTTGAGGTTCCTTCACAGCAATGCTCTGGGTTGCATTGTGACTAGTTCTGGGGCGGAGAGCGGGGTTTTTAAATATCCCTACCAAGGAGGAGATCTCTCTCTGGGTGTGGACTGATCAGAAGGAGCAGGTCGCTGTGCCAGACTGGACTCCACAGGGGCCATTTTCTTCTGGCCATGTGGTCCCCTCAAAAGCTGCTTGGAGCTCCCAGGTAATGAAGCAGTCAGACAAGCTGGTAACTTTCTAAGATTAGAAGTGCCTGCTCTATCTTTCCATCATTAGGCCATGTTTACAGCAGGGGAAAGAGGATGGCATTTATGACTTATTTTATTTTGAAATGTGTTTGCTGATCTAGTGCTGTGCTTAAGGATGCTTGCAAATATTTTCTTTTTGATAAACCCCTTTTGACTTTGGAGGCTGGTTCTCGGTCTCTGTGCCACCTAGTTTTCTCCACTGTTTGGACATGCTAGTGCAAGAGGAGCCCCTGGGTTGGGAGGAAGCAGTCTGTGTGCATGTGGCTATTTCTCCAGGGGAGCCCCAGCATTGTAATTGGTCCCCATGGTAACCAGTCTCTGGGTAGCGGGAGACACTAAGGCCAGATCTCAGAACCAGGACGGGGAACTGGGATTCCTGTTCATCCCAGTGGGAAATCCCTAAAACAAACAGGTGGTGGCCAATGCTCCCTCTAAGCTGTGGAGTCTTGTGAGCAAAAATTCTACTTTGTGAGCTACCGGCATTAAAGTTGCAAGCAAGCAATTTGGCTACTGCATAAATCAGTTTGCTCTGGGGCCATCCTTCCTGAGCTAAGACAAAAATGTGTGAGCCGGAGGCTAAAAAAGTGTGAGCTAGCTCACACTAACTCAGCTTAGAGGGAACAGTGGTGGTGGCAGTGAGTACCCAAGTGGAAGGAAGCAGTAAACTTCTCCAGGAGCTGGCAATGCCAAAGAGGGGTGGGCAGAGCAGGGTCTGGAAGTCAAAGCGGGCCTGTTCCATCACACCAGGTAAACAATCTCAGGTAGGAGAAATGTTGGAATAAGACACTAAGAAACTGCCATCAGAGTACATAATATCAGATCAACCAACAGACTGATTGGGAACAAGAAAGCATCACACGCCCATATATAATCAACTGAGTACAGCATACATAATTAGCACAAACATCATAGTACAATTACAAGCAGATTTAAGATACTGCTGGGGGCAGGGGTTGTCTAACACTGGGGATCATTCCAAGATGCAAGGGTTTGTGCTGTTAATATATAATTGTTTGCCCACCCACCAACCACATTTCCATCCCCAAAAAGGTTATATAGGACTTTCGTTTGGTATCAGTAGCTTATTAGTTTTTTAATTCTTTGAGGACAATCAGACTATTGTACATATAGTAGCATGCCATGAGTCACCACTAAGGTGACACACATCTTGCCTTGGCTTACTATTATATGAAATGGTTGCCACTTTCTCCTGAGCCCCAACTCTGTGCATGCCAGACAGGAGCCTAGTTCCATTCTTACAGGGCTCCAGAGTAGGCTCGAAGTGGCCGCACAACTCTCTGCTGCCTCCTCCCGGTTCCCTCATGCCTGTGAAACCAGCAGGGAAGAGAAAGGAGTAAAAGTCCTTCAAGGAGGACTAGCATAGCTTCTGCCCTGTAAGAGGTAAGAACAAGAGCATGTTTTCCACCTGACCTTCTGCATGGGCCAGAGAGGGCTAGGAGTCAAACCTTGCGTCATTTCCAGAAGAGATCTTACAGAAGTAGCCTACAAAAGCAGAAAACACCTCCATCCCATACAATTCACAGAGAACTTGCAGGAGGGGCACTGACCACTGGAAAGTTGATGAGGAGGTACGTGCAGCCCAGAAACTAGCAAACCAGAGCTTCAGTGAGGCAGCTGCATTTACAGATCCCTTGACTATTATTCAGAATCCCTCCACTCCATCTAACTCCTGCAGGCAAGCAGGAGCATATTGGACACATAACTTATGGGAAAAGTTCATAGTGGGCTACTGCCAGTGGGGGGGTGAACACTAGAAACCAGGAGCAAGTGGAGCTATGAACTGGTTGCACTGCCAGAACTGCAGGGGATCATTAGCTCAGACCTGGTCAGTGGCACTAAGGATGTTGGCTCACCCACTATTTATTCCTGAGGGCCAACACCCCTTATTAACAGTACTGAGCTGGCTGGCCCCTGCAGTGCTAGCTTATAGCATGGCGCTCAGTTTGACTTACTCATGAGCCACTCTAACTTTCCAGCTCTCCCTGACATTCAAACAAGTTTCTCCCAGCACTTTTTAAGGCTTTTCTTCATAATCCCAAGAGCTGGATAAGGCAGTTTCTGCACTTAGGTCTCTGATATTACTGCTTCATCGTCCAGTTCCTCCATTATTGTAGTGCCTGCTGAATACCACTCTTTGTCCCCCACTGCTCTATATTTTACTAGTGTCCAAGTTTGATAATTAGCTTTACAGTTGTCCTAGAAATCAAAGGGGAGAGTAAGAAAGACATCCAACAGGAAAACTGGAGAATGCTATAAAGTATGGCTGAGAATGAGAAGCTCAGATGGAATTTTGATATCATAGGTTTAACCTGGCAGTAAAAGTAGCACCAATTTCAGATTGTGACTGATATACAAACTGTACAGCCAGGGAAGGATCAGAGGTGACAGGGCAAAGAAATGACTGATTTAAAAAAACACACAAAAAAAACAGCCAGAGTACAGAATGAGAACTCAGAGGAGCTAAAAATAAGTAAAACCATTTCCACTGCTCAGATTGAAGATAAAGTGAAGAGTAAGGAATGACAAATACTTCTCCAACAGGGAGAACATGTAATAGGCACTTTAAAAAGAGGAAAAAATACATAAGGGAAAACAAAGCTTGCAGGACAGCAAATTTAGATCCTCAGGTTGTCACAACAAGGAAAGCAATATATTAGTTGAAGTTTTGTTGCTATAAAGAAGTAATGCTAGAAGGAGGAATCATCACCTCAAAAAAGGTTTGGATTCTATAACCCTTCTACCAAGTTTCTCTCCAACACAAAAAGGCTTTCCTCCATTAGAAAAAAAGTCATTCTCCATTAGAAGAAGTCTTTCTTGCTTGAAGGAAAACTTAAGCAAACTGAGTCATAGGATCCAACCCAAAGCTTCTAAGAATTTAGGAACACATAGGTTGGGGGGGCAAAGGACTACAAATATAACACAAAATAGAACAGATAATGTGTATTTAAAGTCTGTCAAAATGTGTCTATAAATATTCTAAAAATGAAATACAATCAAGGCACAGAAATACATGTCTGCTAGTTTCAACAGATTTCTCTGCCACTGAGCAACACAACTCTCTCTGAAGACCTTCTTGATGCAAAAATAATAAATAGCTGTAGGAGATAACTAAGTTCTCTCCAGAGCATGTCCATCAAACCACAGAGATTGTGTATAACCCAGCATCTCCCCCCTATTCTTTAAATAAGAAAAGAGCTTATCATCTTTGAACCTTCTCCTAAAAGCAAGACGCCTCAGTAGTATGTTTGAATTTACTAAATTACCAATCCCATTTTGGGATTTCTTCAGGGTTCTATCAGCCATGATTTTCATTATTTACACGAGAGCTTTGAATGACACCATCTGTGGAGAAACGCCATTTTGTGGATGTAAGTTGGTGTGGGCTAGATAGGAAGAGGCCATCAAACTGGAGATAGGCCTGGGCCTAGTCTCCTCCTCATTCCCCCCTCCCCTCATGTCTCCAACCAGCAATCTGGGGGCAGCTCCCTAGAGAGGACAAAGAAGTCCATCAAGGTTGTGAGGAGATCTGTCCCAGAATGCTGCAGGAGGGAGAGCCAGTTCCTAGGAGGGAAACTGCTGTTTTACATAGTGGAGTTTGGGGCGGGAAGGCAGACTATTGCAGACTATCAGAAGTCAGTCAGTCTGTGAGAAGTCTGAAGCCAGTCAGACTTTTGGTTGGAATCTGCAGGAGACAGAGGCCATGTTGGGAGACAGGCTGATCTAACCTTCCCCAGTGGAATGAAGCAACGTGCCTGCCCTGCAGACCATCTAGACAGGGTATGAGTGTAGAGAAGGTAGAGATGGAGCGGTTTTGTCGCCTTTATTTTGATTTTTCAGTTCAATGTTAATATGCCTGTAAATAGTTATATGCTTTCAAAATAAATCCTTTTAACTGTTGAAGAAGTCCCTCTGTACCACATAGTTCCCCCAGCTACTTGGGTACTTTAGGGGTGGGTCAGGGACTCCCTGAGAACAGGGGGCAAAACAGTCAGTTGCCAACTCTCCAGGGGAGTCCCAAAGATTGCCAGGAAGCCCTGACATGGGTTCCCAGTAAGACCAGAGGAAGGTTAGGAGGCTGTCCCACCTAACCAGAGCCCAAGACAGGGACGGGGTGGCAGCAATACCCGGAGGCAGTGGAGAAAAACTGCCCCTTCGGGTGCCAGGTCAGGCAAAGGAGGGGTGGGCAGAGCAGGGCCTGCCAGCTGACACAGGCCTGTTCCGCCACACCATCTAAAGTTGTAGGGGGTCATCGATATGCTGCTGCATACTCCATTTATTAACTGTTCAACTGCTTGTCCTCCATTGGTTTAAAAAACCACTTAATTCAAAGATTTACCAGGAAAATTTGTGTGTTTGACAACATGGTTTCAATGGTTTAATATATTCTTTAGCAACTCCAGGTTATGTATGTGCTTTGGACTCTCTGGTCCCTTGGGGTACATACACATGTGCGCATGCACATAAATACTATAGGCAAGATATACGTCCCAAAATTTTGAATGCCAGAGACTTGGAAAGATGGCTTACCCCTGAGTAACGACACACAATAGCCTCAATAAGGCAGGTCACAAAACATCAGCAAAGAATCACAATTTAAAACTGTGAGAAAAAAGATGAGCTTCACGTGCACAAATACACATTTCACTAGGCAACAAATTCTATAGCCTCACAGTTACCAGAAAGTAGGCTCTGCTACATCATGTCAACAGTGTATACACATAACTTTTAAAAGTTGACTTTTTTAACACGTACTTACCAAGATTTGTATTTGGGCCAGCAAGGAGTTGCCTGAATTTATCCAGTCGCGATGCCTCTCTTTCAGACAGTACAAGACCACCTAGGGTATTATGGTCTGCCACTTTCCCCACCAGAGCAACTGCTGAGGACTGTGGAAGTGATTGAGATCTTGGCATAGAAGCATTTTCACTAGAACTATCTAGAGAGGAGGAAAGTAGTGAAAATTAGCCTCACCTATTTCAGTTTAACCGGAAAAACAGACAACCTGGAGCAATAACCATACAGAATAGTAACCTGATTAATAATTAGGGAGCAACTAATCTTATGAACACTAGTAAAGCTAGGGAGATGTAGACTGGACTAATGTGTGGATGACAGATCACTGGGCGTGTCCTATCACCCACTCTAATTTTTCTAAAAAAGGAGAATGTAAAGAAAGAACAAACACATATTACGTATTGAAAGACAAGAATCTTAGGAAACATGAAATACATATAGTCATCACAGAGGAAGTATTTCATTATATTATTTTGGTTCAGAAATGGACCAAAAAAAAAAAAGGAGACCTGTCTTGCCATCATTCCAATAAGAAAGTCATGTTTGTCAGTAATTGGGTGATAAATATTCATATACTTTCAGAACATTGATATGGATGCTTCTTTCCAAATTATCTGATATCATGGAGTAAATTTCAAGGCTGAGTAGGAATTTTATGCCAATTATTGTGAGAATATTAATGTCTAATAGCACACACAGTATTACAGGCTAGGTTCAAAGGAATGGACATTTCCTGCATTACCCTCTGCCCATCTACACACACACACACACACACACACACACTGAAACACTGGCTCCAGAGTTCAGGGGACCTACAGGAACAGCATTGTGTGTGAAGATCCACACTTTAAGAGAAATCAGAAATCCCCCCACTTCCAGGAAAAGCTGGCAAAAAAATCAGTAGTGGCTCCAATCCTCTAACTTCTTGCTACTTTAATGTTTTTCCATAAGGCAAGTATAATTTGTCTAATCAACATATGTGCCTGAAAAACCAAAAGCACACCAGTTATGACAATAAGGAACAAGGAAGGAAAATGGTGTCTGACTGAGAGCACTATTTCATTAGGTGCTCTCCTGCTCTCTCTGCACCAAGGGCTTAAAAGCCAGGCAGGGTTGGAAAACAACCCCAGCCCCCCCCCCCTTTCTGCAACTAAGGGGAGCTCCAGTAAATTGTCCATGGGAGACTGGAGGATTTTGCATCTCCTTTAATTAGTGGACTTCAAAGTCTCCTGTCTCCTGTAGTGTGGTTACTATCAAGCAACTGCAGAGAATTGCTGGCTAAATAACGAGTAAGTCTACCCGCCTAATTAACTTTTATAAATAATTCTCTAACAGAACTAACTTAAAGCATCATTTCGAAGCTCTAGATATTAACTCCTATCAAGAACCAAAACTTTATCTCCCTGCTATTTTATTTTCTTGGCAACACTGGAGACTGCCATTAAGATTTGCTGCCTCACACTAAAAATATTTATTTCTTTTTGAGATACTCATTTCCACTCCTAATTGGACTTAATTGGACTAAGCAAAACCAGCAAACTTCTGGTGTTACAAAGAACCTAATTGGATATAACCAACTGGAAATAAACTAGTATCGGAGACATGCAGCTATTTCCCACCTTCTTCTTTTCCTGGCAGCGGCTACTCTAAAACCCTGTGAATCTATTGTTGGAAGACTGTCATCACTCTGTGCTTTGTTTGTCTTTGGGCTCTGCCACTACATTACTTCCTTGCTTTTTCTTTCTCAATACCAAACTGGATTTTAAAAGACTACATTCTCTTAATTGGATTATAATTTAACTATAATTCACCAAATGCCAAAAGAAAAGAGATAAATATTGACTAAGAATTCTTTTCCATACCAATCACTCCTTGAATTATCACTTATTTGGAATATTTTAATATTTTTCTCTTCTGAGTGAATGTAACATCAATTAGGCAAAATAATTAAGATTTTTCTGCCATCTGCTGGATAAAATTGAAATTGGTTAAGACTGCAGCTGACCAGCATACTATTATTTCGTCAAGGCTATAATTGTTTAAAAAATCATTTTAATTGCTCAGAAATGTAAATAGAAAACTTGTACTATTATTATCTATTGGTTGAATAAAAGGGGGGGAATGGAATGAATGCAAAGAAGAAAATATTTTTGGCCAATGAATTTATTTATTATTTTTATTAATTTCAATTTATATCCCGTCTTGTTGGTGCAGCACTGGCTCAAGGCGGCTTACACAGTTAAAATACAATAGAACCAATAAATACAATAAAAATTCACAAATAAAAGACAACTACACAAGGTGCTAATATATACAGATGGCGGCGATATACAGATAACTAACTATACATGGTCTGATAAGGAAGGGCCATGTCCAGCATAGTAATATAGGGCCGTGGTTCAATAGTTCTTTTGCTCAACCTACAATGGTTCATTCATCAGTGGCGGCTCCTAATCGAAGGCCTGGTGGAAGAGCTCCATTTTACAGGCCCTGTGGAACTGCAGAAGGTCCCACAGGGCCCAGATGTATTCTGGGAGCTCATTGCGGGAGCATTTTGAAAATATATTCTGAAAACTTTTTGTACTGTCTATAAAACATAAACTGTTTCTTTTCTTTTCTTGTTATATATGTAATTGTTATGTAAGCATAGTGATACTGAATATCAATTTTTGAATTTATAAACAATATTAATAATCAGTTTGTAGTGGTTGCTTATAAAACCTGAACAAGAAAGTTTAAACAAATCATCAATTTTATAGTGATGTTCAGACTGTTTCAGACTGTTTCAGACTATACCAACTTCATCATGCGGATATATGGAAAGGCTATATAGAGTGTTCCACCACTGAAGGAAGTTAGCAAAACTGAGGAAGATGGCAGCTGGAATGAGATCAACCAAAAAAGAAATTAGCTCAGAAGAAGACACTGATATTATTACTGAAAAGTTAGAGAAATCCCTCTCTTGAAAAATCAAAACCTTGGCAATCAAATTCAAACAAGAGAACAGAGGTTTGTTAACTCAACTTCAACAATGTATCAACGAAGACATACAAAAAATAAGGACTAGGATTTCATCTGGACTGAAAGAAATAAGCCAGAAAATTCAAGGAAACAAACAAGAAATTAAGACAAAGCAAAAAGAATATGAAGGAAAACAAGACAAAATTGAAGCTGTACAACACCAAGAAAATTCTTTGAAAGAAGCAAATCAAAGAACTGAAGTTTTAGAAATAAAACTTAGAAGCAACAATCTGCGATTTCACAGTATCCCAGAATCCCTTTATGACCAAGATTTACCAAATGGATTCTGAAACTTAATACAAGTTTATCTGAAGGTACAAACTGATTTCCTGGAAATCGAACAAATATTTAGAATTAATTCAAGATACGCAAGTTGAAATAACTTACCAAGAGATATATTGGTCTGTTTCACTCATAAAAAATCAAAAGATACAATTTTATTACAACACAGGAAAGAACAATTTAAAATTGAAGGACAAACTTGCAAACTGAACAACGCTTCATTACAACCAATTTCTAATAAATTCATGGAAAAATGGGAACCCATACTAGACTTTCTTACAAGAGAAGAAGTTATACCTACATCTTGGTCTCAATACTACAAATGGTTATGAAACCGCCTCACTCTAAAGACTGCATAATTGAAATTAAAACATACTAGGTTAAATGTATACCTGAGGATGTCATGACATCTCTCCAATTACTATAGAACGATGTATGGTTCTATACTCACATACCTTTGATATTTATAACATGTTGTTATGAAATGTATTGTAATCACTTCACAGAAGACGAATTTGGGGGATTCCCCCACTGTTGTACGTGCACTGTTTACAATTTGTATGTTGCTATCCTACTTAAGTGTATTTTACTGTATTTCATACTGATAGTTATCATGATTGCACATGAAAATTTGGAATAAAAATGTTATTTAAAAAAAATTGAAGGACAAGAAATGCAAATATTTAAAGATCTTCCGGCCAGGTACAATTAAGAAAAGGAAAGAATTTGAAAGTCTAAAAACAAGTGTTTTAACTTTTTATGTAAGCCGCCCTGAGCCTGCTTCAGTGGGGAGGGGAGGGTATAAATTGAATAAATAAATAAATATAAATAAGTGCTCAACATTAAAATATAAGATAATGCTGGAAAATTCCCTCTGCTTTAGAAATACTCCTGACAAAAGGTAAGAATACCAACACCAGAACAGGCAGTAGAACTCCTGAGAGAACTGACAGTGAATGACAGCAATCAAAATTCATGATCAGATGACCCTAGGCCCTCACCCAAAGAGAGGAAGGAGAGACAAAGAAAAAAAGACAAGAACAATAAAGAAAAGGGGGGAATGAATGAGTTCAGAATATTCTCTGTGAATCTGAATGAATTAAATTCGCCATCTAAACAATCAAAAACCTTTAATCAATTGACGAAATTCAGAGCAGATATCTTATGCATCCAAGAAACCCATATCAAGAATAATCAAGAACATTTATTAAATTGTAGATTGGGTAAAATGTATGTTGCCTATACATGAACTAAGAAAAAAAGGCATAGCAATATATATCAATAGTCAATGCCTAGAAGTCCTTGAAGAATTAAAGGACCAGAATGGGACATATTCTGAAGATCAAACTACCAGAAGGGCAAATTTGGAAAGTAACATCAATATATGCACCAAATGAAAATAAGAATAAATTCTTTGAAAATTTCTACCAAACACTATTAGAATTCTACAAAGGTGAAATTTTGATCTTTGGAGATATGAATGGGATCCTTGATCCTAAAAAAAGACAGATCTAAAAATGTCAGTGGAAAACTCCTAAAGAATGTATTCAAATACCCAGCAATGTTAGAAATGGAAGATAAATGGCAAACCCTTCACTCAGATGAAAGAGAGTTTATGTACTTTTTGGACAGACATAAATAATATTCAAGAATTGACATAAGCTGGATATCCAAAACTTTAATTACAAAAGTGGGGAAAGCAGAGATTTTACCCAAGACGCTAGCGGACCACAACCCAATAGCATTAACTTGGAAGAGTGGGAGCAAGAAAGAAAGAAAGATGGAGATTAAATGATACACTCTTACTACAAGATGAAGTAAAACAACAGTGCAAGACAGATTTAATAGAATATGTCAATACTAACAATACTAATGAAATTACAGAGTCAAGAATATGGGAGGCCAACAAGGCTTATATCAGGGGAACCTTATTGGCAATAGCCGCAAGAAAGAAAAAAGAAAAACAAGATTCCATAATGAAAATAATAGATTGCAATAGAGGTATTGTAACAAGAACACAAAACCATTGGCATTAAGAAAAATGATGAAACAATTAAAGAGCCAATTAGATCTGTTGAAAATAGAATGCCGAAAAAATTAAAATACCTAAAACAAAAACATTTTGAATTTGCAAACCAACCAGGAAGATATCTAGCATACTGCTTAATAAAGGGAAAGAGAAGGATACGAGGAATTAGGAAAGGAAATCAAATATTCTATTCAGAGCAAGAAATGATGGAACAAATAAAATGATGGAACAAATAAAAACATCTTTAATCTCTACAAAGAAGAAACTATAGATGAGGAAGGAATGGAAAAATAAAACACTTTTAAAAAGACAAAGCTCCTGGACCCAATGGTTTGACAGCAATATACCACAAATACTTTGAAGATATATTAACATTACCGGTTCAAAAAGGAATGAATTGGGGGGGGGGGGAACCACCAACCTGGCGAGAGGCAAATATAACAATAATACATAATGAAGGGAATGATCCATTATTACCACAATCTTACAGACCAATCTCATTACTAACTGTATAAGATTTTTGCAACTATAACAGCAAAGAGGCTAAGAAAGTGCATCCCAGAACTAATCCATGAAGATCAAATCGGATTCATCCCAAAAAGGATATATGAAGGACAACATGAGATATCTTCCAAATGTGACTGACTATTCCAAGAGAAAAGACAGAAAAACGGCATTTATGTTTCTGGATGCGGAGAAAGTCTTTGACAATGTTCTTTGGCCATTTTTATTGAAAGTATTACAAAACATGAATTGTGGAAATAAATTATTTAACTTGACTCAAAGTAATGGGAAAAATTGAGATAGTAAAGGGAATCCGACAAGACTGCCCGATATAGTTATTATTTATTCTGGCAATGTAAATATTGGCCAATAAAATCAGACAAGATAATAGGATTACTGGAATAAAGGATGATAAGAATACAAGATGTAAAGCTATGCCGACGATGTTGTCATAACAGTAACAAACCCAAGCAGTGCTTTGAAACACACAATGGAGCAAATAACTAGATTTGGAATTCATTCCATATATAAACTTAACAAAAAAACCAAGATAATCTTATTAGATACAACCAATAAAGAACAAGAAGATATACAGAAATTAACAGGATGCACTGTTACTTAAAAAACAATAAAATACCTGGGTATCTATGTAATAGGACAAAGAAAAAAATTATCCAAAGGCAATTATCATAAAGTCTGAGCAAGCATTACCAAAGATCTGCAAAGATGGTGAAAACTGAAAATGTCATGGCTAGGCAGAATTTCTGCTATTGAAATGAACATTTTATCAAAGTTGACATTTTTGTTCCAAAGGCTACCACATGATATAGAAGAAAAGGTTTTTAGAAAATGGCAAAAAATGATAAATAATTTTGTATGGAATGGAAAGAAACCAAGAGTAAGGTTAAAATACTACAGGATAAAAATATAAGAGGAGGTACTGAATATTAAATTATACCACCAAGCATCTGCATTGGTTTGGATTTCAGATTGGATTATAAACCCAAATGAGAGGAACATCAAACTGGAAATAGCTAATCTGAAGGAAGGAATCCACAATGATTTATGGATTAAGAAGTCATAAAAAACCATTCAAAAACAAGATGGCAGCCATATTTTGAGGGACAGATTACTAAGAATATGGTTTCAATGTAAAAATGGATCAAATCTGCCCACTTTGCCATTGACATCTCCAATCAATGCTTACTGTGATCCAAGTATATAAAAAAAAACACCTGATCATATAACCTACAATTACATGATGAGACAACAGAAAATTAAATCCTGGCAAGATATCTAAATATAAAGATATCTAAATATAAAGAAAAAATAGCAAAAGAAGGAGGTCATTTAAGAGAGAAAATGGCTTATGAACAACTAATTACAGGAGATTTAGAGCATTTATTAGGAAAAGTATAAAAAATGGTATTGCAATATGAAACAGAAACAGAACAAGTGAAAAACTATGATTAAATGGATGGAAAAAATTGGAGAATACCCCTACGAGAAAGTGGGAAAACTTATATGGACTAAAAAAATTAAATTTACTGAGTCTCAAATGTTAAGGGAGAATTGGTATAAAATGTTTTTAGATGGTGTGTTACACCCAAAGAGATTGCATAAACAATAAGACTTAAAATGGAAAATGTTGGAAATGTCAAAGTACAGATGCAGCATTTTATCATATGTGGTGGACAAGCAATAAAGCAAGACAATATTGCATCAAAATCCATGAAGAGACACATAAGATATTAAAATCTAAGTTTGCTATTGCTCCAAAAAACACGTTATTAAATATTTTTCCAAGCAACATTACAAGAATGCACAGTGAATTATTCAAATATATGGTAACAATGGTAAGGGTGATTTTTGCATCTCAATGGAAGGCCAAAAAATGTCCAGAATTGATGGACTGGAAAAACAAATTGATTGAGTATGCGAAAATGGCAAAATGAACATCTTAATTTGCACAACAAATTCAGAATTTCAAGAAAAATTGAATTTTTAAAAATTATAGAGTGGAAAACTAGGATTGAATTGTTAAAGTGGAGAATGATTAAAAAATAGAAGCAATATGTGTTTGTAATAATGAAATGTTAGATCTGAAGTAATAAAGACAGAATATAGATATTAAAAAAGAAGTGAAAGTGTATATAAGTAATTTTAATAAATAAAGTTCTGTTTGATAATTGTAATAAATAGAATAAAATGTAATTAGACATCTCTCCTTATATATAAAAGGGATTTGGAGTGGCTTCTGTCCTATGGGGTCGCGAGATTGCATGCACTCCCTCAGCCATTGGCCCATCGGCTGCCACTCAAGACTACTGCCGCGCCATTGGCTGGGTGGGGGGGGGGGCAATGGCGAGATGGACAAGGCTGGGCACCTTGGACAGCCGGGCCTTCGCTCGATCACCTTTCCCCCCTCAACCACCATGGTGAACGCCAGCAGTGAGGCCTACTGAGGCCCCCACTCGCCCGCCACCACAGCACCCAACCACACAGGGCCCTCCAGCCGCCCTGACCCACCTTTTCCCCCTCAACTGCCACAGTGGGCAGGGGGAGGCCTGCTCAGCCCCCCCTCACCCACCACCACACCCAGCCACATGGGGGCCTCCAGCTGCCCCTGGCCCACCTTTCCCCCCTCAACCACCACGGCGGGTGGGGGGAGGCCTGCTCAGCCCTCCTGGCCCACCACCGCACCTGGCCACACGGGGGCCTCCAGCCACCCCACCCCACCTTTCCCTCCTCAACCGTTGCGCTGAACACCAGCCAGGAGGCCTACTCAGGCCCCCACTCACCCGCCACCACAGCGCCCAACCACACGGCTCTCTCGGTGCTTATGTTTGTGTCCATGAAAGATGGTCGTTCATGTATAACTGTAGTTATGTATTGCATGTGTGTTTTTTGTTTGTTTGTTCTCATTTGTTGGCAAAAATTTAAAAACTATATTCTGACAATAAGGGACCACAGTGAAAGCTCAATTCTGAGGGCCATGTATTACACTAGAAAGCATAATGAAGATTTCAATCAGTAGTGGGAATGTATTAGACCAGAGGTTCCCAAACTTATTTGGCCTACCGCCCCCTTTTCAGAAAAGAAAATTACTCCACAGTCCCCTGGGATCTACCTTCAAGAAGTGGACAACAAGATGCAGTTTGTGGATCTGCACCTGGATCATTCCAGCCCACCTGGATCGTTCCAGTGCTCCCGAGGGGGTGGTATTGCCCACTTTGGGAACTAGTGTAGACAATTCTGAGAATTACTTTCCTCCTCACTGCAAAAGTCTTTAAAGGGACCAGTTGGTCAATCTACAAGAGCTTCCCTATTTTTCTTTGCAAAACAGTGAAGTAGGAAGAAGCACACCTTTCGGAAAGTCTTCTTCCAGGTCCAACAACATTTAAACTATAACCAGCTTGGTTTTTTTGTTTTTTGTTTAATCTACTTATAAAACTGCAGAAAAATCCCATCACTATTACCCAACCATAAGAAGAAGCCTAATCTCTTGAGCATGCCTGCACAGAGTTAAGAGGTATCTTGAATCCTGAGTACGTTTCCTTTAAAGTAAGCCCTAATGGATCCAGGGAGCTATAACCATAACTGTATATAGGACCTCAGAGACACAAGAAATCAGATGCGGACAGATGACATGCCAAGCTTGTTACTGTTCAGCAGCCTAAACCATTAACGTGGTCTTTGCCAACTGCTTTAGCTAGATCCTCTGAGAAACTCATATCACTAAGACAGTCAAAAGCCACCGATTTGCCACCACTGGCTTACTCTCATAGAAATTAGTAAGATAAAGCATGGTTGACCTGTCTTTCAACTGTTTTAAAGTGTGTACTAGAGATGCAAAGTGATCAATTTAATTTCTTTTTAAATGAAGGTTTCTAGGAATTTAAGGGCCTCTGAAAGAACACACAAAAACACATATACACTACCGCATTCAAACAATTTTAAGAGGCAATGGAGCTTCTGAAACCTCATTTACCTGCAGAACTCGCTGTGTTGCTGTCACTGACAGACTTAACCAGCCTGCTGTCCCCACACACTGCTGGGGGAATGTCCGGAATCTGAGGTGGGCTTTCCTTCTCCACCACCTGCCCCTCCTGCAGCTTGTGCTGCTCTTGTAACTTGCTGTGATTCCGAATCACACGGTGAGCCGTTTCCATGACTACATCAGTATTAAGGCTTTCCGCAGCCATCGCCAAGAGTTCATCATCATCATCTCCAACATCCCAAGCATCGCTGGTGTTGCTCTCAAACTCTTGGAAGGTGCTAACTTTCTTAAGTTTCACTGGAGTGGTTGGTGGCTTGGATCCTGGTTTTAAGCTGTTTTTAAATACACAAATATTTGGTATTGATACCTGTACTTATTACATTTGTTTCAGCCAAAGAAAAAAAAGATGCAAGTTAATCCAGGGAGAAAGCTTACTCCCTCAAAATTTGATAAGCAGCCACTTTTTTTTATTACTTCCAAAGCATGGCGATGCCACAACTGCAACAATAATAACTTAAAACACCCTTGACTAAGGTCTGAAGCAAATCATATAATCCCGCTTAATGTTTAGCTAGAGCTACTGACTGAATTTTATTTCAGTCTTATGAACAGCATAATTTTATGCATATTTACTCTGAAGTAAGGCCCACTGTGTTCAGTATCATTTATTCCAAGGAACAGTGAATAGATTTGCAGCCTAGGGCTACAGTCCTTTGGATTCTTATTTCAGAGTAAATTCCACTGAATTCAGTGGGATTTCTAATTCAATGTGTACAACATTCTACTACATGTCTCAATGATTTAATAGGCACACCTTAAATGTTCTTATTCCAGATATTTCAGTAACGTGTTCATTCTGGAGGATAATAATTTACTAATGCGGGCCTTTCTTTCCCTCTAGAAGCCAGCCCAAAAATTTAGGTGCCATTATCTTTTCCCAGTCTTCAGGATCTTCTATTTTAATGACCATATTTTCTCATTGTTCCTACCACAAAATCTAATCCTGAACTCTTCACGTTTTTGCATAATTTTATTAAAACTATGACAAAATTGTTGTGATACGTTACATATAGGGTAACTTATAGCCACCACCACAACAAAAAAATAATTTCTAACCCTAACGTAGGTTACTCCCAATTTCTCATAATGTCATTATTGCTTTAAAAGGCTCTGTTTAATTGTACACTGAATACTGGAGCCTAGAAAACAATCAGTTAAGAAATTAATTCATCTACCACAACTGAATGGTGTAAAGTTAACATTTAAAGAAGCAATGACAAAAATTTCATGCACATGAATTTCTGCATCCTACAGCAAAAAGATAGTCTGATGTGAAATGATGAGTTGGTACTTCTCCCGAGGATCGCTGAAATCATTGCTGAAAATACTAGGCACCAGGGCAACCTGGCACCTGGGATCTTTCAAGCCCAGTATGAATTAATCAAAAGATGATTGAGCCATGTTGCATACAATGCCCTGTTACAAAGGAAGCCACAGTATTGCTACTGCAATAAAGGAATGGGAATTCTAGATGGCAGCTTTCCCTGTATTTTCCGTCACCCAGTCTTCAAAGCAGCTATTGTCCCCACCTCACTGCACTCCACTGCAGACCTCTTTCCAATTTCTTTTTTAAACTGGTAATGGACATACTGATCTGCTTATGGCCAATTTAAAAAAAGAAAGAAACTTTGAAAGGTCCTGGCGCCATGCAGGGCAGAGAAGGGATCCTATGCAGTCTGGGCAGGGAAAACAGCTACTGTGTGGGTGGGGCCAGGAAAATCAAGATTTCTCCACCCACAAGGCAGCTAGCCCATCTTTGCTGTGATCTTTCCCAAAATCTTTTTTTAAATAAACCCTATTTATTTACTGATGAAAGTTCTTTATAAATTGTATTTGAGATGGTTTGCATCTTATAATAACTTTGTAAAAGTATTCTGTGCAAGGGATCAAGTTCATAAGTTGCCACTGCATACATTATGTTTTTAGGTATACACATACTAAGTCTCCTGTATACACCTACAAATGTTCAAAATATGAATACGATGACATACAATACAGATATACTTGTCAGGGAACCCACAGCTCCCTCTGCACACTACAAGCTTATTGGTTTAACATCCCAATGTTGTCTTACCAAGCTTAATAAAGAAAACCTATTTCAACTACTTTGTATGACAAAAGTTTCAATGGTTCTCAATATGTGGGCACAAAGGTCCATATAGCTTCCTGCGTTCTCTGTTACCACAGTTCTGATAAGCATAAAGTTGTCAGTTGTGCTGCCATTGTGGCTGGTGGAGGCTGGTGGAGGGGGAGGTGGTTGATTTGTGTCTTCTTTCAGGTTTGGTATGTTTGGTTTCAATTCTCAGTATTTCTTTTATTGCTGTTTGACCTTAGTGTCTGCTGCACTGCTTTCCCTTGGAATGTGAACCTGTTAGTTTTAGGTGCGCAAAGGCTTCTTCCCTGATTGGCTTTGAGCCATCAGGAGACCCCGCTTTGTACCAGGTATAATTGACCCTTTCCCACTTTTTGAATTAGTTCTGACACTGAACGTGTATGGATGACTTGCCTATACTGGAACAATAAACTGAAACTTCATTGAAAGCCTGTTGTTGATTCCTGATTGCTGCAAGACTCTGACAAAAGTACTATAAAGAAAAAAGAAATGACCTTGCAAGAAAAATTTTTCTACATATAGTATGGTTATCCTGTTCAGTAGGGTAGGAAAGCAGAGCCTAGACAAGTTGTTCTTTAAAGCTATGTGCATGCACACAAAAGCTTACACCTTGAATAGAACTTTGTTGGTCTTAAATATGCCACTGGACTCAAACTTTTTTCTGCTGCTTCAGACCAACACAGCTACCCATGCAGCTTATCTGTCTAAGTAAAGATCTAGCCAGAGGAAAAGCTTTACAGAAGATAATGAAATATCGCTACAAGAAAAATTAGCATGCAACTTGTGCATCCTTTCAACACGGCCATGAAATCTGAGACTTGGACAACAGTGGTATCCATGTGGGAGGAGAGACACAGCAGAACACTAAGTTACAAGCCCCTAACTTGTTTTCTTCATTGGTCTTTGTGACAACTTACTAATGATAGAGAAGTAAAAACTTCAGACGAGGTAGAAACTACATTACACATTTCATAATGTACAAATTCTGAAAAGGAACATAGGCGCCTATATTTACAGACAGGATGAGCCTCTCTTCCATTTCCGGAGAAATTTAAAATTTCCAGTATATCTGCCTGCATTCACTCTCACCCATAATCCATCCCTTCAGGCATCCTGTCCTCACATCCACACCAATATAACCAAAATGCTCAAGGCTCTGTCCAATCACAATCTTAAGGAAAAGACTGATTAATGTTTTCAGAGTTTTAAGATGCAATCATACAGCCCTCAAAAAAATAATCAAACATCTCTTGACTCAATCAAGCTCCTAGCACACTGAATATCCAACCCAAGAGCCATACCATTATTCTACACAGGAGATTTCTTTTGTGACATACATGCAGAGATATCCACACTACACCTAACTCTTTAAGAACTCTGTGGTACCCCCAAAAAGACATTTCTATACCAAACCTAACCAGCAAAAACCCAAACTCTTGCTACATGTTCCAGAAGGTGTGTCTATATTTATAGCAGATGCTTCAGAGTAAGCAAGAACTTGGCAGTGCTATAATACAAAAGAAAAAGCTATTCATTTATGACACATATGTGCTAGAAAGACAGTACTTCCCTACAGGCATGCTATTTCATCCAAATACTTCATCATTTTGATTGCAGATAAGCATATACAACAGATATACAGAAAATAGGTAACTGTCAATTAGCTTCTCAGGTAATAGCCTTTTCCTGCAGCAGCAGGCTCTCCCCAAGCTACATGCTCTTTCAGTGAAATAACTTTCCTTCTACTTTGTCTTTAAATAATCTTTCGAATTGCAAATAATTAAAAATTAACAGCTTCCCCTTTTCTGTGCCTAAGAATCATGTACGCAGTGAGGTCAGACAGGCAGCAAGTTGACTTCAAAGAGACATGGCCTGTTGTGGGGGTAACACACAGTAGTGATTTCTTAAGACATCATGAGTGAGCTACAAGCGTATGTGTTCCTTTCTGTCTCCCACAAAAGTTTTCCTTGCCTCCACCACTAAAAATCAATAATTTTAAAAAATAATAATAAAAATTGGATTTAAAAAAAAATTAAATTGGATTTTTAAAATTTAAATTGGATTTTTAAAATAAAATTATTTTTGAGAAAAAATCTACCCAAAGATAGTTTTTGAATTAAAATACATTATAGTCCAAAGATTATTCATTATGAAATAAGGATTAGTTTTTAATTATGTAGCATGAGGCTATATATTTATGCAATGTTTAAATGTTTTGGTAAATGAATTCCATTAATCCATTCACAATGTCATGGTCTTCCAGAGGTTTCTGTAAGATTATTGGGCAATTTTTCTACAGATGGTTGGTTTTACAGTTCTCAAAACTGTGAATTTGTGTCTGCGGAGACTACATGCCTCTTCTTCACAGCAAAAATAACCATATAAAGTTAAGAGAACTCAGTCCTATTGGTCCTCTGCAAATCTATGCACACAGAATTAACCCCTTATCTCAAGTGCTATTTCAAGTATTTCAAGAAGCTCAATCAATATAAGTAGGGCTTTAAAAAAAAAAGAGGTGCTGGAACTCTCAAGAGGGAAATGAAGTTTTCAATCTGTATACTGAAAACTCATGAACTTATAAACATTTTTAGAGAAATTTGTCAAAGAGGTTCTGGAACTCTGTTCCAGTGTGTTCCCCCAGAAAACAGCCCGGAATATAAGATTGTTCAGGGTGGAATAGATTTGGATGAGGGGATGTTAAGAGCTAAGTGTGAGGAGGAAGGGGCAAGCAGTACAAATGAAAGTGAAACTTTTCAGAAGAATACTCCAGAAATCTTGAGATCTTTGTGAGTACATCCTCACAGATGTTTAAGCAAATACAAGAATACATATGCTATATAATGCTATTGTTTTAGTTAAATAAAACAATTTAAAAGGTCATAGTTAATGATCATTTTTCTCCTTCCAATAAAATACAGCAGAAAAGTTGTCCAAATATGAATGATTAACAACCTATTAAATTGGAGATAACTATGAATTCATTGCAAGATGAACTATCTGTTTCAAGTGGTAAATAACCAATCATTAATTTTCTGATATAACTAATACTAAACTGAAAAATTATTATACTAAAATGAAACCTTCATCTGGGTTGCAAACAGTGTTCCCTCTAAGCTGAGTTAGTGTGAGCTAGCTCACAGTTTTTTACCCTCCGGCTCACACATTTTTGTCTTGGCTCAGGAAGGAGGGCTCCAGAACAAACTAATTTGTGCAGGAGCCAAAGTGTTCGCTCACAACTTTAGTGCCAGTTGCTCACAAAGTAGAATTTTTGCTCACACGACTCCACAGCTTAGAGGGAACATTGGTTGCAAATATTAAGGCCAGCAAGAATGAGCCTTTATGTAGACAACCGTAATTTAAATTGAGTCTTATTGACTAGTGATTTAAATCACAATTTAAACCAATTTTATTTAAATCAAATCCACCCTGGTGCACACCAACACCACCCATGGTTAAAAGCTAACCAGATTCTCCCCTCAACGAGGATTCGCAAAATAATTTCAAATCATGACTAGCATTAACAATGGTTGACACAGGTAACAGAATACCATGCTTAAGACTGGGAAGGAAAGGGGTGAGAAAAGAAGCTCTTCCTTGTTTCGTAAAAAAACAGGCAATGGATCAGGAGTGTAACATCCAAACCAACAAAATCTTCCAATTCCAAACATAATCATGAAATCGATGTTCTACTGAACAGCAAGTACTTAAAAATACCTGCTAGTCCAGCTCCTTGCAACTTCAAAATATATGACTGCGACTTTTCCCATGGTTCAGAAATTTAGTCTCTCCTGCAGGTGACAGAAAACATGCTTCTCAAATACTTTATTTCCTACTTCTCAAGCTGCACCTGCTCAAGCCGCCCATGAAGGAGAACTGTGGCAATATCTGCTATCACCGGGGGAATCAGAAGAGCAAAGAGAACTAATTTGAAACTCAGGCAGGCAATGCCTAGATTCTAGTCCAGTAGCACCTTAGAGACCAACAAGATTTTCCAGGTATACGCTTTCAACAGTCAAAGCTCCCTTTGTCAGATGTCGGTCTGGTTGGTCTCTAAAGTACTACTGGGCTCCAAACTAGTTGTTCTACTGCCGACCAACACAGCTACCCTTTTAGGCAGGCAATTAATTTCTAGATAAGAAACATTATTATTCAAACCCTCCTTCTCTGTATTACTATGATAACCCTCAACAAGATCTTAAAATTGCAGCAGAGGAAAAAGTTGCAAACTGTGTCACTTTTCACTGTATATTTAAAAAGTGTATATTGAAGAAGGTGTAGTGTTTCAGAACAAAAAAAAATTCCAATGTAACAAAGAGTTTTTTTAAGCTGAAACAAAACAGTTTGATACATTTCCTCCCATGATTCAAGAAGTCAGTGTGAGAGGAAGAATGAGAGAGATGTAGTCACAAAGGGGAGATGTCTAAGAGCATTACTTCAACAGAAAAACAGAAAGCAAAGAGATTTTACAGCTTAAGTCCCTTTTCTATTTGTTGAAAACTTACGTTCCATGCAACAATGGATCAAAAGGAGGATGCTGAGCGCCATACACATGTTGAATGCTAAAAAGGGGACAAAAAAAGAGTTTTAGTAAAGTATTAAGAACAGAACAATACAGCAGCAGCCATATACACGTGTGATCGCTGCCTAACTGGTCTCTCATGTAGAGCATTTTTACAGCTTACCACCATTTGCTTCAGAGAATAACAGAAGTACTGAAAAGTTCATGAAGGACACCCATTTGAGCCTGTAAGCCCTGATGCTTAATAGTAATAATAAACATTGATACAGCACTTTGCCATTCAAAGGTTTCACATTAATGATTTCAATGGCGCATCAGCCCATCCTATAAAATAGGTTAGCACTGTTATCCATACAAAATGGCCACCCCCAATATACCAGCTCTAACAGCGTCTAACCAGGGTTCCCAACTAGCCTGGAGAAACATCACCTGACCTTTGAATAGAGGCTTAATGCATGGAAATGGGCAGGTGATGTTTCTCATGGCATGGAGATAATACCAGCCCTGACCTGGATGGACCTGACTTGCCTGATCTTATCAGATCTCAGAAGCTAAGCAGAGCAAACCATTTCTAAATGCCTCTTGCCTTGAAAACCCAACAGGGTTTTCACCATAAATCAGCTGCAACTTAACAGCACTTGCCACCCCACCAGTAAATAAGGTCTCATTAGGCCTCTCTGTGGGATCAGGACATTTTTCTCCAGGCCAGCTCCCAACCCTACCCCAATTTGTCTCACTTGCTACAACAACAATGCAACTAAACTGGAAGGATTTTGTTGTGCAGTAAAAGAGTAGTTTACCTTATAAGCACATTGGGGGAGTCAACAGAAAACAACAGGCATCATCAGAAACACACGGGAGAGGCACAGGAAAAAAGGGAGGGAGAGTTCTGCTCCTTTACTCCCTTAGGATGTTTTTGAATTTTCCACTAGAAAAACTGGAAAAATTTGGGAAGCACTGAAAAGACTTCCATTAAGTATGCTTAAACATGAACAACCATGTTTTAATCACTCAAAATGCATAAGATGAAAAAATCTGAGACATTCTCCCCCCCCCCCATTTCAATTGCACAGACTATTTCTATAATCTTCCAGGTACACTCTGCTGTGCGCAACACTGTTGACTTCTCAAACTCAATAGCTCAGTTACTGATCAGTAGGGAGGGAGGCTCACAGTCAAGGGAGAGAGAAAAATCATCCCTCCTGAAAAACCAGTGAACTTGAGAAACCATGAACTCTCGCTCCAAGTGTTCTACCGTATTTACTCAAAAGGAAGGTAACCCTGATTGTAAGACACACACACACTTTAAAATGTTACACACCAAAAGTTATTTTTACTGGACATAACTGTAACTTGTATACAAATATAAGACAACCCCCTCCCATATGAAATACGGGGGGGGGGGGGGGAGCTAGTGTTTACATTGCAGTAAATACTGGTGTTTCAGCTGTGTGGCATCTATTTTACCAATATAAAGTAGTACTGAACAAAAGGGTATAGTCAACCAAGCAGAATATACTAATGCTGACTGGAATACCACCACAAAAGACTTGAGACATGGTTTGCAATCACAGATTTAATTGTTGAACTTCAATGAAATCTCGAAAGTGTTGCTGGTAAAGAAAAAAAATCAACCTCATTTTCAGTAGCTTAGTCTGATTATGAAAACAGATAAATTGTTTACACTTACACTAAAAAAAATTAACAGATAAGAATATGACTCAACAAAGAGTCATTTACCACACTGAATTTGGTAATGGTGTGCAACAGTGATGAACTGATAAAAAAGAAGCAGGCACCACCTGTGAGAGCATTAGAGAGAGAGAGAGAGAGAGAGAGAGAGAGAGAGAGAGAGAGAGAGAGAGAGAGAGAGAATGACAGCGGCAGTACAAGAACTATAGGCTACTAGAAGTTGCAAGAGACTTGTACCTTGTTTGCTGAAAAATACAGATATCTGCCTACACCTTTTCCTTCCCTCAGGAGAAGGAAACAAACATCACACTGCCACCCAACCCAAATTCTGGCATATATGCATTCAAGAATCAGCCAGCCAGTTCATTTCCTATCATGCATTCCCCAGTGCCTTCTGCTTTCTTTCATAAACTAAGAAGGTGCATGCGGGCAATAAAGCTTTCAGAGCAGTTAGTTTTCTTTAATTTGACATATTTGATTTATTTGGGTCATTCTTCAACTTCAGTTTCATTTTCCCTTAATTAGATTCTCTGCTACCAGAGAAATCTAAGCAGCCACTAAGTTTCCTAGCATGAATATGGTCACCTTTCTTTAACAGCTGGTGTAACAGCCCAAAAGTTACAACAGCCAGCAAAAAGATGCATTTTCTCAAAGTTGCCCCCCCCCCAAAAAAAGGGACAGACCTATCTCTAAGTAGGATCACCTAATTCAGCAACATTTCCAACAATAACTAGCCAGATACTTCCAGGAAAACCACAAACAGGGTAGAAAGACACAGCATTAGTCATTTAACAGACATGCATATTGCATCAGAACACACCACTTTTATTTAAATGATATAGCCAAATGGTTTAAAAACTGGACCACAGATCCAAACTATACCCTCTGACCCAATTCAAATATCACTTCATTGTGTACAGACGCCACAACAGCTAAACCCTGCAATATGGGGGCAATAATCCTATTTCACGGAACCAAAAAGAGTACACAAAGTGTCAGTGGGGAAGCATCTGCTTTGGACGCATAAGATGTCAGCCACAACCTTAACACACCCGATAAAAAGAGGATATCTGATAGTGTGAAACAGTACCCAAGACTCTGGAAAGCCACTACTAGTCAGTTTGGACAATACCACTTGGGCAATCCAATGATTTGACTCAGAATAAGGCAGCATATGTGTTCAAACTTCCCTTATAAGGCTCAACGGCAGAACGCCCACGGATAGTGGGTGATATAAATGACCTCAAACACGAACCCCGGAGAGCCACTACCTGTCAAAACAGATCACATCGGCCTTAACAGACCAGCGCCCTAACTCCGAATAAGGCACATTGCTATATTCACGTGAATTGTCGATAATCACAACAGTAGCGTCTGGCAGGCCTACATTCCATCAACGTTCTTAAAGCCATCTGGCCCAGTAGCCGTCATGTGGCAGCTAGTTCCACACGTTAACATACACCGTTTTTATCCAGAAGCCAGCCCGACTGAAATCGAAGAAGATCGCAGCCTACCCACAAGCCATCGCCGAGCACCTCTTTGGCGCCCCCCTCTCTGTTACTTCCGTCGCCAACCGCTCACCTGCCTGGCACCCGGGAAACATTCCGCTTCCAGAACTGCTTCCTGCCCGCGTCGCTCGCCATCTTCTCGTCACCTCATAGCCCTCCTTTCCCAAAGGAGGCACTTCGGCGGCCAAAACGGTACGAGACCTGATAGATTTCCCTTCGAAACACGCCGTCTCTTCCTCCTCCGACAAAACCCAACTCCTCAGGCCTTACTCCATCCTGGTCCTTCTCCCTTGAAGCCGAACGCAGAGCGCGGCCATATTGGCACTCTAAAACAAGCGCCGTCCACATTGGTTACTGGCGTTCAACTGCTGCTTTTGCCCAATCAAAAGTGAGCTGACTGCCGAGCGGCTGGGAAAAGCGCCCAATCAATATCTGCGAATCCTATTGGTGTGTGCCTTGAAGGGTAGGCCAATGAAAGTTCGAAGAAATTTTCACCTTTGTCAGGGAGTAGGCGTGTTTCGTGGTCTGTTGTTGGCTCCCACGGAACTTCGCAGAGCGGATTGTTACATGTTGGTGGAGCTCATTGAGGCTGAGGTTTGTGGGACGGTGGATCTCCAAACATTGCGCTAAGGGGGCAAGGCTTTGTGTACTTGAGTGGGATTCTAAGTTGAGCACTCTATAAATTATATATCAATTTATTTAAAACTCATCATATGGACCTAAACAAAGAATTGTCAAATATTGTGTGGACCTGAAGTGATAAGAAAAAAAGAGAAAAGTTATGTCTATAATTATCAATGAAAAAAAGATTTTTTTTGTAAAGAAATTATAAATATTTTGAAAGCCAAACAACTACCTTACTCATACAGAGATGTTCACTCATAGAGTAAGTATAAATATTCTTAAAATGCAGTATGGGCCACTCATTCAAGTGTGTTTTATTTCATATGCCCATGGATCAAAAAAACATAATAACTAAACAACTGTAAATTCAAAAACTCCAAAATCTCTAGATAGAAAATTTAAGCTAGTGTAAAATATCTATATTGTGCAATATTTTTTCTCCTCTGTTGTATCACATTTTTCCCACCCTCATGATACCTGTATTATCTAACAGTGTGAAAAGAAACCTTTTACAGTGTAACTGAGTCATCTTGTCTGGATTCTGAATATTACAGATTGGACCTATATAGGTAAAATATTGCACAGTGGAAGGCTTTTTAGCCAAAGCACATCTGGTTCTTGTATTTGCACACATTTTGTACATGTTTACATTTGTTCTAATGTTAGGTATAGGTACATATAGAGAACCTTAGATATGTGGGTTTTATTATGGTTTTAATATTTCTTATGCATAATTAAAATATAGTGTATTTTTATATTAGCACTGTATGTTGAACTATATTTGATTATTGTTTTTGCCCTAACCTTGGTTACCTTTCCAGTACAGGCTTCCCCCCCCCTCCTTTTTGGTGTTGTTTGTGTCCTTGGGGCAGATTTCTCATTATTCTAACAGTGAAATTAATCCTATTATTCCAGCTGTACTGATCTGAGACAGCAAAAATAAACCGAAATCTAGTGTCACTTTAGAGATCACCATAGTTGTATCCCAGGAGGGCAAATAGTTAAAAAATATCTTTAGTTTACCAACATTGTGTAACTTTGCAGTGTTCTAGCTGCTCAAACCACGCAGGTGTAGCTAATTTTTGTTCAATTTCAGTTCTGTGCCAATTTGCTGTGGTGGTCTAGTTCTAATTTTAGTTTGATTGTTGCTAATTAAACTACTTGGGTGTAACTAATTTTAGTTCTAAATAGGCTCAGAGGTTCTTGTCTAGTTTTACTGCAGTATGGGAAGGGTTAAACAGAGGGTCAAACAAAGGACAAGGGTTAAAACTGAGGGTGCACGGCTAATTTAAACTCCAATATCACTTTGAAACTTATGACACATGTAAAGTAGTAATAATAGATTAAAGTAATAATACCAGAGATTTAGGAATAGTGAGTTTGCAGATAAGGCTGAACCTTAGGCAGGTTTTTGTAACAGAAAAAGGAAAATAAGTAAAACAAACTACAGATAATGTTTAATTAGAGCTAGGGCTCAAAAAAACAAATTGGAGTCCAATTTAAACCAAATCTAAAATTTTAAACTAATTCTCACATTCTTTAAAGAAGAGTTTTTCTTCTAAAAGAAAACAAGCAGTTACATACCTTCTGTAACTACTGAGGTTACTCATCTTGAGTCCCCTTTAATCCAGGACCTGTACAAAGAGAGAGCCTCCACTTGTCCCAAGAAGAAACTGGGCTGCTGGCACTTAAAATCAAAAAGGTGGCAGAGCAGTTTTTAAACTAAATCTGAGGGGAAAACTGACAGGAGATGAAATGTCTCTGGTTCAGGATGGCTCATCTCATAGAGATGAAGGGGTAGCTGTTACTGTTCTACAGGGAAATGAATTAGGGCTGGCCACTGAGAGGGTATCAAACAATATTGATTGCTCCCCAAGGTCTGGTAGCCATAGGAGGAAGGCTGTAGGCCTGACATGTCTGGGAAATTTTGTTTATATGCAAATGCTAGAAGTATACAAGGTAAAATGGTGGAACTGGAATACTTAGTGTCATAGACATTGTGGGCATTTCAGAAACTTGGTGGGATGAGTATAATCAGTGGGATACAGTGATTCCTGGATATAAATTCTATCGGACGGATAGGGAGGGAAGGGTCGGAGGTGAAGTGGCTCTGTATACTAGAGAGAGTATACAGTACAGTAAGATTGATTGTAAGAGAAACAGATTCACTTACAGAAATGCTATGGGTAGAAATAATGTGCCCAAAAGGAAGTTTGGGAGTTGTTATTGCCCACCGGATCAAAGGTTAGAGCAGGGGTCTCAAATATGTGGACCAGGCCCCCGGAGGGCTTCTACCAGGCCCGCAGTGGAACTGGCTGGCTTCTGTTGAGTCGTCCAGTTCTGCTGCTGCTGTGTCATCATAGGTTTGCAGCTTACAGGTACACACCTGAACAGCATACTCAAAATTGTAACAGCACAGACATTTTGATGTAATAATTCAGAGCAAGAGGTGTCAGTTATCAGACACTGTTAAATAAACAAAATATTATAAGAGTGTTAATGTTTTAAGCATGTTTTTATTTTAAGTTTTAAAAAAACCTTTGTGTTTGTGTCCTTTATAAAGTTTATATCTCCACTACCTGGCATTACATTTTATGTCACACATGGCCCGGCCCAACAAGGTCTCATTTATGTCAGATCTGGCCCTCATAACAAATGAGTTTGACACCCATGGGTTAGAGGATGATTTTAAAATGGCAAAAGAATTAAGGAAAGCAGCTAGACAAAATAACTGTGTCACAATAGGGGATTTAACTACCAACAGATTGATTGGGTCAATGTGTGTTCAAGTCAGGAGAAAGAGATTGGGTTTCTAGGTACTCTCAATGACTGTGCCATGGAGCAGATGGACACAGAACCTACCAGGTTTTAGCTTTAGAAGGGTAACTTCTCTCAAATGAGGGGGCTTGTAAAGAAAAAAACTGAAAGGAAAGGTAATTAGGGTCAAATCCCTTCGGGAAGCTTGGAAACTATTTAAACCTACAATACTAGAAGCGCAGATAAAATGTATAACACAGGTTAGGAAAGGTACAAATAGGTATAAAAAAGGCCTGCATGGTTAATGAACAAAGTAATGGAAGCAGGAAAAGGTAAGAAGGATTCATTTAAGTGGTGGAAGGCTAGTCCGAGTGAAATTGATAAAAGGGAACACAGGCTGTGGCAAATAAAATGCAAGTCGGTGATCAGGCAGGCAAAAGGGGAATATGAGGAGCATATTGCAGAAACTATAAAGACCAGCAATAAAAATTTCTTCAAATATATTAGTAGCAGAAAACCAGCTAGGGAGGCAGTGAGGCAGTATGACCAAGAAGTAAAAGGATTACTAGATAGAGAAATGGCAGAGAAGCTGCATGCATTTTTTGTCTCTGTCTTCACTGTCAAATACGGGAGGTGCTTGCCCACTCCAGAACTGCTGATTTCGGAAGAAGTCTGGAAAGACCTGAGTCAGATTGAGGTGACGAGAGAGGAAGTTTTACAACTGATGGACGTGTTAAAAACTGATAAATCACCAGGCCCAGATGGCATACATCCAAGAGATCTGAAAGAACTCAAATGTGAACTTCTGGATCTCTTGACAAAAATATGCAATCTCTCATTAAAATCATTGCAACAGATACTATTTATTTATTTTGTTGCTTCTTTTATAGTCTGCTTGTCTTGCTGAGACACAAGCAGATTACACCATTAAAAACAATGCAATGAAAACAATATAAAAATACAGTGTAAACAATGTAAAACCCAATCTGTAGGGTGTGATTTGAAAAATGACATGATTCAGTCCAAGGAATCAAAGTCATGAAAATCCAAAGGAGAATAATTACCATGCCCCAATATCCAAATATGTCTGGATTCAGTCTTATCATCATTTGGGTTTCTCTGCATGTCTACCCCTTTTATTTGTTTGTATATTTTGCCTGGTTCTCTAATATGCCTTTCTGTCTGTCCCCATGACGTTTATGTTCAGTATATAGTAAGTTGGAATCATGAGAGGAATATGTTCCGTCCACAACAGCAGCTCATATGGGAGTTTGTTTACAGCACATATTTGACTGAAAATACTCTTGGAAAGATGCTAATATATTCAAATAGATTATGGAATATGAAGGAGTTAATTTGAATTTCCAGATTTAAGTTTTGTGTCCAGATTTAAGTCTTGTGGCTTATTTCTTTGTCCTGCCAAGAAGAATATTCAATTATTGTTCTGGCTCACTGTAATGTTTTCTGACCTTTAATATTAGGAGAACTTCAAAGGTCGGACAAGAGGTTTAATGAAATATGAACTGCCTCCAGTACCTGAAGCTAAGAAGCTAACTGGGTATGAGTGACAAGGTCACGAACAAATCGTTACCAAGTCTTAAGTGGATAAAGTGAAATTAAATCCAGAGGTGTCACTCTCCACAAAAACCTGACAATGCCCAGTGACAGTTAAAAAGGAATACATGAAATATTCATTCAGTATATTCTAGTTTGATAAAATTCAGTGTGCTTTGATTTGCAGATTCATCTATGCAGAGTGACTGTTGCTTTATTCCCAGTCTTGAGACGTAAATGCTGGCTTGGGTGGCTAGTGCAGTATTTATTTATTGAAATTACCATCTTAATAAATAAAGTCAGTTTTGGTGCTTGTGGGTCATGACATACTACATTTTGCACAACCTAATGCCTTAGGAATGATTAGCAGGCATGTAGCTAACGAGAGGGGCACCTCTTCTCCATGTACGGAAGGATATGCTTCCAAGTTTTCCCTTGTGTCATTCAGCCTGAATTTTTCTGAGATGTCTGCAGACTTAAATTTTCTAGGGGATACCTTTTTTTTTAGGTTAGCAATAACATTTTAAAAATCTTGTTTATCCCAAAAGTATTTACCAGTAGCCAGAGATCTCTACAGTAAATTCTGGATAATATATGAAATCCACCCCCTTCCAGTTGCATCCCACCTCACTGTGCTTCCTACCCCTATTTTCCCCCTGTTTCCCAAAAGTTCCATGTATATTCATTCCCACACAGAAGGCCCTGTGGCTCTGGACTATATGCGAAGGATTTCTTAGGTTCCACTGTCCCCCTGACCACCAATTAATTGTGCACTTTTCAAGTTCTTTTTTATGTAGCATATAGCTTGATCCTCAGAAAGGAGCCTGTTACATGCCATTTAAAAGGAGCAAGGGGGAATATGCAGAGCGTTTATACCAAAACATGAGACCTCCTCGGCAAAGGATTAAAACCTAACTCAGTATTAGAGAAGCAGAGAACCTATGGCCCCGGTCACACAGCAAAGTTGCCGCAGGAGAGGCACGGATGGTGGGCGGATTATCCGGCCGCGATCACACCCCAACATCTGGGAAGTGGAACGCACCCGTGGCTTACCGCCGACAATGCGCGTTAAAAAACTAGTAAATGTTTGCTACGGGCTGCCTCCAAACGCCCGTGGTGTGATTGCGCCGGCGTGTGGCATTCCCAACCGGTCCCTTGTTTACCCGCCGGCGCCAAGGGAAAAACCTGTGGTGTGCCGCCGGCGCGTCTGATCGCGTAATCGCAGGTCAAACTGCGCCGGGGCAATTAGCCATGCCTCCCCCCCGTGATATCCGGCCCGTGTGACCAGGGCCTATCTAATGCAGATGCCCTGTACTTTGCTGGAACCTGTGAGTGCTTTCAGAATTTTGAGAACAGACAGTGGGCACCACAACAAAATGGCTGCCATGGGAGCCAGATCCAATCACAAGATGTTGAAAGGTTTAACGAAGTATTAAGAGGATCAAATCCAAGCAACTTCTTATGATGAAGGCAACTGTTTCTAAATGAGTGCTCCCGGAACACAAAGTCAGTGCTTCCTGGGCTCTTCTAGTGCACCTCCTAGCCCACTGGAGGAAAAACAGGAAAGGCTCTTTGGGGGAACCAATACAAGTGGGCACTTTGAAATGTTGGTGAGCACCACGGTGCCAAGAGACATCACGTTGGGGATCTTGAAATCCCATCCTATCCATATTAGTATGTATTATTTTTAATTTCCATACCAACCCTACTATTAATAATAAAATGTCTGGCCCTCATTAAGATGATGAAAACAGCAAAATCAGACCAACTGCAGGTAAGATAGGCAATATCGACATATTGCCCTAACCTGGATAGCCCAGGCTAGCCCATCTCAGAAGCTAAGCAGGGTCAGCTTTAGTTAGTATTTGGAAGGGAGACCTCCGAAGAAGTCAAGGGTCATGATGCAGAGGCAGGCAATGGCAAACCAGGTCTGAACATCTCTTGCCTTGAGAGCCCTACAGGGTTGCCATAAGTTAGCTGCAACTTGACAGCACTTTCCACTGCATCAACATATTCAGGGGACTTCCTAAGTGTGGAAAATTTTGATTTCATAAATTAACCAAATGAAAAAGGAATCTTCCCCAACCCCCACATCAGCCTGATAAGGACTAAATATTTCCCAGGAGCATTTGAGTGTAAGTTACAGGGAGAACATATGTGGGAGGAGAAATCAGCTGCTTAGGCATGATAGCATCAGGGATGGGATTTCTATATAGTTCCCTCAATTTTACCTTTTCTAGATTATTTATCAGTCCTCAACACAATACTGTAAATGCCTAGGAAGGTAACCCCCCAAATTAAAAAAAAAAAACCAAACCCTTATTCATCAGTAGAAGTTATACCTCTTTCACACACAAAAAAAGTCTTCACTTACACGTCAAAATTAGTTAAGGAGGAAGTTGGGCAGATCTCCTTGGGGATAAGAGCTATAATGTGGGGAGGAAGACCTGCTCCTTGTCCGCACCAATTTCACCTGATGTTACTTGGAGTAGGGCCTCTCCAGTAGATATCAGAAGCTGAGGGGTGGTGATTTGGAAGGACTGTATATTGTACCCATATAGATTTTCTATTGGCCACTCAGTACCTACCCTGTGTGTGAAGAGGATCTCCTTTGACATACCAAGTCTGATGCTTTCGAGCATAGGGAGCCATATACCTTACCAAATTGTACTCCTTCAGTCTGATCAATTGAGTGTTGTACAGTGTTTCCTTCTGTCTCCAAGACAAGGAAGAAAGTATGGATCAAGAAAATCTGTAAGCAAGTGCTGCCTTCCAGGCAAATATCTGTTAATGCTCACTTTTTTTCTCTCCCTAGATGAGCAATCAATGTGGGTTGTTCTAAAAACAAAAGTTGTCACTCAAACTAGAAACACTGCTCATGTTTGCCATCAACCCAATGTTGTTTTTAACAGATGGGAGTTCATTCCTCTCGCCCCTTAATGCTGTAACTGACGGAATGACAAGTTGACATGTCATTCTGAATAGTAACCTATAGTGCCCCGGAGTGTTCCAGGGAGCGCTGGCCTTTTGACATTCTATTATAGGAAGCAGCCATTTCCTCCCTGAAATTCTGCAGTGATTGTGTGTAAAAGGCTGAAAGACTCCATGCGTGCACACACGCACAAATGCTCTCCAGTGGAAGTTTAGCAGAGCAGGCCGAATGGAATGGACCCTCTTTCCCACATATATCTTGCTACTTGAAATCAAATGCCTCTTTATTATTAGCCTCTAGCGCTGGTAGTGAAAGTTCAAGTCTAGTAGTATAGAATGATATGACTTCAGAGGATTGTTGAATTAAACCAATATGTTCTCAACTCAACAGTGAAAATGGGAGCAGGATCTCTTAACTTCTGCTAGAAACAGAAGCCTTTTAAAATGTGCATTTTAATCCACACACATACACACACAAGTGTCTGCAGAAATGTCTTATCTACAGAGGCCTTAAAATGCTTGTCACATAAGCTCACTGAATAGTTGGGCTTTATAATATACCTTAAAAGGGCAGTTTTTCAAAATGTGTTCCTGGGGACCATGGGCTTCCATGTAAGCTTTCAGGAGATCCTTCATGAGAAGACACAGAATAGCAGGCAGGTTTCTCTGAGAAACAGCTTTTCTCCACTCTTTCCTGTCTTCTGCAATAATTAGGAGAGAAGTGTGTACACACAGAGAAACTTATGCCCAGAATTAAACTTTGTTGGTCTTAAAGGTGTCACTGGACTCAAACTTTGCCTTATTCTAAATTAGACCAACAGGCCATCAAGCTCAGTATTGCCCATGGCTGACTGGTAGCAGTTCATCAGAGTTTCAGGCAGAAAAAGGCCTTTCCCAGAATCTGGTACTTAGGATAGTTTTTGGCTGAAGATGAGGGGATTGAACCTGAGATCTTCTGATAAAATGTATGCTGTACTATGGAGCCATGGCTCCTCCTTCCAAACAGGCTGACATGTAAAGGATTCCCCTGAATGTAGACTATGCAACATGGGTACCTTATGCTATACTACCAGCCTTTTATAATTAAAGAGACGAGCTGTGTCAAAATTCACAGCAAGTGATCAGCAAACAGAATAAGAACACCTGTTTGCATAATTAAAAATATACATCTTAACATTACTGATCGTTAACATTCTGTTTAATAATTCATACATTTTCTGGAGCCCAAATATTGGTTGTTGCATGCCCTTCATGAGCAAGTGGCACATACAAGGTCTCATAAATATCCACAGGAACACTGCAATCATTTTAGTGTGCTTGCATAAATCTGTGTGGTTTGCACTGGGATTACTGGCAATCATTCACTGTTATAATTTTCCTTTCTGTAAAGCACCTCTAAGAAGTCCTTTAGTCCCACAAAAATATTTGCCACCATTCCCTCCATGTACTGGTTATTCTAGCATCCCACTTAAACAATTGTTTTCTTTTTTTTTAAGTGCTATCTTTGATTCCATATTTGAGCCACAAATTGGCTCTGGAGCCATAGGTTGCAGACCGTTGTGCTAAAGTTCACAGAATGTTGAGAGGTTTCAGGATGGTGTTACTCAGAAAGTTTGTTTTGAAAGAGATCTAATCCTGCTTTAGTTGTAACTGCAACTAAAGCTAGTCTATCAGATTTGGCCGCCTGAGTATAATAAGCCTAAGAATAAGCGGTAGTGGAAAGTTCCGTCAAGCTGTGGCCAACTTACGGCAAGTCCATAGGGTTTCCAAGACAAGAGATGAACAGAGGTTGTTTCCCATTGCCTTCCTCCTCCTAGCAACCCTGGACTTCCTTGGTAGTCTCAAATCCAAGTACTAGCCAGGGCTGATCCTGCTTAGCTTCCAAGATCTGATGAGACTGGATTAGCCCAGGTGATCCAGGTCAAGGCCTAAGAATATGTGCTTGGATTTTTATTTTTTTTTTAACTTCAGTGGGACCTACTTTAGAGTGATGCTCATGGTTCCAGCCTGTCAGTACCTTTTTTGTGAATTTTTATTTTTGTGAATCAGAGATCCCAGTGACCGCACTTATAACATCAAACAATTCTTCAATTGTATTAGGCAGAATAATGTCCAAATTGTAGGCAGAAGAAGGAACAAGCATTTCTTATTAAATGAGTCATACAGTTCATTCTTTTAAGTACCAGAAATAGCAATCAAAGAAAAGATTGTACCGTAAGGTTTGTTCATAACCATTCTTGTAAGTAATTCAACAAGTGTTTTGACATTGCACGATGAAGCTACTGACATAGCCCTTTATATAACCCTTCCTAAGTATTGGTTTGCTGGTACAACAGATATTAAAAGAGCTACAGTGACTTCCAGTCTATTTCAGAGTTCAATTCAAGGTGCTGGTTATGACTTTTGAGGTCCTTTGAAGCCTGTGACCCCCATATCTAAAGGTCCATCTCTTCCCATATGTTCCAGCTGTGGTCCTCAGAGTAGCCCACCTGCCACCAACTAGCGACCATCCCTTTTCTATCATAGCTCCTGCCCTTTTGAATTGGTTCCCTAAGGAGTTCAGAGTGGTGCTGTCTCTAGAGGTATTTAGGAGGGCTGCAAGGCTCCTCTCTGTTTGCTAGGGCATCTAATGGGGTGTAGCCTGCAGGAATTTTTTTAATGCGTTTATTTATAGGTTTTGTTATTTACAAAAGAAAAGAAAAAAATTATATACATAGTTCATTCTTTGGAGTTTACATTAAACATTCTTTCCAAACCATTTATACACTCTATACCATCTTTTTTAAAAAGTTCTCGTGTCTTACCCTTGCAATATCGTGTTCAGTTTGTCCATTTCTGCGATTTCATATATTTTTTGTAAGCAACTCATCCCTTACGGGCAGTTTTTCAGATTTCCAACATTTGGCTATAAGTATTCTTGCTGCAGTGAGAATATATGTAAAAATATATGTGTCGCCGCGTCCATAACCATCTGGTATTATATTTAATAGGTAAATTTCCGGTAACAGTTGTAAATTTATATCCATAATCTCTATTATTAACTGGTCAATACATTTCCAGAATTTGTAAATCTTTTCACACCTCCACCAAATATGGAAAAATGTGCTTATATTATTTTTACATCTCCAGCAATTTCTTTTTTTTTAACCGTTTATTTATTATTTTCATATTACATAATAAACATTGATTTACATTTATTATTCTTGTGAGTCTTATTTATGTACATTATCTAACCATACATAAAACGTTTTCCATCTTTTTTCAAATATTTCTTTGTTTTTCCCTTGTAATCTCCAGCAATTTCTTGATACCTCTTTATAATATTTAGCCTTTCTGTCTGGTGACCAGTGCCATCTATAAAACATTTTAAGAATATTTTCTTTAAATGATGTTCATCTTAACAGTTTAATAGCTTTCCATATCTTATGCCAATCATCTATATCCAGACTATGTCCTATATCCTGCATCCAGACTACCATTGATGGTTTAACTAATTCATCTTGCATAGCATCACACAATAGAAAATTATACATCTTTTGTATCAATTTGTCTGAGGTTGATAACCATATTTTATCTTAGTCGATTTTGAGCTATAAAATTTTGTTTTATCTTTGGTGTATCTTGATTGTAATTGTAAATATTCCCACCATGTAAGACTTATATCATTTACTCGCAATACCTTGATCGGTTTTATTTCATTATTCTAATTCAGAAGTATTTCATAAGTTGCTCTTTTGCTTATAGATGTCAAGGTAGGTTTTATAAAGGCCTCTAGTTGCAACACCCACTGGTGTTTTAGAATAGAATCTTTCTTTTATTTTCCTCCATACCTTTATTACTGCACCTCTAATTCTATGGTTATAAAAGTTAAAGTGGATCTTATCTTTGTCATACCAAATATAGGCATGCCAACCCATGTATAAATCATGACCCTCTAACTGTAACAGTCTTGTATTTTCCAAAAAAAAATCCAATCTCTAATCCATCCCATGACTAATGCCTGGTAATATAAAGACCAATTTGGTAAGCCAGGCCACCTCTCTCTTTCTTATCTTGGAGTAATTTCCATTTAATACGTGCTCTTTTAGGATGCCATATAAATTTTCTTTCTTTTTTTTTTAAGCCCCCGGAGGCGATTTTTAATTGATTTTTTAAACACTACAAAAACTAGAACAGGGGAAAGGGAAAGGGAAAGCTACATATAAGGGAGAAAGTAAGCCCCCCATCATCCCCTAGAACCAAAGTTCTGAAAGGCACAATTCAGAGTCCTTCAGCCTTTACTACTTCTTCTGTCTCTTCCGCAGTTTGTAGGAACTTTTCGGGGCTGATGCCCCCTGCTCAGACAAAGAGTCCTCACCAGACGAACCAGTTTCCAGCTCTCCACTGGACTTATCGTCCTCTTCTTTTTTCTCGTCCTCTGGCCTTCCCAGCTGCTCCTTTAGAAACTCTTGAGCTTTAAGAACAGAGTCAATCTTGACCTTCTTCTCCTTGATCTTGAATATTACTCATTCTGGAAACAGCCATTTATATCCAATTGAGTTTGTTTGGAGGAAAAACACAAGTTCTTTGTATTTCTTTCTGCGTTGTCTTACTTCAAATGGAATATCCTTTAGCGTTCTGACAGCATTCTCCCCCACCTTCAGGGGTGTCGCAGCAACTGCTTTCAGGATAGCATCCCTGACGTGCCTCTTCGAGAATCTTACTACAATTTCCCCAGGCAGATTATTTTTCTTTATGTATCCTGAATATGACCTGTAGGCCACATCCATGTCGTTGAGTAGCAAGTCCGCCTTTATATCTGCTACTGGGGCAAGTATCTCACTCATAAGTTCTTTAAGATTCTCTCCTCTTTTCTCTGGCACCCCTTGGAGGCGCAGGACCATATTAGCCTTATCCATTTGCACCTGCAGCATCTGATCTTCCAAAGATACAGTTTTCTTTTCCAATTTTTGCACTTTTTTCCTCACTATCTGTGTTGTCTCAGCCATTTCCTTTACTTTCTCAGCATCCTGCTTCATTACTTGAATCAAATCCATTATTTGCGTTTGTTGATCAGTAATGCTTGTTGTCACAACTTGCAACTGCTTTTGTTGTACAGTAATATTCGCTGTTACCACAGACATCTGTTCTTTAAAGACATTGAGCTGTTCCAGCAGAGCGCGCATGACCTCTGTCATCGCCTTCGTTGTCTCACTGCTCGTTTCCGGCTTCGGGAACTCTAGTTTCGCTTTTAAAAGTTTCTCTTTGTCTCTGTCCCCCTTCCCTGCCAACTTTTTCTTGTTTGTTTGCTTTCGCAATAAATTTTAAGTCTCTGAATATACGCTTATCTGTATAGCTCGATGAATGAGTACTTCTGGGCAATTTCTTGTTTATTTTTCCACTCCCTCCCCTTTCGCTCAATGATTTATGGGCATGAGAGGCGTCCCTCCCACCACTCGCTTCTTCCATTTCACCGCTTCGGGTAAGGAGTGTCTTTTCGTTTAAAAATCCGTTCTCATTTGACTCACGTTCATAGTTGGTCTTCCGACCCCTCTTCATTCATCATTTCAAACGCCTGATCTCCTGAACTTGATTTATTTTAAGTCCTGCAACAGAACCATATTCCTGTATTACATTAAGGAGTTGTAGGGCAGATATTATAGGTTCTTCCAGTATAAATACTAAATCATCGGCAAAGGCTTGCAGTTTGAATTCTTCTCCTCTTATTTTAAGTCCTTTTATATTCGGATTTTCTCTTACTATATCATTTAACGTTTCCAGTACGTAAATAAATAGTAGTGGTGACAACAGGCAGCCTTGCCTAGTTCCTTTCTGAATAGATATATTTTGCGTTAGGTCTCCATTAAGTATTACTTTTGCAAATTGTTCCTTATATATGGACGTTATCATAAATATGAAGTTGTTGCCACATTCCCAAATCTCCAGCTTACATTTTTAAAATTCCCAAGTCACCTTATCAAAGGCTTTCTTCGCATCTAAAAAAACTAAAGCCAGTTGTCTTTCTGGGTGCTGTTCATAGTATTCTAAAGTATTTACAATAGTCCTTAGATTATTTTTAATCTGTCTCTTCGGGAGAAAGCCCGCTTGATCTTGATGTATAACTTGGAGTAATACCTTCTTGAAATGGGTGGCTATAGTATTTGCAAAAATCTTATAGTCGGCATTTAAAAGTGAGATGGGTCTATAATTTTGAATTTCTATTTCTTCTGTATTAGGTTTATGTATTAATGTGATCAAAGCGTCATTCCAGGATGCTGGTAAAGCTCCTGTTTCTATAATATTATGAAGTAGATCTTTAAATGGTAACATTTCTTCTTCAAATTTTTGGTATATTTCAACCGGGATGCCATCAGGTCCTGGATATTTCTTTTTAAGTGCTTCTATAATTTCACAAGGTGAAATAGGATCATTTAGCAGTTTTTTCTGATCTTCACTAAATTTCTTTTTATTATATTTGAACAGAATATCTTTTATCTGTTAGTAATTTTGTGGGGATTGTTTATATAAATTTTTGTAGAAGTTTTCTACGATGCTTTTCAATTCTTGAGTTCTATATTTTATCTCTTGGTTTTCATCTTTCTTGAGCCATGAGGAAAGCAAGAGATGATTTAATTAATTAAATTGTACAGTTGGTTTTCAAAATTTCACCTAAAATCCAAGAACTTCAACTGATTTGTAGGATAGCCTATAAGCAGTATTCCTGGGAAGATAAATGAAATGGAGTGCAGATAATGTTGAACTAGAAGGCTTACATCAAATTTTCTAATCATGCAGAACTCCTGAGAAATTGATATAGAAACAGTGGGAAGAATGTTTTTTGCAGGTAATGGAATGGATTCATTACACTCCACCAAAAACCCAGAGTGGGTTGCAGCATCCGGAATGGAATCTAGGCCCCCCACTGGCATCTCGTGGGCACACTGGAGGCATCCCACAGGGGAGTGGCCTGGGCTCAGTGGTAGAGGATTTGCTCTGCATGGAGAAGGTCCCAGGTTCAATCATCAGCATCTCCAGTTAAAAGGATCAGCTAGTAGGTGATGAGAAAGACCTTGACCTGAGACCCTGGAGAACTGCTGCTAGTCAATAGACAATACTAACCTTGATAGAGCAATGGCATTTTTCTGTATGTTCATGTATGTAAGTATCCCCTCATTGGCTTCAGGTGTATTAAGCATGTGGCAATACATCTACTCCCTCAGCACACTGGAGGCCTAAGTGCACACATTGTGTGTATAGCATTGCCTGGAGTGGTCCTAAAGGCCTTAAAAGGCACCAAATAGTTAAAAATTGCTTGCCCTTCCACTATTTGAATAAAGCCAACTGCATCTTACCAGAAAGGATTAAAACCTGTCATGCCAGCAAAAAACTGGCCAGCTAGCAACGCTACCCACAAAACTGGGAAGCACATCCGTCACCTGAAAATGGGGGTGGGGCTCCATTCCCAGACTCAAACTGGAGGCTGCCACCAACACAAACCAGATGCTAAAAAGGATTCAATTTGTATTATAAATTGGGGACAGATCCAAGATGGATAATTCAATATCATATAGTCCAATATAATATAAAGGCATTCATAAAACGTTCAAAGTATATATTCTTCTACAGATAGAAGTTCTTTCTATTCAGAAAGGAAAATATGCTGCCATTTCTACCTATTTATCAGTCAAGTAAGTGGATGAGTATATACCGGAGATACAAAAGCAGTGACTGGATGCCATTATGGGCAGAAACATGATAGGGTATACTATTAATTGCTTTGAACAAAAGTGAGCATGATGCATTAATTTTATAATTGTCACAATTTTTTTTAAAGTCCAAAAGTAAAGAATGAAACCCTGAAAAATGTATAATTACAACAGTGGCTGCATCCACACACAGAGCTGTGTTGTAGCACTCACTGCCATGTGTCTGTCCCACAGGGTGCCACAGTGAGTCTCCAGGGCAGGAAGAGTGCTATTGGTACACTACCTGCTGGATACGGGGTGAACAAAAGCCTCACTGGGACCCTATCTGCTGGTGATGTTTTGACTTTGTGATCCCAGAAGTAGAAACCAGAGGTCTCCTGATGCATAGCTCTGTGTCTGAGGATATGTGAGAAGTATGCACATGAGAAAGCAAATGCAGCAGCACTGTGCTGTATCATCAGCAGCAAGCCGCACAGTACACTACATTGGCAGCAGGCACACTGGCTGAGGATGGCTGAGATGGTGGCTCCTGGACAGGTGGTTGTTTCACAGGCCACATGAATGTCCTTGGAAGGACTGTTGTCAGGGTCCGGGAGTCCTGGGGGTGAGTTCGATGGGGTAGAGCCCTCCAGGGCTCAATTTTTAGCCAGCAGGCTAGCTTCCTACCTGGTCTGCCACATGCCTTCTATTTAAACCTCGCCAACCCTCCCCTCCCCAGGTTGAGACTCATGAGACTGACAGCCCCCGAGCCCAGTGGAGTACTGCCTTTCTGTCTCCACCCCCTCCCCTCCCTCAGCGTTGGCAGGGCTAGCATGGGGAGGGGCTGTCAGTTTGCTGCCCCACAATGCCTCCTTGCAGGTGCATTGTAGAACGCTGGCATGGCTACCGCGCCTTTCCTTCTGCTCACCACCAACCTTCCTCCCCTCCAAGCTCTGTAGTGAGCCTGGGAAGTTCTGGCCTGGGGACATCTCAGGCATGGAGAGTACCATCGCCAGTCTTCCTGGCAAGCCAGCCATATCCCCCCCATTCCTCCGCTACTGTCTCCTCCTGGCTACCTAGTTCTCCCCTGAAGGTAAGTGTTCAACACCCCTGCTCCAACCACTGTTCCCCATTAGCTGCCCTGGCACACAGAACACAAGCTGACTTGGGAAAGGCAATATATGTGTCACTGGAGCCTCTAGGTTTACATCACAATGGTCTCTCTACCTCTTGGCTTCCACAGACTATTCCATGTAGGTATTTTGGACCCTTTCAAGGTGGACAGGAGGGTAGGTGAGGTGAAAAACCCAGAAGAATGGCCATGACTGATTATCTGCCTTCTTCATATATTAACAAAATATTTTCTGTGTAGGGTGGTGTGTTTTTTACTACTAACTTTTGTTTATTGTAAGAAGATGGTAGAGACACTTGTGAGGACAGCTGATAACCACAACTACACTAAGGAATGTGATACTTGTACAACTTTCTTTATATCCTTCCAAACATGGTAATGAAAATAATGCCAAGGCAAGAATAGCTTAGTTTCTCAACTTTCAAAATTCAGTGCCAGGCTTTCATGAAAGAGCTTGACAATCGCTTCAGGGTCTTTCTGTCTTGTTACAAGCAGTGTCTTTAGAATACTGACAGACTCTCACCAGAGAATCCGTGCTTTCCTGGAAAGGAGCAGTCGGGCTACCAGAATTTATCAGAAATCAGAATAATTCTTAATGGGGAAAAGCTCACAGGATTAACCTCCTCGAGTGAGACACTAAAGTACTGTAGTAATACTTCTGGCATGTTATCATCATTAAAATGAGAACTCACAAGTAGCCAGAGGAAAGGAACATGTCATTCATCATCGTCTTTGAGAAGTTTCTCCAAATTGCAGTCAAGAAGAAAAATGTTTGAAATACAGATAAAAATTCTAAATGTTCTTCTGTACCTTGTTTTCCTGTCCTGCAATTTTGTCGATGAGTTGTTAGAGTATTTTTAGTCTGTATCCACATAACCTGCTACATTGACATATAATTACAGCCAGGAGAAGTGATTTGCCATGGGAATGCTGTTATACCACACTGGCTGTGCCAGAACTGGAGAATTTGTGGCACACCCATTCCCACTAATTAGTAGAGCCAGCATGGTATAATGGTTGGACTGTGGTCTTGAGGATCTGGGTCTGAGTCCCCAGAGAAACCTGCTGGGTGACCTTGGGCCAGTCATTCTCTCCCCACCCTACCAGTATCTCACAGGTTTGTGAGGACAAAATGGAAGATGAAAAATGATGTAAGCTGCTTTGAGAAAAGCATGGTGTAAATATCAAAATAAATACAAATTAGCATAGTTCTTCTGTACAAGCCTCATCAAAATGAATCAGAAACATGGATGACTACTCCCATTTATTTATTTATTTATTTATTTATTATATTTGTATCCCGCCCATCACGTGAGCGGGCTCAGGGCAGGTCACATCATCTTAAATAATACAGTAAGGTTTAAAACACAATAAAACATTTACATTAAACATTTAAAATCAGTAGTTGTAGCTGCTGGTGAAAATTCTGACCCATTAGTGTTGATGGATATGGCCGGTTACTGGTAGATGGGTGGTCAGTAGGTGGGAGACAGCAACCTCGGGGAGGCCATATGTGGATGCCCACTGCCTCAACCAAAAGCCTGGCAGAACTGAGATCCCACAGAGCCCTGATCTCGATGTAGAGCATATTCCACCAGGTAGGAGCCAGGGCAGAAAAGGCCCTGGCCCTGGTCGAGGCTAGACGGACATCTTTTGGTCCAGGGACCACCAGGAGATGTTGATTACTAGAGCGTAAAGCTCTTTGAGGCATATACGGGAAGAGGCAGTCCCTTAGATATGTTGGTCCCAGGCCGTATAAGGCTTTGAAGGTTATTACCAGCACCCTGAAGTGGATCCGGTACTCAACTGGTAACCAATGCAGCTGGCAAAGCACATGCCGAATGTGATCCTGCACAGGCATCAGCAGCAGGTGTGCTGCTGCATTTTGTACCAGCTGTAATTTCCGCATCAGTCTCAGGGGTAAGCCTGCGTAGAGCGAATTGCAGTAATCAAGCCTGGAAGTGACCATTGCATGGATCACCATAGCTAGGTCTTGGGGGAAAAGATATGGCTTCAGTAGCCTGATCTGCCTAAGATGGAAGAATGCAGATCTGGCAACTGCGGCAACCTGGGCCTCCATAGACAAAGAGGCATCCAGTGTTACTCCCAGGCTCCTCACTGTTTGGGCTGGCACCAAAGGTGCCCCTTCCAGTGTGGGGAGCCTGGTGCCCACATCCGTGTCCCCTCGAACCAGGTACAGGACCTCTGTCTTTGATGGATTTAACTTCAGCCGACTCTGCCACAACCATCCAGCCACAGCTTCCAAGGCCTCACCCAGGATTTCGGGAACAGAACAGATGGCCGTCCATTAACAGATAGAGCTGGGTGTCATCAGCATATTGGTGACAGCCCAGCCCATAACCCCAGACTAACTGGGTGAGGGGGCGCATATAGATGTTAAACAACATTGGCGAGAGGATGGCCCCCTGTGGCACTCCACATTCTAGCGGATACCGTGGGGAGGCCCTCTTGCCAAGCGCCACCCTCTGTCCCCGACCAAAGGAAGAAAACCATTTCAAGGCAGTCCCATGAACTCCTACGTTGATGAGGTTCATAAGATCATAGTCGACCATGTCAAACGCTGCCATCAGATCTAATAACAATAGCAGCGCTGACCCGCCTTGGTCCGGGTGTCTACGGAGGTCATCTGTAAGGGTGACCAGAGCCGTCTCCGTCCCATAGCCAGACTGGAAGGAGTCAAGGACAGAAGCATCATCCAGGAAAACCTGGAGTTGTTCGGCCACCGCTCTCTCAACCACCTTATCCAGGAACGGTAAATTTGATACTGGGCGGTAGTTGGTCAGAACCATCGGGTCCACTGATGGCTTTAATGAGGCTTCCATAACAGGACTTCAAGGAAGGTCTTGGGTCACAACTGTTTGCCTTCCATATGCCACTTGTAATGGTGTCCCAAATCTCCTGTTTGAGGCAGTCTCATGGTAAAGCTGTCTCCCATAACATGCTCTTCTTCCCGCTGCTTTGCCCCTGGCCTCAGATGGAGTTTTAACCTGGTTTAAAGATGGGGGCAGGCAACCTCTATCACACATGCTAAAACATTTTGCTTGCTCAGCAAGGCCCATTCTCCAGGCAAACACACAACCAAAGCAAACTCCTGAGGTCCCGGCAGTGCCACTGGTGCTGACAATATGGGCGAAAACAAGGGGCATGACTTATGCCTGTCAGTGCCTCCTGGATTCATGCTGCTACTAGCAGGCTCAAAGACAACCCACTGAGACACTGGCAGCAGCTCTGGAGTTCACTGCGGGTGTCACTGCAGCATCACTCTTTTGTGCCTTGCCAAATAACTTGAGACCATGTGATCAGAGGTTGAAGACATGCTCTTAGGGAGAAGCACAATATCCATGCCCCTGGTGAGCCCCAGACACTGCCAAATGTACCAGTCCAATCCACTTCTTTTCCAACATAGCTGTCTCCTCCGGATAGACCAGAACTCAGGAGAAGACAAGCAATTTAAAAAATATAAACAGCCCCTTACTGCTCAGATACATTCCCCAATCCATCCTGCATTTTGAAGAACACTGCAGGTTCCCCTCCAGCATTCTGGCAACATCACCGGAGGAGAAAGACAGGGTACAGACACCAATGAACTCTATTTGTGGCGGCCAGAGTCTCAGAATCTCTTGATTAGGTCTCAAGACTCCCAGTTGATTCTCAGGGCAATATAATCCAGTTAAAATCTATATGCATTTGATTTGTGGGTGGGTGGGTGTGTTTCACTGTGTGCTTTTACCTTGAAGACAGCAGTTCAGTTTACTGTGTGCCATGAACAATGTTCCCTCTAAGCTGCGTTGTTTTCTGAGCAAAAATTCTCCTTTGTGAGCAACTGTCATTAAAGTTGTGAGCGGGCGATTTGGATACTACATAAATTAGTTTGCTCTGGAGCCATCCATCCTGAGCAAAGCAGAAATTTGTGAGCCGGAGGCTAAAAAACTGTGAGCTAGCTCACACTAACTCAGCTTAGAGGGAACATTGGCCATGAGTAATGATGGGTCACTGCTGCCATCCCTATCCTGCCATTCTTCCAAGGAGCTCAGGGAGTTGTACCTCATTCTCCCATCCTCCATTTTATCCTCATAATAAATATGAGGTAGGTTTGCCTGAGAGAGAATGTGACTGGCCCAAGGTCACCCACTGATCTTCATGACAAGAGTAGGAATTTGAACCCAGGACTCCCAGATTTGACCCTAATGACTACACCACGCCAGTTCTCTTGATGCAAACTTCTTAAACAGCCTCTGCTCCTGTGCCTGTAACAACAACTAGATCAGCAGACATCAGCAGGAGCTCCATGCTCTGAAAAGCTTCACTGGTGGATTTCTGCAGGTTGAAATCATTAGAGGAGGCCAGGAAACTTTTCTGGGTCAGCTAGCATACCTAATCTATGACCATAAATATCACCATCCCTTAATCTTTCAGAAGCAAATCTGACTGACTGTTGCTTGTTATACATGGTACTCCCAACATCCTTACACATCTGTCTGATAGTATAAGAAAACCAAAAAGAAAACTAGCCTGCTCTGTGGGCGAAGATGTCAGAAGTCAGAAGAACATGTGGGCGAAGATGTCAGAAGTCTTTGTGCAGAAATACCTTGGCTTTGCAGATTTTATGTAAAGCAAGGGAACCCATTTGCATTCTTGTATCTGAGACTCAGACAACTTCATGCCAGCTGTCATCTTCACTTCCAATATTAAACTGAACAACAATCAAAATGAAGATTATTCCATTCAAACACTTCGCCTTTTAATTCACATTAAATCTGATTGTTCTGTGCACACAGAATGCAAAATTAGTATGGGCTAGATAACTTTATTCCCTCTTTTCAGGCTCTGTTTTAGGTTTACATGGCACTTCAACAAACAATTTACAGGCAATAGATACAGTCATCCACATTATCAATTACCCTACAAATGAGATGGCTTAATTTGGCTTCAAAGAGAGGGTTCAACAAAGTTTTAAAAGATAACGCACACAGTTCTCATATGGAAATCTAAACTCTAAATAAGAATTTGGAACAATATTATGTTCTAGTTATTTGGGGCTCCCAAAGACATGTTGACTTGAAAATATATAGGGCTTTTGTTGTTGAAATGACTGTTTGGCAGTTCAGTAGCCTGAAGAATTTCACAGCAGTTGATGAAACTGTCAAAGGAAGGGCAGGAAGCAGCTGGGCTGCTTCCACCATGCTTGAGTCCAGTTCAACTAAGAACCTCTCCCTCAAGGTTTCAATCATCACCAGGGGACTGGATTGCCAGCTTGTCTGGAGAAAAATGTCCTGGCCCTTTACATAAAAACTTAGTGTGTGGAAATGGGCAGTTGAAGCTCTTCATGGCATGGAACAATGACTTTTGCCTTCCGGCCAATGGCAACCATATCAGCAGAAAGATCTGTGAGAGGGCAGGAAACCGCTAGACACTGTTTCATCATGTCTGGATACACATACTGCTATGGTTGCCAACTGACCTGGAGAAAGACATCCCATTCGTTTAATAGAGGCTTAGTGGGATGTCATTAACCAGATGAATGGTATTTACCTTCATGACATGAAAAACTGTAGTTGTCTATTTCCACATTAAGCCTCTGTTCAAGGGACACAGCATTTGTCTCCAGGCCTGTTGGCTACCCTACCCCAGTAAGCAGAAACCCATCATTTGTTTGAGAGTGGATGACTCTGTCTTACTGTCATGCAATCAGGCATCAAGCTGGTGGTACACAGGGGAGTGGGGGGGACTGTGAAACTGAAGGAAGATTGAGAAAATTCCTCTCCTGTTGCATAGGCCTTTGCTGATCTACAGGGCTACTTGAAACTCAGCAGCCTATTGCTTCAAGGTAATTGCCCTGATGGCTCAAGTGTGGAGAGACAGGTACGGTGTAAATGAAAGAAATAAACATAAAGTAAGAAAGCAGGAGTCTGCTAAACTGAACAATATAGTACAGGAGGGATTGTAGTATCTCCCTCACTGTGCTGTGTCAGAATGTTTGGGAGGACTGGGAAGTATTTCTGACTCCTAATCCCCCGCCCCCTTTCAGGACATTATAAACAAGTGGTCTTCTACCTTTCTAGACCTGTGACTCACTAAGTTTGGGGAAATCAGAAGCATGATAGGAAGCCACATGCCAGAAAAAGCCAGCATCGTGATCTCACTGATGTCAAGGACAGGCTCACGGGCAGTAGACCAAAAGATGTGAGATCAGAAAATACAAGCAAAACACCAGGAGATGTATCACAATGAGGAACAGGTTAGAGTCCTGGAGGAATCCTATCCACCACTGTGTGACACACACACACCCTCGCCCCCCTACTGCTCCTTACAGCGTGCATGGAAAGAAACAAGAGGCATGGGAACTTTACACAGCAGGCCATTCCAAAAGACAGGAAAAACAATGGCTGCTGCAGAGAAGCTCATGACCCACCTGAGGGTACCAACCCCTTGTGACTACCAATGCTCCCTCTAAGCGGTGGAGTCTCCTGGCATTAAAGTTGTGAGCGAGCGATTTGGCTGCTGCATAGATTAGTTTGCTCTGGAGCCCTCCTCCCTGAGCTAAGACAAAAATGTGTGAGCCAAAGGCTACAAAACTGTGCGCTAGCTCACACTAACTCAGCTTAGAGGGAACACTGGTGACTACCCACCTCAAAGTGGGGCTTGGGGTTCTCCCAGAATTACAACTGATCTCCAGACTACACAGATCAGTTCCCTGGAGGAAACAGCACCCTCAGGAGGCAAACTATAGTGTCACGCCCCCCCCCCTTCCCAAACTCCACCCTCCCCAGGAACCAGCCCCTAAATTTCTAGGAATTTCCCAAGCCGAAGCTGTCAACCCTTTGGCTAGGCTGCCAGACCTCTGTGGCAGGAGGCCTTTGGCTGACAACTCTCATTGCTCGCCACCACTCCACCACTCCAAGCAGCAGCAAAAAGCTATCATAGTTACCTGTACCATGCTGTCATTTCTGGGAAAATCTGGAAGTGATGTCAAGTAGTTCTAGGAATTGCTGGAGTTTCTACTGATTTCTACAGCTACCTGACATCACTTCCAGGTTTTCCTAGAAACATCATGGTGCAGATGATGATGGTCCCCCTTGTTCCCACTCCCAAAGCTCCCACTAGTTCCTAGGCAAGACCTGGCAACTCTGGCTACAACCCATGGGTTGAAGATTACTACTATAACCTATGGAGGCCAATGGAGGCCATTTTCCCTACCCTCTGTTTCCTTTTTAGAAAACTAACTTTCCTCAAAATTTCATAATATCCAAAAGGGCCCCCCCCCTTTCTTTTTTAAAACAAGAGAGTTCTCCAACAACACAGAAACCCAGACTTTGTCTGTGAATTGCTCCATTTCGCTGCCTTCCGGATTGTCAATTTCCTGGCCACTGTGGCAAAGTCAGCCTGGAGGAAATTTGTCACTTCTCAAGGCCTTTTGAGCCACGATTGCTCAGCTCTAACAGGCCACAACATGACAAGGCAAAAGCGTGATTTGCTCAACACTCTCATCAACTGCTAAGGAAGTAAAGCATTTAGCTTATTGCTTGGGTTTAACCAGCCATTGTGAGAGAGACTTGCCGCCCGCTCCTCGTCTCTCATAACATCTCATTAAACTCTAATCAGGAGACTACGCTGGGAAGGCATGGAGAAGGGAAACAGTTTCCAGATTCCGGATGGACTAAACGAAATCTCAGATTAAACAGGATAGGATAAATGAATTATATTGCACATTATTGTAAAGATAATACAATTAGCATCTTCTCTCCATTTGCTAACCTCCTCTAGTACTGCATATATTTTGCACCAAATATCTGCCTGTGTCAATTGATTAGCTTTCTAATGCTGCAAAGAGAGTGGCCTAATCAGCTCAACTTTGATTTCAATATAAGACACATCCATTCAAAATGGTTTTGGCTCCATTCTAGCTTCAATTCAATTCTGATTATTACCGCACTTCTTCTTTCTATAATAGGCCAAACAGCATCTTTTTCTGCATTTACATCAGGATAAGAAAAGATTAATGTATGTCACCGTTTACGATATCCAGTGTTTTCACTAAGGTGCACTCTGTGCGCTGGGTGCACCAATTTTTAGACTGCAGTGCACAGATTTTTGCCTCAGCCCAAAGGTGCCCAGCCCAGCTGCCGGCCATGTGTGTGGCTGGCCTGCTACCTCACATGGCCCTAGGGGGTGATGGCTGGCTTCCCTCCAGGCAGCTGAGGCCAGGCAGCAGGGGCAGCTCCTCCTCACTGAGCACTGGCTCTCCCCCCCCCCCCCAATGTTGGTGTGCCAGTAGAAGGCCATGTGGATGCAGCCTTGGGAAGTGGGGGGCCCAACTCACCCGCGGCCGGGTGGCAGCAACAAGAGAAAAACCTGCCCCCCCCCCCGTGGGCCTATGGGGCCTGAACTGGACTCAGGGAGGGGGAAGGGGAGGGGCCACTGGGGAAAGCACACCGTCCACCTGGCCAGCTCACCTAGTTGTGTGAGATTGCTTGGGTTGTTTTGTTTACAGGCAGCCACTTTCTTCCACATAGAAGAGGCTGGAAGGGCAGGCCAAGCTGTGGGTGGCCTGGATGCTCTGGAACCCCACTCACTGGGCGGGGGGAAGGCGAGCCAGGGGGCTCACCTGCAGCTTGGCTTGCCCTTCCAGACTCTTCCCCGTCTCAGGGTGTATTGCTGTTTGCACTGCTGGGGCCAGCCTGGGCTTGTTGTCATTGGCTGGGGGCTGGTTGACGAGGGCCACTGCAGTGCCGTTCATCTGAGGTCCTGGCTCTTCCCTGCCTGTTCACCTCACTGCCTGGCCTCCTTCTGCACTCCAGGTAAGCATGCATTTAGGAAAAGGGTGAAAGGTACATAAGGTTTAAATGGGGGGAGGAAGGGAGACAGGCAAGGGCAGCCTCTTTAGGAAGATCAATGGGACATTATATATTTTAATTAAATTTTGGGGGATATTTAGGGGTAGGAAAAGGAAAGCCGTTCGAAAGCAAGAAATTGCAAGTAGATAAATAGGTACCACTTCAGTGGGAAGGTAACAGTGTTCCGTGCGCCTTGGTGTTTAGTCATGCCGGCCACATGACCACGGAAATGTCTTCGGACAGCGCTAGCTCTTCGGCTTTGAAACGGAGATGAGCACCGCAACCCTAGAGTCGGACTCGACTGGCTTTCGAGCAAGGGAACCTTTACCTTTACCTAAAGGAAAGGAAACAAAGATAATATGTCTTCTGCATATAAATCTTCTCTACTTATAATTTCACATTACAAATGGATAGACTGTGAAAATTTAAAAGTTCCTAAAGGCTTCTTCATATCATATTATCAAAAGGTTCATATCTTTATGTTTCTTTCTTATCCAGTCATAAAAAGGAAATCTTCCATTTGTCCTTTTAGCATCAAAGTCAATTTATCCATTTCCACACTTTCCATAGTCTTCACTATTAAATCTTGTTCAGAAGGTATTGTTGGAAGTTTCCAAAGGGTTGCAAATAAGATTCTAGCTGCTGTTACTACATGAATTGTAAAGTATCTTTGATTTTTGTCAAAATCATCTGGTATACCATTCAGTAAAAACAATTCTGGTCGAAAAGGTATTGAAGTCTGCAGAACTGCAGGTGGCCTTTGGTGGGGGACCTGGCCCGGGACTCCTAGTGGGCCTCTCATTGCCAGCACCATGGGGAGTGCAGGGAGGCTCCTCTTCAGGGATGGAGGTCCACGGTACTCAGGCTGCACATCTGCCTTCTCTGTGGACGGCCTTTGGTAGGGAATGCAACCTGGGACTCCTTGTGGGCCTCCTGTCACCATCACTGGGGGTGTGTAAGAAGGAGCCAATGTTGAATCCTGTGAGAAGCGAGGAGAGCTGCTCCCCCCCACACTCCAGGATGTTTCCCCTGCAGCCTGACTTTCCTTTCTTCCTTTCTGTCTGTCTTCCACTTCTCTCTCCCCATTTATTTGCTTTCTTTCCACCTCTCCCCTCCCTCCCTCCCTCCCTTCTTTCCTTCCTTTCTCTCTCTCTCCCTCCCCTCTCTCCCTATCTTTTTGCTTTCTTTCCACCTGTTAGATCGCGCTAACAAAGGACTCGTAGAGTGATTCAGCAAGTGATTCAGCTTTATTTGAAGTAACGAACAAGCACTAACTCAGTAAGAAACCAGAACAGAAAACAGTGGGAGCTTATGCTCCTTTTAAACATAACCGGGCTAATGTAGCCACGCCTATTTACAAATAACAACCAATGAGATTGCTAGAATAAAGACCAATGGGAGTCTTTCCCTCCTAGGGAATGGTATCGTTCTGATTGGTCGCTGTTACGAAGCGACCAATAGGAAGTTCGCTCAGAGGAGCCCTGGTCTGGCTCGAAGCTTAACATGGGAGTCCTATGAGGTGATTCATGTAATCATTTCAATACATTACAATTCCTCCCCCCTAAGTTAAGCCATCATCCCAATTGTTTTATTATTTACAAACATGCAATCAACCTTTGTACATCAGTTATTCCAACAGTATTTACACTCATAGTCCTTCAGATAAGTCGGCATTTGCCGCGAACGCTGGGACCTGCGGAGCGGTGCAGGCTCCATGGGCAGACAAGGTTGTGGGTCAGAGTGGGGTTCACTACAGCCTGGATCAGGCACAGACTCGACTGGGATTTCAGCCCCGCACACAGGGTTCTGCCCTGACTCGGGGACAGTACCGGGCCTTTCGGTACTCACCGCCTGCTCTGGGGGTGTCCACTCGACATCAGGGGATTCAGCCGTCGGAGAGTCAGCGCTGTCCCTAGCCCAACGTCTCCTTAACTGATCTATGTGGCGCCGCCATATTCGACCGTCAGCTAACTGCACCACATACATTCGAGTACCCACAGAGTCGGATATAACCCCAGGAAGCCATAAGTGCCCGTTTGCATAATTTCGTGCGAAAACCTTGTCCCCTTTTTCAAACATGCGCACCTTCGGTTGCGCCGTGGTACGCTCGGATTGCTCTTCAGTGAGGTCTGGGTGCATTCGGTTCAAACGGGTCGTGAGTCTCCGCCCCATTAACAATTCGGCCGGACTACGGCCTGTAGCACTACAGGGGGTGGTGTGCTGCAGCAAAAGAAAGGAGCCCAGCCTCTGGCTCCAGTCCCCTTCGTCCATTTTACCCAGGGCCTCTTTGGCCGTCCTGACCATCCGTTCGGCTTGGCCATTAGATGCCGGATGGAAAGGGGCCGAAGTCATTTGGCGTATGCCATTACTCGTGAGGAAGAGCCTAAATTCCTCAGACACAAATTGAGGCCCGTTGTCACTGACGATGACGTCAGGCAACCCGTGGGTGGCAAAAAGTCGGCGGAGCGCATGGATCACAGCAAGTGATGTGGTCGATTTCATATGCACGACCTCCAGCCATTTGGACATAGCGTCCACCACAATTAGGAACATTTGCCCTTGGAGAGGGCCAGCAAAATCTATATGCAATCTGGCCCAGGGTTTACCAGATGACTCCCAGCCTTGGGGTGTAGCTTGTGGGGGATCGGGTCTGACTTGCTGGCATTTGGGACACCCTCGTACCCATTCTTCGATCTCTTTGTCCAGCCCCGGCCACCAGACATACCCTCTGGCCAACGCTTTGGTGTGTACCATACCGGGGTGACCCTCGTGCAGCGACTCTAACACTCTCGTCCTGAGTTTGTCAGGAACCACCACCCTGTTCCCCCATAATACACAGCCCTTAGAAATGGATAGTTCATTTTGACGGCTTTTGTAAGGGCCGAACTCCGGTTCAACGCTTCCAACCGGCCACCCCCTCCAAACCCAGTTTAATACTCGGGACAGCACGCTATCCTTGGCCGTGTGTGCTGCAATGTCCCTGGATGATACCGGGGGTCGAGGAAGCTCCTCAATTGCCAAGACCTCACAGGCGGGGGCAGGGTCTGCGCCAATGTCCGGCACCGGGCACCGGCTGAGGGCATCCGCATGCCCAATCGCTTTCCCAGGCCGGTGCTCTAAGTCAAAATCATAAGCCTGCAAAAATATCGCCCATCTAAGCATGCGTGGGGACATGATGTTTGGCAATTGCTTATCGGGCGCAAAAATCCCCAGTAGCGGCTTGTGGTCAGTGACCAGCAAAAATCGTCTGCCAAAAATAAAATCATGGAACTTTTTGACAGCCGCTACCAACGCCAGACCCTCCTTGTCTATCTGGGCATAGTTCCGCTCTGCCGCAGATAGTGATCTAGAATAAAAAGCGATAGGCGCTTCGCTCCCATCAGGCATCAGATGGCTTAAAACTGCGCCTACTCCAAAAGGTGAAGCGTCAGCAGCTAACACCAGGAGCTTGTGTTCATCATAATGCGTGAGTACGGCATTAGATGTCAGCAGCTCCTTGACTCCCACAAAAGCCTTTTCCTCGGCCTGCCCCCACTTCCATTTTGCCTCCTTGTGCAAAAGCGCGTGCAAAGGGGCCGCCACTGATGCCTTATGCGGTAAAAACGCATGATAAAAATTCAGGAGTCCTAAAAAGGATTGGAGCTCCTTCTTACTCACCGGCCTGGGGGCGTTTTGGATTGCAGATACCTTCTCATCCGTGGGGTGGACTCCCTCTGCGTCAATGCGAAACCCCAGGAAGTCCACACTTTCCACCCCGAGCGTGCATTTTGAGCGCTTAACTCTGAGACCGGCATTTTGAAAACGCCTGAGGACCTCTTTAACCCGGTCCAGTAGTTCCTGTTCAGACCCGCCCGCAATCAGCACGTCGTCAAAATAGGGCACTGTGCCAGGTACCCCCCTTAGTAGACGTTCCATGAGGCCCTGAAAAATCCCAGGTGCTACGTTGACCCCGAATTGCAGCCTGTTCACTTTAAAAGCCCCTTGGTGGGTTACAATTGTTTGGGCCTCGGCAGCCTCCGGGGTGACAGGCAACTGCTGGTATGCCTGGGCCAGGTCAAATTTGGCGAAAATCTTGCCACCCCCCAGGGAAGCCAAAATGTGGCTTATTACCGGGACCGGGTACGAATGTTGCTGCAGCGCCTTGTTAATCGTACATTTGTAATCGGCGCATAGTCGTATGGACCCATCTGATTTGACAGGGGTTACGATCGGGGTCTCCCATTTGCTGTATGGTACTGGCTCTAAAACCCCTTGCTCAACTAGTTTGTCAATCTCTTTTTCCACCTTATGTTTGAGAGACACAGGTACTTTCCGATACTTCAACCTAATAGGTTTGACTGACGGATCTAAGTCAAACGCAACCGGGGGGCCCTTGTACCTCCCCAACCCTTCGGCAAATACATCAGGGAACAGGTCGTACAGCATGCCCCATTTATTTTCAGACATCCTGTTAATCCCAGAAATACCAATGCCCAATGGCTCAAACCAATCTAACCCTAGCAGGTTAACCCGGTCTCCCTCTGCAATCAGGAATGACAGTTTAACACATTTCCCCTTATACTCAACAGTAACAGAGTCCCGTCCGGCCAAGGGAATTCGGTTGCCCTGGAAGTCGGACACTCTGGTTCCCGCAGGCTGGAGCCGCCGCCGGCTTCGGTTCGGGAACAACTGGCGCCAGGACGCGGCAGAAATCACCGTCACGGACGATCCTGAGTCCACCTCCATTGTACAGGGTCGGCCGTCGAGGAGTGGAGTCACGGTGATCTTGCCCTGGCTGCTGGTGCGATTTACGGCCGATGCGCTCGACAAGGTCGCCGTCAACTGGCAGCTTGCTTCCGATGCTGAGGAACGGGTCTTGCCTTGGGTGCTGACTGGAGTGCCCCTCTGCGCTGACCGGTTGTTAGTTGAGGGATCCTTCTTCGCTGATCTGCAGACTCTGGCCAGATGACCACGCCGCCCACACGCTCTGCAGTCGACATCACGAGCCCAACAGGAGTCGCGCTGGTGCTTCCCGCCACAACCGGAGCAAGGCTTGACGTTGGTAGTCTTCGCTGGGGTCCGCTTGCCTCGAACCGCGTTGACGTCATCATCCGCGTCTTCGCCCTCGCTGTCTCGTTGAGCGTGTATACTGGGCTCTGCCACCCGCTGGCGGACCTCCTTCGTGGACTTCTCCGCTGCTTCCGCGGCCACGGCCTCTTCGTAGGCCACTGCCCAGGTCAGGGTGGTGCGGGCGAACAGCCTCTGTTGCAGCCTTTCATCTTTGAGACCGCAGACGAGACGGTCTCTGAGGGCTTCCTCCACGTTGTGGAAATTACATGGCCGTGCGGCTTTGCGAAGGGCCGCCACGAAATCTGCGATGGTCTCGCCTCCGGCCTGGTTCCGCTTGTAAAAAGCGTGCCGGCAGGCGATCTCCGACGGTTGTGGAGAATAGTGAGCCTTAAGCTTCTCCGTGATGTCAGCGTAGGTGACAGTCTTTATATCAGTTGGGGCCACCAACGACCTGGCTATGTCGAAGGTCCCCTTCCCGCAGGAACTCAGGAGGCATGCTCGTTTCTTCGCCTCATCGGTGATGTCGTGGGTCTCCAGATGGAACTCGAACCTGGACAGGTAGGAGTCCCAGTCTTCTGAGGAGGGTTCGAAGCACTCGAACTTCTGGCTTCCAGCCATCGTGGGAGACTTGGGCACCGGAGCTGGTGGCGCCTCCGCCGGATCGGCTGCTGTGCTCTGCTCGCTTTCTTCCGAGTCCGAAGTGTGGATGTCCGCAGGGCTGCCTACCTGCTCTAACATCCCATCCTCGTCGCCAATTGTTAGATCGCGCTAACAAAGGACTCGTAGAGTGATTCAGCAAGTGATTCAGCTTTATTTGAAGTAACGAACAAGCACTAACTCAGTAAGAAACCAGAACAGAAAACAGTGGGAGCTTATGCTCCTTTTAAACATAACCGGGCTAATGTAGCCACGCCTATTTACAAATAACAACCAATGAGATTGCTAGAATAAAGACCAATGGGAGTCTTTCCCTCCTAGGGAATGGTATCGTTCTGATTGGTCGCTGTTACGAAGCGACCAATAGGAAGTTCGCTCAGAGGAGCCCTGGTCTGGCTCGAAGCTTAACATGGGAGTCCTATGAGGTGATTCATGTAATCATTCCAAGACATTACACCACCTTTCCCCTCCCTCCCTTTCTTTTTTTCTGTCTGTCTGTCTGTCTCTCTCCTCTCTTCCCAGCTACTTGCTTTCTCACCTAGTTGTGTGAGATTGCTTGGGTTGTTTTGTTTACAGGCAGCCACTTTCTTCCACATAGAAGAGGCTGGAAGGGCAGGCCAAGCTGTGGGTGGCCTGGATGCTCTGGAACCCCACTCACTGGGCGGGGGGAAGGCGAGCCAGGGGGCTCACCTGCAGCTTGGCTTGCCCTTCCAGACTCTTCCCCGTCTCAGGGTGTATTGCTGTTTGCACTGCTGGGGCCAGCCTGGGCTTGTTGTCATTGGCTGGGGGCTGGTTGACGAGGGCCACTGCAGTGCCGTTCATCTGAGGTCCTGGCTCTTCCCTGCCTGTTCACCTCACTGCCTGGCCTCCTTCTGCACTCCAGGTAAGCATGCATTTAGGAAAAGGGTGAAAGGTACATAAGGTTTAAATGGGGGGAGGAAGGGAGACAGGCAAGGGCAGCCTCTTTAGGAAGATCAATGGGACATGCTCCGGCAGGGATGGAGGTCCAGGGGTGCTCAGGCCTCACACCCACCTCCCACGCCCATTGATTGCCTTTTACACACACACACACACACACTAAATAATGTAGGGCTGCTCACAACTTTAATCCTAGTAGGTCCTTTGGCTCATGAAGTAGAATTTGGGCTCATGAGACTCCACAGCTTAGAGGGAACATTGGCCATGTCCCATGCATTATACAAAACTAATCCCACATTTGTTCTTTCATTTATTGAAAAAAGAAAACAAGAAGTCTTTTCTATACTATTAACTCTTACAGACTTAAAATAAAATAAAAACTAACTTTAGACCAGAAAATTTTTGCTCAGCAGAGGTTGCCTCAGACTATTTACAAATGAGTTCTTCTGAGCTCTGATATATCCATAAGGCAATATCTCTGTTACCATCAAATGCAATTAATAGTTCCTTCATAAAAATGTCAGCCCTTTTGTGACAGAAGAGAGACCACGCCTTCTCTGTTTTTCAAAAGGCTTGGTTCTATCTATGATGTTTAACATCAAACAAGACACAGATGTTCTTTTGAATAAACTGATAGTGATGATATATTTCAAGGATACATTGGAGTCAATATTTATGGCAAAATAGTGACATAAAATGGTTTCAACATCTTCACCTATCTAAATTTGTTTATTCCATTAATTTGGAAAAGCAGTAAACTTGCTATAACAGCTCAGGTAACATTAGCCTGTTCTTTAAGTTTGCCAGTTTTCATTGTCATAGCTATCTACATGCACATACAAACATATAGGAGAACCAGATTCAAATCTCCACTGTGCCATAGAAGCTCAATGGGTGACCTTGGGCCAGTCACACACACTCAGCCTAACCTGCCTCACAGAGCTGTTCAGAGGATAAAATGGAGGAGAGGAGACCAATATAGCCACTTTGGGTCCTCGCTGGGGAGAAAGGCTGGATATAAATGAAGTAAATAAATATAGAAAATGAAAATGCACTAAACACACCTTCCCTCCTTCTAATGTCAAGTATAATGCTGTATCCCAGTCCCCAGATTCCAAACAGGACCACTTTCAAATGAGGTAAGTGTAGCTGTGCGCCAGGAATACTCCCCAGATGTTCGGAAAATATTAAAAAGGAGGAACTCTCCAAACACAAAACTTTCTGCTGAAGAGTAAGCAGGCTTGTTGCCCTGTTGAGGATATGGAAGGTTGAGGGCATTTAAGCATCGGTTAAAGCGAACTGGAAACAAAAGGAAAGGAAAACTTGTCTGTTTAACCCCCTAATAGCTTGTAACTTTCCTAGAGGGGGAGATCTGGGTCAGGGGGAGAAAAAACTCAATTTCTTGTCCTCCCCCCTGCAGTTCTTTTCAGGCTGTACTGTACAATCCCAAAGCTTTAATCTAACATGTGTTGAGCTATCCTTACAGCTGGCAGCTATACATTATAGCAGTTTGAGCCAACATTATTATAATGAGTTCGGGTTTGTTAATAGCTACTTAACCAGCCTCCTGTGGAGAGCAAGAATCCTCTCTGGCCTGCCAGGGTAATGAAATTTTACAAAAGTTGGTTGGTCCCTTTTTTAAAAAGTCTACAAATACATGACATTGCTTTGGTTCAGACATCACAACAGTCTAGGGTTACCAACCTCCATATGGAGTCTGGAGTTGTCCTCGCATTCAAACTGTTCTCCAGACTAGAGAGATCAGTTCCCTTGAAGGCACAGGCAGCTTCTGAGTGTTTATTCAGTTTGGTAAGAGAGCCAGTTTGGTGTAGTGGTTAAGTGCACAGACTCTAATCTGGGAGAACCATGTTTGATTCCCCACTCCTCCACTTGCACCTGGCTGGATGACCTTGGGCAAGCCATAGTTCTGGCACAGCTGTTCTTGAAAAAGAGCAGTTTCTGTCAGAGCTCTCTCAGCCCCACCTACCTCACAGGGTGTGTGTTGTGGGGAGGGGAAGGGAAGGGAAAGGAGTTTGTAAGCTGCTCTGAGATTCCCTTGGGTAGTGAAGGGCGGGGTATAAATCCAATCTCTTCTTCTTCTTCTTCTTCTTCTTCTTCTTCTTCTTCTTCTTCTTCTTCTTCTCTTCTTCTCTTATTCTGTGCCATCACATATCCACTGAATTCTTTCCCCTTGCCAAAGCCTGCCCTCCCCAGGCACCTCCCCAATTCTCCAGGAATTTCCCAAGCCAGGGTTGGCAAGCTTACACCAATCCATATCACATGACCAATGCACATAGAGGGGAAGTAGGAAAGAGCATGGTGCCTCACCCCTGCTTATGACTGCACACATGCCATGCCGCCTCCTCTGCACGTTTTTCAGAATGCAAGCACAGCGGGTAGATGCATACAAGTTGTATGCACAGGGAATCTGTCACAAATGTAGGGATGAAGCGTGTGCACGTATAGGTTGTAAGCACCTAACAGATTATTGCAGATCTTCTGTAGCTGACTGACATATCTCTATATCTATTCCTCAAGTGTGGGCAGGTACCTAAATCCACAGATCAGGTCCACACTGAGAGAAAGGAGATTTTTCTCCAAACTTGAGGGGACCCCCAGATCTGCAGAAAAATCCAAAAACATTAAAAAATATATTGGGGGGAGTTAAATCTCCCCAAAACAAAAATGTCCTCTGTGCACGTGCAGAGCACTTTCCAGAAGAGGGCCTTGCCGCACCTACCTTCAGTGCAGCTCCTGGGGCCCTGCCAACTGCCAGGGGCTCTGCTGCTAACCCAGCAGCTCTGAAGGGCCCTGCCGCCGCCACTGTAGAGGAAGCGGACAGGTGGCTGGGAGAGCCCCTACTACTTCTGGAGTGTGGGAACGGGAGGAAAAAGTGGTGGGCAGTGACCATAGAGGTGCCAGAGAGGACACTATTTCTCATCCCCATCTCTGTAGCTGCTGGCTCAGCTGCCCTTTTAAAACTCTCTCTCTCCGCTTCTAATCTGTCAGACTTCAGGGAGAAGTAGTGGTGGAGGCAGCGGGAGGAGGAAGATACTTTGCTTCCCTCCCCTCAGCTCCCAAGCTGCTTCTCCCCACAGTCTGACTGATTAGAAGGCAGGAGAAAGTTTTGAAAGGGCAGCTGAGCCAGCAGCTACAGAGATGGGGATGAGAACAAGCTTCCTCTCGCACTCACACCCCTCTGTAGTCGCAGGCTCAGCTATCCTTTTAAAACTTCCCTCCCCCTTCGTAATCAGTCAGCCTGCAGCTGAAGAGGTGAAGGTAAGGAGGGGAGGGGGATAAAGAGAAATGGGGGGAATGTTGATAGAGAGGGGCAGGGGGAAAGAGAGGGGGGGGTAAATTGCCAGAGAAGGGGAGGAGAGAAATATAGGAGGAAGATTGACAGAAAAAGTGGTGGGTAAGACTGTTAGGGAAGGGGAGGGGGAGAAAGGGAGGGGAGATAATTTGAGAAGAAGGGGAAAGAAGGGAGCTAAGGTGGGGGATGGGATGCACCCTCCCTGCAAGTTTTTTAAAGGTCCCCACTTGTATCTATATATATTTCATTTTGAATTGTCTCATGATAGAGTTTTCAAGGTATTAGATGATCAGAAGCAGCTTTCCATTGCCACCTTCTGCACAGTACTTACCAGGGTTTGCTGAAGTGTCACTGCTGTTGTCTAAGTTAGATCTTCCACCAGTGTCACTTTCCACTACTGCTGCTGCCCAGTAGCTACCCTTCAAATATTCCTCTGCCCCCATCACCATTGGAACGGTCTATTCTCTTCTGTTAATGTGGCAGAAAGCAGCAAGGAAAGAGAAAGACCCAACATGAGATGGATTGACTCAGTATAAGGAGCCATGTCCCTCAGTTTACAAGACCTGAACAAGACTGTTAACAGTAAGACATTTTGGAGGTCATTAATTTATCAGGTTGCCATAAATGAGAAGTGACTTGATGGCACTGTGGCAGAACAGGCCTGCTCTGGCCTGCAGGCCCTATTCCTCCCTGCCCTCCAAGGTTTTTCTCAACACCTGGAAAGGCTTTTCTTTCTCTCTTGGATAACCCGCCGCCACCACCTGACCTTTGTAAGGAATTGCCTGCTGGGAGGGTCTGGGCTCCCAGATTCCCATCCAAATTCTGAGGCCTTGCCTCTGTGTCTCCCACTGCCCAGCGCCTGGTCACCGCAGGGACAGTTTACTGCGTTGTGCGCCCCTGGAGAAATAGCCACTTGCAAACTGCCTGCCTCCCCCCCGGCACTCTTTTTAAAATAGTGTGTCCAAGACAGTGGAGGTCTATGTGGTACAAAGAACCACTACCTACCAGCATCAAAAATTATAAAATGTTTATTAAAAAGAAAAAGTTCACAAGCATACTTTAAGCACAGCACTAGACTGAGCAAGGGATTCAAAAGAAATTGGTAAGATGCAATTCCTCTGTCCCTCTCTCTATACAAGCCCTATTAGGTGTTAAAATATAGGACAGGCTCCTTCTGCTTACAGCTTTCTACAGAGGTCCATTACCTTGAAGCTTTCTCCAGCTCTTCCAGGCCAGCACATGGTATGGCTGCCTTCTCCAGACCTCAGTTAAGAGATGTCTGCTCTGATGGACTCAGCACAAAAGAAAGTGCTCTATCCTCTTTGCTGCAAGGAGTTTTTATCATATCTGTTTCTCCACCCACTGACCAGGTCAGGCCAGGTCAGAGAAACTGTTCCTGAAGTCTCCAGAACTTTCCTTTCTGAAGCCTCTCTAATATTTAATTCCTCCAAATCTCTGTTCCCTCATTGAAGTGGGTGGGGGAGACTGGACCCTCTTATTGTCTCTAGCTTTTCTTAAGAGGTAGCTGAGGTGAGCCTGGAAAGCCATTGACTTACTTCTTCCTCACTGCCAGTTATCGTCCCAGAGAGGGGGGGGGGGACTTTTAAAACTCAGAGTGAAGGTTTTGCTCATTTCAAATCTCCAAAGGAAAAATGCATTTCTTCACACCTCCCCCTCCCAAGATTCCAGTGGAAGAGCATCCTTTTACAGAAGGTCACTCTGTAGTGAATCCAAACAAATCAGTTATAAGAAACATACAAGATAATATATTCCACATTAGAGAATATACATGCAAGTCATATAGCATATAATTCCACATTGGAATCAGTCCACTTTAGGATCTATGTCCTTCCTGGAAACAAAATCTGCAACCACGTTGTTGCATCCAGGAATCTATTCAATTTTTATGCTGAACTCCTCCGTCTTCCAAGACCAACTCTATAGTTTGGTGTTTGGGTTCTTCATAGTCTGCAGCCACTGTAGAGACGTGTAGTCAGTTAGGAGGGTGAACTCTTGCCCCCACAAATAAGGTCTAAATTTGTCCAGATTGCACACCATTGCTAATCCCAGATAAAGCCCAACCTGCCTCTTGGATTGCCTTTACCTTGTCCCCCATTGGTGGGATGTTCCCACTTCCCACTCTGAATCTCAAGTATACCACCTCTGGCATTCCAAACAGTCACTTTTCCCAGCTTGATGCTGAGACCTGCCCCCTGGATGGCACCTAACACCCTTGCTAAATGCACCAAGAGCAAACCAAAGTCCTTGCAAAAAGCTGTGATGCAGTCAGTGTAAGCCACTGCAAATTCTGATACATCATTCTCCAGGTCATTTGCCAGCTTCTGAAAAGATGCATCTGCATTCCTAAATCCAACATGCCACCCAGGAACCTCATGCAGATAATCAGGAGTGATGAAAACAGATTCAACTGAGGCTTCTTCCTCCGATTCCAGTTGCCAACAGCCCTTACCATCCACTCTGCGAGGGGGCCACCTGATGGGCAGGTGAGACCCTGCATCTATTCCATGCCTCACCAAAGCCATTTTCCCTGGTTCCTTCCTGAGACCAGTTTCAAAATGATACAAAACTGAAAGGATCCATTTTCTGTCCTGAACTAACACTCTTGCTAGCCAGTCCAGCTTCTACCACTGAGTTCAGAAAATTGAGCGAAAACATCTACTATGCTTTCATCTGGCTCCTTATTTCCTTCTTCATTCTCTGTCACACTCAGCACTAACATTTCCCTGTCAAGATAGGGCTTCTGTCTGTTCACATGAACATCCTTGGTCCTTTCCCCTGACTTTTCCACAGAGACAGTACACCTGACATTGCCTATCCAATCCAAAAGCACATGATGCCCTCCCCATGCAGCAATCAGCTTGTCAGTGCAAGAAGGCAGAAAAACCATAATCTTGTCAAGGAGCTCAAAAGTCAGAGATCCATCTGCTTTATCATTCCAGCTGTTCTGATTCACTTTGGGCTTCACCAGATTTAATTATTGGATTTCTCTGTTTCTATCTGGATTTATTTTCTTTCAAAAAGACCCTGATTAGGAATTAGAACAATTGGATTGGTCCTTATATCTTGGAGAGTGGAGTGATTTTAGATGCCAAATGATAATAGCACACATTGGTAATGCAGCTAGGTCTCAATTCAGTTCAAGAGGATGCAATTCAGCAGTCTCTCTTTCTAATCTTCCTTTGAAATTCCTTTGTAAGAGCACTGCTACTCTTAGGTCAGCAACTGAACGTTGTGATTTCTAACATCAGACTTATAAACGTCCATTTATTCTTTGCATCCTCCTGGACTGAATCCTCCTGGATGGGACTGAGACCTAGGTTTCCTGTCTCATCACCAGTGCTGATATCTCCACACCTGCTTCCCATCTGCATATCACACCTAATCCAGTCATGCCTTCTACTGCCATTCAACATCTGAAATCATCTTTATAAAGTTTATATCTCTGGTACCTTTTCTTATATTTTATAGCATGCATGGTCCAGCTCAACAAAGTGACATTTATGTCAGATCTGGCCCTCATAACACATGAGTTCAACACCTCTGGTCTAACTGTTTCCCAGGACACTTGTCTTCCCTGTGGTAACCAAAGCCTATACAATCTGCCGTGCTTTCAGACAACTTGCTCCAAGAGAGTCTCACAAAATTCCACTTCTTGATGCACAGCTACTTGGCCAAGTGGTTCCAGAGTACGGTCATTCTGGACCACCTCCAGGAACTCCTCCAGTTCCCCCAAACATTCAGCTATTTGCTCCTCTGAACCAACACTAGTCTTGCTGCCCTCAAGAATTCCTGCGGAATCTTCACCCTCTCCCTCTGTCTCCTCAGCCTACAGTTTGCTGAAGCAAGACAGAGCGTCTTCTTCACCAGGAAGATCCACACCTCCTGCTGCATCTGGGTGGAACTGTACCATTCCCCCTCTTGGAAGACCCCTCCCCCAGGGTTTGAGTTGGGTTGGCCCTCCCTCTCCTGGGTCACCTGGGCTTCCTCTTCTCCTGCAGTAACCTGAGCCACTTCCTCCCCTGGATGGTGGAGAGTTCTCTGCAGAGATGCTTTCTTCCCCTTCCCGCCCTTCTAGGGTTTGGCTGCATGTTACTACATTTACTGGCCACTGGCCACCAAGGAGATCCCGGCCAAGTTACACAGAGTAACTTCATAGCCCCCGTTTCTCTGAGGCCTTCCAGCCCTCTCCATTCCACAGGAACAGTCAGGGGCATCCCACCAACCCCCTGGATTCAGAATGCCATGTTAGGTACAATATCAGAATCTGACACCAGATCAGCCCATACTAGGGTTACAGAGGAACCTGTGTCAGTGTATCCCAAAACCAACCAGTCTCTCAGCTGCACCAGTTCTGTATAGTCACCCCTGGCTTCCACTGGCTCCATGGTGGCAAAGAGGCACTTGTGGTTAATTGTGGCCACTTGCTCCTCTTTCACCTTTTGGGTAGCTGGTGCTTTTGGAGCAAGTTTGGAAGTCCCTGCTTGTAACTGGGGACAGGCAGCCTGCAAGTGATCTGTCTCCCCACAGTTAAAGCATTTTCTAACCTGAGGCCAGTTCCAATTAGCTGAATCAGGGGCTTTTTAAACATCTGCCTGAGCAGAAGCTCTTTCCTTTTTGGGTTGAGAATCCACCTTCCCATCCCTCTGGAGCCCTTTCTTTCCCCTCCCCAACTGAGGAAAAAAACTTTTAAAACTCAGAGTGAAGGTTTTGCAGTTGATGCAACAATGCAGGCCTTCAAGCACATGTTCCAAGTGCTTGAACCCCCACAGGAAACTTGCTGCTGCATTTTGTACTATTTGACCCTTCCAAGAGATCTTCAAAGGCAGCCCCTTGTAGAGGACATTATAGTAGTCCCAGGAGAAAGTTATAGTAGTAGGGTTGTCTGACCCCCACAGGGCGGGGAAACCCCCTCTTTTGTGGGGCGCTTCCTGGCCAGTGAGGGGAAATCCCACCCCCAACTGGCCTGAAAGGCAATATGATTATGTCACCCAGAAGTGATGTCATCACCTCACCGACACTGCATGGCGACACTTTAGTTTTTGGACAAAATTCTATGGTAAAATTGGCTACAAACCATAGAGTTTTGCCCAAATACTAGAGCGTCACCCCCCACATCGGTGATGTGATAACGTGACTTCCAAGTGATATCATTGGGCTGTGCACACTTCACACATGCAGCAGAAGATCCCAGAAAGGACCAAGGATCCCCCCACTGGCTGCCTGGTCAGACCTGGCAACCCTATACATTAGAATGGATCCAACTGGCTAGATCCACAGAATCTGAAAAGGGGGGCAGCTTACAAGCTTGGAGCTAGATGTAATTGAAAGAAGGTTTTCCTGTTTATCCCTCCGCAAGGTTAGATCCAGGGACAACCAAAGCTCTTATCTTGATCTGCTATGGAAAGCTTAACCCCATCTACCTCTGGTAGATCTACACCAGCCAAATTTTAATTAAGATAAAGCTTAGATTGCTCAGTGACTTAACTCCTTTTAGGAAAATATCCCACACCACAGGTTAAACTGGTACTGTTATGACATTTAATTTATACCAAGACTCAAGGGACAACATTCTTTGATAGGTGTTTACATCCTTCTAAGCACTGGACAACAAAATCATGGCACAGTCCAGTTTCCAGATCAGCTGGAGATGTCTTGGAACTGCAGCTGGTCTCCAGGTAAGAGATAAGTTCTTCTAGAGAAAATGGCTGCTTTAGAATGTGGACCCTATGGCATTATTTATTTATTTATTATTAGTTTTATATACCGCCCTCCCCAGTGGGCTCAGGGCTGTGTACAACAGTTAAATATACAATTAAAACAGTATTAAAATAACAGTTTGCACATAAAATCGTAAAATACCGTGTAACTATAAAAGTTGTCCCCACTGAGGCCTCTCCCCTCCCCAAACCCTGCCCTTCCCAGTCTCCATCCCCAAAATCTCCAGGAATTTCACAATCCAGAGCTAGCAACCCTACACAGGAGCAGCATTCCATTGGGGGGGGGGAGGTAATTGAAGTTGCAGTGGGAGGGAGAGGCAAGAAAGTCACACTTTTATCTGCAAATAAATCCTTTTTATCCACAAAAACTCTCTGGTGGATCCAAGCCACAAAAATTCCCATTGGCACAGCAAAAATAATGATTACTACATAGACAAAGAATGTCTTCTGATCTATTTTTTATTATTTTTACAAACAAATATTTGAATTAAGACAGAAATTAACATGACCCAACTCAACCAAAAGCAAATAACTAGATTTTACTATCTATGTACTTGGATTTCACTAATCCCTTTATATTGTTTTAGCTGCATTCCTTTCTGTAACCCTCAAGGTGATTATATGATCCAGTTTAAAATTAAATGTACTTAACTAGGGGCAAAACATTACAGCTCTTCCTGTTTAATCTTAGAAGTCCAGATGTCTTTTCTCCTTGGGCTGCAGATTCCTTTGTGCTACTGAACCATTAGATGCAACAAACAGGTCGTGAGTGAAATTTTATGACAGCTCAATCAACCCTATAGACCTTTATTTCATATAGTTTGACATTAGTTAGCAAACAATAATCTGATTTCCTTTTCATCTGATAAGATCAATCCTCATGAGCTTTTTTCCTCTTCTAGTTACAGATTTGCTTGCTTCAGCTGCAAATATTTAAGTGATAGAAGAGATGAAAGGAAACATAGTTCTGCCTGGAAACACAGGAGGAGAACTGGCCGAAGCACCAGTTAGATCTAATTTTTGATCAATATCAATGAGGCATTGTGACCACATGGAGATCACACATTGGAGCAGATGAAACCACCATGCTAGACCACAAGTGAGGGTAGAGCTGGTATGATAGATTCCTTTCCCCTCCACATACACTGCCCTGTACAGAGATACGTTGTCTATATAACGGGTTTGGAAGCAGATTGCTGAACCACAGTGTAGGCTAACTACAGTCTTCTTTAGATGTTATGCTTACGTGTACCAGGAACTTACCATGTGGATATAATGGGAGTGTGTGTTCCCTGTGATCCTCTTGATATCTGACAAAGGGAGCTTTGACTCTAAGATGCTCTGGATTAGAATTTAGCTGTTCTCCTGATACAGACACCGTATTGTGTGAATAGTTGTGGCAGTGCCTGTGCTTACCGTGCACATTGAGGACTCAGTATGTGTGAGTACAGACCCTGAAAAATACAATTCATGCCACACTTACCAAAATTGTACATGCATGATAAATACATGTGTCAACCCTGTTCATGCAATATGGTGATTGCACCTATTGGAAGAAGCATGGGTAGTGTATATGTGCCCCTGTTACCTGCAGTTGGTAGGGTCCCAGTATATATGACAGTGATTTCTGAAAAGGTTTTAGGATTTGGCATGATGTCAAACTCTGTTTAGCACAATCCATGGGTTAGTGTGAGTTCTGAACTAAGCCTTAGGAACACGAGTAGATTAGCTGGTATTTATGCAGGTTTTTTATAACTTTTTGTGAACTCCTTTGCAAGGCTGAAGCAGTCTGGGTGCATATTGCATTTGACGGAGCAAGTGGATGCACAAATGATGTTTGATCCTAATCTGGAAGTCCTTTAAATCCTTAACCAGTTACAGACATACAGTTTCTCTTTAGCATTCTCACTCTGCCTCTTAGGGGCACTTAGAGGCTTGGAAAGAGAAAGGCTGTTGCCTAAATCTCTGAGGATCATATTGGAGTGTGGTATTTGCATCCACATTAAAGCAAATTATCTTCTGGATTCCATCCCAGATCTTCTGCTATGTCAATAACTTTCCCTCAATGGCCTTCCACTTAAAATGAGAATGGCATGACTAAGAGGACTGGAGGCAGACGATCGCTTTTGACAAGGCCGTCAGGATTTGTTGGGGCTTTCACCTCTAAGTATACTAGATGGTTTCCCATAATCACGGTGTTACTTTAAAAGAAGCATAAAAATCACTCCAAAGAGTGTTCAGAGTGAGAGATGTCATTCATCGCTCCGGCAATGTCTCATGTGCACTTCTGTTCAGTCTGCTGCATGCTGCTCAGTGGCAAGGAGACCTGAATGGCTTTCAGCAAGCAAAGTCAAAAGGAATTTGTCTCTCTGCATCTCCAATGGGTTTGATCTGGAGCTGCTGTACCCTTTACATCTTTCCCCTCTGTAGTGTATCAGGCCCTAACAGGGCCGGGCATGCCTGGACTTGTCCAGGCACAAAGACTCTAGCTTCAGACCAAAAGACAATGGGCAAGTAGGATCCTAGCCAGGCCCAATGAAAGGGCTAGGGCCCGGGCCAAGAAGCCATAGGTCTCTTGGTTACTGTAAATAGCCTATCGGGAGTGAGGGTGTGTTTGGTGGTGGGTTTCCCTGAGGGAGTATAAGCCGACCTGCGAGCCGGGTAAGGTGTCTTGTTCCTGACTAAATAAAAGTATGCTTAGCTGAAATCACTCTCCGTGTGCATACTTTTCACTGGCGATGAGGATGGGATCTACAACCCCATGAACAACGACTCGGACGCCGGACCGAGCACCGCATCGAGCCCCGACGCCGAGACCTCCGCAAGCCGTGCCGCTCCGCAGCCAAAGTCTCCGGCAGCTGCTCACCGCTTCGCTCCAGGCTCCGAAATTCACCCTGCTGACCCCGAGAGCAGCAGAGCTTGCTGCGACGCTTCCTCCGCCGCCGTCGTTCCTGAGCTACCCCAGCCACGTGGCCGCAGCGCATTGGCGACCACCCAGAGCAACATCGCCGCCCCACGGAGTGGGAGACCTGGATCGAAATCCTGGAAAACTATTTTGACTGCCACGGCATCGCAGACAAGGGGAAGAAAAAAGCTCACTTCCTACAGTTGTGCGGCATGGGCACCGTTCTACTGCTCAAGGACCTCATCGCACCCAAAAAGACAAAGGATGAGCTATACTCCATGCTGGTGAAAGCGTTGACCGACCACCTTTCGCCTAAGCCCACGAAATTTGCCGAGCGCATGGACTTTTGCGCGAGGGTCCAAGGCCCTGACGAATTGGCCTACAATTTCTTGGCCGGGCTCAGGCGAGCAGCCACCAACTGCACCTTCCCGCTGCTCGCGGACACCTTGCTGACCCAGTTCCTGGTGGGCCTCTGAGAGCCCAAGCTACACCGGAAACTGGTCAGCCAGGATGACCTGGACCTGGACAAGACGGTCCGGGAGGCTTCTGCGTACGAGAAGGCCCACAAAGATCGCCGCGCCAAGCAAATCCACTGCATCCAAGGAACCGCCGGGTCCGATGCCTCGGACGAGGACGACGTTCTACAGATCCGCCAACGACCCACAACCTCCAAAGCAGGCAAGACTTCTGCCCACCCGAGCAAGGCTTCGACCACACCGGCCGCGTGCGCCAGCTGCGGGGAAGACCACGAACGCAGGTCGTGCCGATTTCGAAACGTGATCTGCCAGGCCTGCAGCAAATCGGGACACATCTCCAGGGTCTGCCGCTCCAAAGGGCTCCGCCCAAAAGCGACCGCGCACCAGACCTCGCTAGAACAGCCCAGCAACCTTCACTCTGTCTCGGCCAGCTTCCCGCAACACCAGGTCTGTAACTTGCCCCCCGACAGCCCCCGGAAAATGCATGTCATGGTTCTCATAGAAGGGTCCCCCTGCCGCATGGAGATCGACACCAGGTCGGCGTACTCCATTATCTCCGCGTATACGCTCCGTGCGCTGTGTCCCCGGGGGGCCCTCCCCTACAGAAGTCACGGGGTTTTCGGTTACGGGACTTCAACAAGAACCCCGTGGCGGTGCGGGGCTGGGGCAAGTTCCGGGTGCAATTTCAGGACTTTAAGGGCACTCTAGACCTGCTGGTAGTCGATAGGCCCCTCGCTAGCCTACTAGGGCTCTCTTGGTTCGAGGCCCTGGGACTCTCGGTGAATGGGATCCACCAGATTGGGGCCTGGGACTTTGGCACGGTGTGCCCGGAATTTCCCCGAGTCTTTGATGGGACACTGGGACGCTACTCCGCCCCCCCCATATCCTTGGACCTAGACCCAGCGGTGCGGCCTATTCGCATCAAGGCACGGCTACCGCCAATCGCCATGAAACCGAAAATTGAGGCGGAACTAGACCACCTCGTAGAGCAAGGGGTCCTAGAACCAGTCGTGTCGGCTCGATGGGAGACCCCAATAGTCACCCCTGTCAAGCCGAATGGGGAAGTGCGCATTTGTGCGGACTACAAATGCACCTTAAACAAAGCCCTGCAAGTTCACGCGTATCCAGTGCCAGTGGTGAGCCATGTGCTAGCGGCTTTGGCAGGGGGGGCGGGTTTTCGGCAAATTGGACTTGGCACAGGCATATCAACAGTTACCAGTTGATGCGGCAACGGCCGAGGCGCAGACCATTGCGACGCACAAGGGGGCGTTCAAAGTGCACCGCCTACAGTTTGGGGTCTCAGTCGAGCCTGGGATTTTTCAATCTTTTACTCCTAAAAGGGATCCCCGGAGTTCAGCCGTTGGTTTTAATTAAAAAAAAGAAACAGGTTGGGCTTGGTAGGAAAACGCTGGGAAGTGGGATGGCAAATTTGACGCTGCCTCTGAGTAATGACCATAAAATAGACCATGTTGCTCGGTAATGCTATAAACACAGAAATGAAATAAAATCAACTTTTTTAGTGTTAATGAATGTGAAATCCATGCTTTTTATGTTAGCAGAGAAGGGGAAAGTAGTTGAAAATTACGTTTTAAACGGGGCCTGAAAATGGAGCATGTTTAAAAGCGGGCCTAATGGTGAAGTGGAAGCCAGTGCAGCTGCAGAAAAACTGGCTATTTGTTTATTTTGATGGGTTGCAGTAACACTACTTGCTACCATCTGATAGTGGTTAGGTCAGCTTTCTGCAGGAATCAACTCAGTTGCTGAGCAGGCCATGGCTGGCAAAAGATTCGCCTAGCAAGTAGAGAAAGAGATGAAAGAGGGGTTGCCCATGGTCATGTGATGAACTTCATGGTTAGCATGGATTTGAAGGTCTTTCTTGTTCACAGTTTAAACAAACCCAGCATTCTCTGCATGACTTAGGGTTGCCAGCTCTGGGTTGGGAAATACCTAGAGATTTAGGGGGGGGGGGGTGGAGCCTGAGGAGGGTGAGGCATAATGCTATAGAGTCCAACTTCCAAAGTGGTCATTTTCTCCAGGTGAACTGATCTCTGTCGCCTGGAGATCAGTTGTAACAGCAGGAGATAGCCAGCCACCACCTGGAGATTGGTAATCCTAGCATCACTTCCAGTGGAAGCTATTTTCCACATGTTTAAATTATGTATTTTCAAAAACTCTGTCCAGGTGTCCGGAGCAAGAATTACAATATTGGGGTATATGAATTGGTTAGTATAGCGAAGCCACCCTGTCAGGAAAGTATGGAATCACATGCAATAAGCTTTCTTCAAGCTAGTATACTGCGATATAAAACTTATTTTAATGAAATTTATTTGCAAAAATACAATTTAAATAACTTTTCTGAAGTGTTTAAAGACCATGAAGAACAGATATGCATTATGAAGTTCAAGTGAACAGGGACTATAGAAGAACGATGGATTGAAACCAGAGATATTATCAAGGAAGAATGCTCAGACTATTCCTGCAGCCCAGGAATAGTTCCCCCCCCCCAATAGCTAGCAATCCAACACAGTCCAGTGGAGCCTGAGCGGTGGGTGTTGCCTTCTGACACACTTCCGGTGATGTCAGGGGGTGTGGCATATGCAAATACGTTACGCGAATGAGTTATGCTAATGAGCTCCTGCACCTCTTTTTCTACAAAATGACTCCTGGGTGCAAGAGATTTGTTCCAAGGGAAAATTAAAGCATGGTTAGGGATGCTGAAAGATCAACACGGAATTACATTAACTGAACAGAACAAAATAAAGAAAAGATGAGAACAATTCCAGTTGGCGAAGGTATCAGACAAGGATGTATTTTATCTCCCTAGGCAGAACATATAATAAGGACAGCTGAATTAGATTTAAATGTAGGCAGGGTGGATAAAAATCAATGATTTTAAAAAATTGCAAAATTTACAAAAAAAAGTACAAAATACAAAACATATTTTACAAATTTAGAAGTTTTTAAAACTCTTTTAAAATTAACAAAACTGTTCTAGGGGGTCCAAAATAAAAACTGATAGATAGATTCAGTGTATCTACAAAAGCTTTATATCATAAACCACTTTGCAATATTAAAAAGGTGCTTATAAAAAGTTAACCTATATTAAGAATATTGTTATACTTTTATATGCATGTATCCACGTAAAGCAACCATTTTTGTAATGAAAACAGCTAAATTTTGTACTGAAAATTGTCTGTTTCACTGTGTGGTTTACTGGCTAGCCACACAAGTCAAAGAACCTTAGCGCCCTCAGGGTGTTGCTTTCAATATTATTCTTTCCCTGGAGGAGAAAATCTATAATGACAGCAGACCCAGTTTGGGAATACTTTAATGAAGTTCCTCTACCTTTGGGTAAGGCAGGCATGCGTGCAAAATGCAAACACTGCAACAAAGAAATGCAAGGTCTGGTGGCCTGAATGAAACAGAGAAGTGCTGTGATGAAGATGACAAAAGGAACATGTTTGAATAGGCAGGATCTTCAAGGAGAGGAACTGTCATGTCTGAGAATTATATTTAATTATATTTGTAGAAGAAGAGATTGGATTTATACCCCGCCCTTCACTTGGAGTCTCAGAGCAGCTTACAAACTCCTTTCCCTTCCCCTCCCCACAACAGACACCCTGTGAGATAGGTGGGGCTGAGAGAATTCTGACAGAGACTGCTCTTTTTCAAGGACAGCTGTGCCAGAGCTTGTGACTGACCCCAGGTCACATCAGCAGGTGCAAGTGGAGGAGTGGGGAATCAAACCCGGTTCTCCCAGATTAGAGTCTGCGCACTTAACCGCTACACCAAACTGGCTATTTGTTATTATTATTACTGCAAGTTACTCTCATTTTGATAAAGTTGTTATGAAGAAATAAAGAGCTGAAACAAGCAAATATTCCTTTTGGGGGCAGTACAGAGTGGCAGTGAATACAATGAGTAATACTAAATATGCATAACTTGTATAAATAATAAAATAACAGCATTGACTTTTTTGTTTAGGGAAATCCATCATCAACATAAAGGATTCTGGAAACTATCCACCTTCGAGATCACAATCCTCCTGTTCTACAGTTTCAAAGTTATCTGTCCAGGGTAGTGTTTCAGTCACATCATATATATCACACATCTGCAGTATATCACCTAAAAGAAAGAAAAAAGCCGACCCTCCAGGAACCACCATAGATAAGTTTGTGATAAAAACCAGAAGATTAGAAAAAGAGTTAATTGATGAAAAAATTGCCCACTTTGTTTACGCAGCAAACTCTTCTTTCCATCTGACTGAAAAACCACACTTTGTTAATATGGTTCAGTCACTGAGACCAGGATACAGTCCACCCAGCAGAGCAGATGTTGCAGGGAAACTGCTGGATAAAGTGTATGACAGAGAAATGGAGCAATGTGCAACAGCTTTAGAGGGTAAAATTGTTAACCTAAGTCTTGATGGGTGGAGTAATATCCACAGTGATCCTGTTGTATGTGCTCGAATAACAACAGAAGAAGGGAATATCTTCCTTGCAGAAACAATCGATACGTCAGGAAATGCACACACAGCAGAACAGTTACAAGAAGTGGCAGCAAAAGCTATAACAACATGTGAACAAAAATGCTGCAAATGTATCCAAGATGAGAAGAAATTTAGAAGAGCAGGAAGGGAATACAACGCTAATAACACATGGTTGCAATTATCAGAAAAATAGTTGTTTTATTGCTGATGCTGTTGAAATTTGGAAGGAACTCATTTAGCACTTAAAAACAACTACACACTGACAGAATTAAATTACAAGCATTAAAAAAAGAATGGGACAAGCAGCTCATTTTCTCGCAAATATTGTCAATATCTGGTACTGTAAAACTAATCTGAAAGTGCTGAGGAAGAGGAGTTAGCTATGACATGGGTATCTAGTAATCATCCCTCTGTAATAAACTTCAGAGCTAAGGGGGAACCATTAAAAAATATATATGTTTACTGATGACGTTTTAAAGAAAGTCACACCAGTGAACTGGAGGAAGTCACTTAAGCACTTGGATTTAGAGACTGTTGAAGTAATGATTTCACTCTCTTGTAGGAAACTTCAAACTGACTTCAGCAGTGCTTTTTAAATGGAAAGTATGAGTGGGCTGAGAAAGTCCATTAATCTGCTACAACAAATACACTTTTTGGACCATTAAAAGCCAGTTTAAACCTTACTATTTGCTTTAATGATGTATCAGATCCAAGGGAATATTTAGGATGGCCTAGTTTACAACACAGCTGATAGAAATCCATCCAGGCTTTTCCACTTTCATCCCAGAACTGCTAGGTGTGGGCAATATCAAAAACCATTCCTGCATTCTCTGTTGTGACTCTCCCCTTAAGGAATGTTGAGGTCAAGAAGGCTCCCATTCTCCTGGTATTTGGCAAAGTTCTGTTTCCTGTTGCTGCTCAGATTGGTGGCAGTAGAAAGATAAAGAAAAAAATTGCCAGCCTCCTTATCAGTAGAGTTTCTGGCAATTGTCATTTCCAAGTTTTCCCAGAAGTAATATAGGGATATTGGTGACCAAAATCACAGTACGCTGTGATGAAACACAGGCTGCGGTCACATGCACTAAATAATCCACTTTCAATCCACTTTCAGTGCACTTTCCAACTGGATTTTACTGTGTGAACTGGCAAAATCCAGTTGGAAAGCGCATTGAAAGTGGAAACCTAGTGGCCAACTTAAATGGCAAAACTCTTACAGCCTATAATGAGATCACTGGCAAGAGGCTTCTGGAGGAACTGACCAAATCAATAGATGGAGGCGTTTAATAGGAGATAGTTTGTTTTGGCAAATAGTATAATAGATTATGTTGATAGCAATTATATATACACGGTATTTAGAACTGTGTTTTAAGCGGGAAGTATTTAGTAAAAGTATACAGAAGTAGTCATAGCTAGTGGGCACAACAAGGAGATGAAGGGTGTGCTCCCCCTAATACCTTTGTTAACAGGGAAGAGGATATCCACCTGCTGAAGGGGTCTCCTCTTCAGCACCAGTACCAGAGGCAACCCTGTCCAGCTTTCTTTTTTCTTTTTAGGTATAGAAATAGATAGAAAAACAATAATGATAGAATGAACAGAAAAGAAGTCAGAAGAATGCGTAATAACATTGGAAGATTTAAAGACTGTATTAAGGAAAAATGCTATTTAGAGGGAGCTGTACTGTGGTTTCATATGCGGGTAGGATAAGGGAATAGGAAAAGATGAGGTTATAAACTGGACTGGGCTTAAATCTCATCTGTTAGTTATATAGTTGGAATGTAACCTCATTATTGCGTTGCACATGTTTAAATTATGAAAAAGCCGCCCTGAGCCCGCTTGCAGGAAGGGCGGGGTATAAATGTAAGGAAAATAAATAAAAATAAATAAATAAATAAATAAAAGGAGTATAATGTACAAGGATATGAATTATTATTATGAAATATGAATTATATACTCAATAAAAATGTTATTTTTGAAAAATGGATACTATGGATTACCAGAAAGAGAAGTGGGTTCTAGATCAAAACACACCTGAACTTTGAAATGTCTAAACTGAAGCTACCCTACTTTTATCACATTTTGTTGTTGTTGTTCAGTCGCACAGTCAAGTCCGACTCTTTGCGACCCCATGGACCAAATCCCGCCAGGCCTTCCTGTCTTCCACCGTCCTCTGAAGTTGGCTCAATTTCATGTTCGTTGCATCGATGACACTGTCTAACCATCTCATCCTTTGCCGTCCCCGTCTTCTTTGACCTTCAGTCTTTCCCAGCATCAGGGTCTTCTCCAGTGAGTGCTCCCTTCACATTTGGTGGCCAAAGTATTTGAGCTTCAGTTTCATTATCTGGCCTTCCAGGGAACAGTCAGGGTTGATTTCTTTTAGGATTGACTGATTTGATCTTCTGGCAGTCCAAGGGGACTCTCAAGAGTCTTTTCCAGCACCATAGTTCAAAAGAATCTATTCTTCGGTGCTTGGCCTTCCTTATAGTCCAACTCTCGCAGCCATAGATGACTACTGGGAATACCATTGCTTTGACCATGTGGACTTTTGTTGGCAGGGTGATGTCTCTACTTTTTATCATGCTCACTGGAAAAGACCATAATGCTAGGGAAAGTTCTAGGCAACAAGAAAAGAGGAAGACCCAACACAAAACTGATTGACTCAATCAAGGAAGCCGCAGTTTGCAAGACCTGAGAAAGGCTGTTAACAATAGGACTTTTGGGAGGGCGTTAATTCATAGGGCTTTTTTTTTTTTTTTGAGCTGTGGTGGCTCAAGTGGTTAAGACGCTGAACTGCAGGCTATGGAAGGTCAGTAGTTCAGCAGTTCGAGACCTGAGTTGCCACATGACGGAGTGAGCTCCTGTCTCTAGTTCCAGCTCCTGCCAACCTAGCAGTTCGAAAGCAAGAAATTGCAAGTAGATAAATAGGTACCACTTCGGTGGGAAGGTAACAACGTTCTGTGCGCCTTGGTGTTTAGTCATGCTGGCCACATGACCACGGAAACGTCTTCGGACAGCGCTGGCTCTTCGGCTTTGAAACGGAGATGAGCACCGCAACCCTAGAGTCGGACTCGACTGGCTTTCGAGCAAGGGAACCTTTACCTTTACCTAATTCATAGGGTCACCATGACTCAGAAGTGACTTGGCACTTAACACACACACACACACACACACAGAGGTATTCACCTATAATTTGTAGTAGAAGAAACAGAAGCCTAATCTAAATAATACTATTCCCTAATCCAGCAACACATGTTTGCACAGGAGAGCACTGCAGAATCTTTTTGCCTCGTGCAAGACCACAAGGGGAGAGAGATAACAAAGGCACAGAAAGGAGCCAGAGAGAAGCTCCCAGCATAGCTGAATAGGCATCTCACACTATCATACATGATTCTAGGTGTTATGTACTGATATGGACATGTCTGGACATGTAGCGCTAAGGAAGCCATGCGGTCTAGCGCACCTTCAGGATTTAGAACAATAGCTGACTCGGATCCTAGTGCGGACCAACAGGTTTGCCTATGATGGACTCTTACACTGTAAATAGCCAATTACAGGAGTGGGGTGTGTACTGGGTGTTGTGTGCTGCACGGATAAAAGCAGGTTCGAACCCGGCTATTTAGTAAAACACTAGAGCTGAATTTTACTAATAAATATGAGCTGATCACTTGCTAACGCGTCTGAACCCAGTACATTATACTAGGACAAAGTGAAATTGAGCACTCTATAGTGCCCAGGCATGTTGAGTCGCCTTTACTCCAAAAGTTTGTTTCAAGCAGTGAGAAACAGAAGCAAAAGCACACTTTCTTGTTAGGGTTGCCAGTCTCCAGGTCATGGCTGGAAATCTCCTGAAACTGATATCCAGCTAAAAGAGATCAGTTCTGGAAAAAATAGCAGCTTTGGAAGGTGGACTCTATGGTATTATAATCCACTGAGGTCTCTCCCCTCCCCAAACCCTGACCTTCCCAGGCTCTACCCCCAAAATCTCCAGGAATCCCACAGTCCAGAGCTGGCACGCCTATTTCTTGTATTTATTTCATTTTTGCTCCATCCCCCCCCCCCCAAAAAAAAGAAAAAGTGTTCTAAGCAGCCAAGAATCCAGTATGAACAAAATTTATTATCACAAATACCTCTGTGACATGGCATGGGAGTTTGTGGGATGTCATGGGTCCAGTCATAGGTTTTCAGCCTAACCGACTTCACAAGGTGCTTGTAAGGATAAAACGGAGAGAGGGAAAGTCATGTTTACTGCTGTGAACTCCTTGAAGCAAGTGTCTTAAATAAATAATATTACTATCTTCCATCTCCAGGCTTCACTGTGTGTGAATATTCATGCCTTCCAAGAAAAACATCGCTCCTGCTCCTTCGTTTCGCCTTGCCCAAATGCCACACACAGAATATGGTGGTAACGCTCCAGCAAGGATCTGTTCCCACTCCAGGAATATTATTACTATCAAAGTTATTGTGAGCTCTTCGGGAAAGATTCTCGTAAGACGTTACCTGTGCGTGTGTTTGCTTTTAATTATGCCTTCTGCTTCTTTCTCTCCTGAGGTAACTTTATCCCCTTCCCTCCAGAAATTCATTTCAGATCCCTCTTCGCGCAGAGCTTGCACTCGCCAGGTCCTCCCCCTTCCTCCCCCCCCCCCCCCTTCCTTCCTCCTCTGCCGGCACAACAAAACAGAGAAGAAACAGTGAGGGCAACAAGGGAAGGGCAGCGGAGACTTCGGCCGGGGCGGGCGAGCGTGCGCAAACCTCGGAACGCGCATGCGCCCTAGATAGCGGAGGAGCAAATTCTGAAGGATAACCGATTCTTTGCCATCACACGCAGAGACGCGCTTGCCGGGCTCGACCATCTCTTGCGGCTGGCCGCCAGCCGCTCCCCCTCCCCTTCCATCATCATGGCACCTTAGCCGAGGAAACCGGCCACTGAAGGGGCGATGGGGGACGGGAGCCGGCTCAGCTCTTCGCTGGTGCTGGATCAATGTTCCTGGCAGGTCACCTTATACGGGGAGGTCTTGAAATGGCACAAGCTCCAGCCACCCTCGTCCCGCGGGGAAGGTGAGTAGCCGCCGGAGGCGGCGGCGGGTGTAGGCAGACCAGGCAGCTCTTTCCAGCGGCGGGGACTGAATGACAGCCAGGTGTGAAAGGGTTAAACTCTGAGCATGTGCAGAGCCCCTCTCGTTTACCCTGCCCCCTCGCAGATAACCACAGCCGCATCCCCGTGCATCTGGGGTTTTCACACAAGCAGACATAGCTTTCAGCTATGCATTGGGCCCTCCTTGTCCATTCATTTTATGGCTACAAGGATGCAAAGTCTTTCTGAGTTGGGAGGGGGATGTGCGGAGGGAGATAACTGGGGATGTTTGGAAGCCGGGCAACTACGTTGTACCCCCATTCTCCTACATAACTGCTTAGTGGGGACCTGCTCCATGTATCTGGACCACAAAGGCTGACCTTGGGATCAAATTTTGTCTGTCTTTTAAGGTGCCACAAGGCTCTTGTTTGGATTTGTCGAGACAGATTAACATAGCTGGACTGAAAGACAGACACAATTGTATTCCAGTATCAACTTTCACATGCTAGGCTGCAGCTGAAGAAGCAGGCTCCCCATCCATGAATGTTTATGCTGGGAATACAATCTTGTTAGTCTTTAAGGTGCCACTAGAGAATCCTCTTTGTTGCCATAGGCTAACACAGCCACTCCTCTGGTATTACAGGCTGGGGGAGAGAGTAAGGAGATGTCACTCAGGCAGCTTTTATCCAGATGGCTTCAGAATGGCCCAGTTCTTAATATAGTTGGGTATTTCTTTCTGCGAGTGTGCTTCAGGCCCTTCCAGGGAAAAGCAGGATGTAAGCAGTTCAAAATAAACAAATGTGTATTCTTTTAATCCAGTGTGCAAAACATTTGAAGCATCCTAATCTTAGGAAGTGGCCTTGCTTGTCAGCCGTGCTGAAATGGTGTCAGTACTTCTGAGAAGTTGCTGAGATGCTTCATAGTCATAATAAAGTTGTCCCTTCCCAAAGTCAATTAGAGTCTGCTGAACCTCCCCTTGGATGGTGTTTTAAAGGGAATCCCTCAAGATTTCTGCTGGGCTGTAGTTTGTATTCTCCTAGTATTTCCCTATCAGGGGTAACATCATTGTTAGAGCAACACTTTTTCTTTTTCTTTTCAGAAAGCTTTTTGTTCTTGTCAGTGTTCTGATGTGATTTAAAAGGCTATTCTAAAAAGTGATTATAAAGATTCTCCTCGTAGGTTGATGAATGGGGAACAACACTTATAGGACTTTGAACCCATCAGTTGATGGGTTTTAGTGGCCAGCAGCAGCCCCAGAGCCTAGTAGGAAAGCCACATATGCAATGTTTGTATCTTGGATATATCTGCTTATTAAATTGCCAAAGATCATTAATTGCATGAACATGTAATTATAGATTTGGCTTGGATGTCCACCATGTAAAATATAGCCCACACTCTCAGCTCAGAGAGCCTTCAGGCTGCCTGAATACTTGGGACAACAATCAGTAAAAGTTTGTTGAAGATTGTGCCAGGCTGTAGTTGTGAATTGTTCCTAACTGACAATCTGCCTTGCATCCCTGAGAGAAAGGCAGACTATAAACAACATAAATAAATAAAATAAACATATGGTCAGTCAACAGATTGCAGAAAGTCATTTCTCTAAGTAACACTTAAGAGCGACAAAGACGTAGGGTTCCCCCCCCCCACATGCATACTTCCAAGGACCTGTCCATTTATTGGATACACACTTGCACCATCTGGTTCACACACATTAAACATTTATGTCATTGGTAATTCCTGCGATCACAGGGGCTATGGCCACAGAAATTGCTTGCAGGTGACCATGTTGTGGGTCAGGTGGACATATTCTGGATCAGATTCAATTTGTAGGCAGCAGATCACTTTTTGCTCTGACCACCAAGGCTCAAATATCATCCCTGTTGACTTCTGAGTAGTGTGCTGTGGCTGCCATTCACATGCTACAGATCAGACAGAGAATCATTGCTCTGGACAACCAGGAATGCTTCTGCGGACAAAGCACATTTGATGTGGACCACTCCTTAGTCTCCTCATAGAGGTTGTATGTAGCTGTGTAGACCAAATACGACCAGAGAAATAGGTGAGATGTATTAAGTCAGTCTTATAATTTAGCAGTCATGGTCACTTTTGGCCTACAGTTGTCAGTTCTCGTTACTTCACTGTAGCAATAGAGCTGCAAGTATGTGGCCATTGATACCACCTTCCATTTCAACAACATTGCACTGAATAACTACATGAAAGTCTTTCTTTGACCACAAAATTATCTCAGGTCTTTCAGGAAAAGGAAGCTTGACAACATTTAAAGCCCTCCTCCTTCAGTCCCTTTTGTGCCACAGAACCTACTACACTTTCCACCCATGGGCTTTGCTTGGATCTCATCTCCACTCAAGCTACAGATTTTAAAGCTTCCGTGGTGGATGGATCTCCCTCAGCATCCAACTCATGGAGGTCCAGACACTGCACATTTGTTTCACCTGTGGACCTACAACATATTGTTATTATTTGCCATATGGAACTGCTCTCAGTGAGTTCTCTCTTCTGGGGTTTGTCAAGACCTCAGACATTGTGCTGATTCCACCTGATAACTTTAGATTTCAGTGGCCTCTCCTAGAAGGTATAGTTTTTGACTGGCTAGCAAGTAGCTGATCTCTGTTCAGCAAAGGTCATTTCGGGGGGGGGGGAACGTGGGGGAACGCAGTTCCCCCGGGTGAGGTGCAGGGGGCGGGGCACATGACGAAGCCCCGCCCCCTGCTTCCGGCCGCCCCGCTTCCAGCCCTCATTCAGCCAGGAGGAGGCAGGAGAAGAGGGAGGGTAAGTTGCTTCCTCCCCGCCTCTCCCCACCCCTGCCTGCCTGGGGCCAGGGAGGGCCTTGGCAGGGCTTCCTCGCACTCCCGCTGGCCTTGCAGGTCCACCGCCGGGCCCCTGATGTCAGGGGGTGTGGCATATGCTAATGAGTTATGCTAATGAGTTCCCCTAGCTCTTTTTCTACGAAATGACCCCTGCTGTTCAGTATGAAGGATGTTTGTACATCAATGGTCTCTGCCATGTGCTTCCTCAGAATTCTGCTAGCCCTGTCCTTTGTTTCTAATACCAAAGAGGTTATAAGTAATGGTCTCTGCCATGTGGTTTCCCATAATTCTGAGGAGGTCCTTCCCTGTAAGGGAAGCTACTAGAATTTCAAGACTTTTTTCAAGTGTTCCTGAAGCTAGGTTCAGTACAGGATTAGGCATTACCCAATCTGCAGAACACCCCCTGCAATGGCTATTCTTCCAGGTCTTATATTGCCTGAGTTTGAGAAATGTTCTTCAATTACTCTGTGTGCCACAAACACATATGCACAAGACACTCCCCCTCACACATCGAAAGCAGGATCTCAATCACAGCATTTTCCAAGCCTTGAGTTTAATACAAGTCTTAATTAGGATACTCTGTCAAAGTTTAAAGACTGTGTAATTAATTCTTTACCCGAAGTTATATGTGTCCTTGTAACACAGGCTGCACCCATCAAAATATCTCTTGAAAGAGCTGTCCCCTGGAAGAAGGCATACTGTGGTGCCTGGTCCAAACACTGGTTCTGGCACCACAAGCTTCTATTTGGAGTGTCACCAAGAAGCCTGTATTACTGTATGGCTGCAGGCTCTCTGCAACACAAAATGAGGTTTGGACAACCACATATCATACACCCCTACATTCAGGGGTCTCTGCCCTCCAAGTGGGCTTATGCTGCTTCCTGGTCCAATTGCTCCAAAGTGGGGTGCCTGCAGCATCAGCATGCATGAAATAGTATGTGGGCCAAATATGGCTTCTGGTACCAAAACCTCCTCTCTCTTTTTTGAAAAAACATTTTATTATTTTAACAAATACAGAGTTGTACAATATATGACCATTTTACAATATGTTATCAAGGGTAGAATACAATCAGCCATATTCATAGACTTCTCAATTGTAACTATCTTTTGGTAAAATCAGAACATTTTGTGGTTATTCTTTTCAACAATAAGCAGGGATTTACTTTCTTCAATAAGTTACAACTATATTGTGTACAATATCTAACAATCTTTTTACAGCCACTTAGATTTGCCCCTTGTAAGCTGCCCTGAGCCCGCTTGCGGGGAGGGCGGGGTAAAAATGTCTAAATAAATACATAAATAAATAAAATAATAACAATTTATTAATGAGCAGTATTTGTAATGTGACCAGGTTTCACAGTTCTCTCTGTCTTTAGCCATTTTGTCAATGAAGGATTAAAGAGATCACATTCTGTGCTTGCTCCATTGATGTATCTTGTATATTTTTCCAACATAAAATAGTCCCACACCTTACTATACTATTGCATTTTTGTTGGGGGGGATTTATCCTTCCAGTGTTGGGCTATAACTGCTTTTGCTGGGGTGAGCAAAACCATAATTAGTTCCCTGCGTATTTTGGGGAGGTGTTCTCTTTGATTGGCACAGTCTTAGGACAATCAAAAACCAAAAAACACTGTGACGATGTGACGCTAAACGATATTTCTTTAAGAATCGAAATTATACAATATCAAAGAGTGAACAGTTATAATGGTAAATGTAGACGGTGGTCTCCGGAATGTAATGCCATTTCAATGATAAATCTTCTGAACAAAGATGTGTGACATGTACTGTCTCTCAACAATTCATTTCTTCTGGTGACGTATCAAAATTTCATAGGTATCACTGATGATTCAACAATCATGATAGCTGTAATTTCTAGGAGAGCCTTCCATGGGCTATTGGCCTTGAGAATGTATGAAATTTTCAGATCCGTCAGGGCATGACTCAGTTGGAGGTAGATGTTGTATGGCAACGTCCCTGTTTGGGGGTGGGGCTTCCCCTGCCAGCCAGTGGCGGGCTGAAGCCATAACAGTTGGGGGTTTCCATGGCGGTTCTGGGGAAATGGCAACTCTATTCAACACAGAGGGGAAAAGTCAGGTGAAATCTGGGGTTGAAATTTCTGAAGTAACTCAATATAGATAACTCTGAGGTAAAACCAAGATATGTGCAGACTTTAGTTCTTATATTTCAAGCTAATGAGAGTTTCTTCAGTTGTTCACAGTTACTTAAATCTTTATGTTGAGAGGCTTTTGTTCCAGTGTTTTTCCAAACACTCCAGTACACTTTCATTGAGTATTCTCTGCCTCTTTTGGTTTCCAGAAGACTGTTGCACTCTTTCAGCACACTTTCTTTGAATATTTTCTGACTCTTTTGGTTTCCACAAGGCTGGTACACTCCTTCCAGTACCCAAACCCCTTATCTTGAAACACCAGTACTCATCTTGAGTTTTTAACTGACTATGGTTTCTACAAACAATTTCAAACCACACCAGACCAGGGATCTCTGCACTCTTCAGAGCTAACTCCCTGTTTGACTGGGTAGGGAAATTCTTCTCTCTCTAGAAGATCTATCCCCTTTCCTTGGTCCGAATGGCAGTTTTCGTCTTAACTATCCACTGGTCCTTGCTTACTGTCCCCAGTTCTCCTGTCTGTGTTCAACTGTTCTCGGTCAGAGCTAAATTCCAAATGAAATTTTCCTCCTCAGCATTCAGCCCTAAAGTCTCTCTCTGCTCAGCTGATGCTAACCAATCAGATTGCTTGGAGCAGCCTGTCACTCAAGGCTCTCTGGCTCTGTGAAGAATTAACCCTTCACAGTCCCATATCTGTTTATACAACACTTCTGAGCTTTTAAAAGTGCAGTCCATGCAACACACCTGGATAGTATTTAGATGGGAGATCACCAAGGAATACCAGGGTTGTGACATGGAAGCAGGCAATGGCAAATCACCTCTGAATGTCTCTTGTCTTGAAAACCCTATGGGGTCGCCACATGTTAGCTGAGACTTGATGGCAAAAAACAACAAATAATTTCTAACCACCACCAGAATTTCTCCATTGCTGTGATTCATTTCAGTGTCTCTGGAAACAGATAACTGATCATCATGAGGATCAACAATTCCTTGTCATTTTTCTCAATAGAACTGAACACGTTTCTTTTCAGAAAACACAGGTCCACATTCACTTGGCACGTTCATGTCCTGTGTCATTAGTATGAGATGTTACCACAGTTTGTGGATGCATAAAACTACTTGCATAAAGATTTAGGTGTGCACCTTGAGCTGTTATTTCTTCTTCATATGTATTAACCTTGCTTACATTATTATTGCTAAGTACACTATGCATGGTGGCCTCACAGACTGGAAAAAACTGATGTTAGCTGGCCAGTTGATAACCTTTGTTCACTGGACAGCAGAATGTGAGTCTTCTTACTGATACGAGATATTTCCACTTTTATACCTTTAGAATTGTTTTAGTTCTTGGTCCCCTTCTGTCTAGGGTTGCCAGGTCCTACCTGGCAGCCGGCAGAGGGCTCCCAGGTCCTTCCTGGGATCTTCTGCTGCACGTGCAAAGTGCACGTGGTGCAATGATGTCACCCGGAAGTAACATCATCACTTTGGTGATTATTTGAGGGGTGACGCTCTAGTTTTTGGGCAAAACTCTATGGTTTTTTGCCTTCCAATCCATAGTTGTTCCAAAAACTAGAGTGTCACCCCCAACATCAGCTACGCGATGACATCACTTCCAGGTGATGTCATTGCACTGGGGACATCGTGCAGCTACATCTCTGTTTGGGGGTGGGGTTTCCCCCACTGGCCAGCTGGACTCTGCCGGATCAAAGCCCTCAAAAGTGAGGGAACCCCTCACTGGGACCTGGGGGATGGGAGCCCTACTTCTGTCTTCATGCCAAAAATTATATAGCTGTTTCCTGGACTGTATGGTATTGAAATGTAACTTACTTGCTATCCTTCCCCAAATGGAAGTGGTCTTTCGATAGCCTTCTTTCTGTAGCAAAGGATACTTTTTCTAAGAAAGCACTTATGGTTTTGTCCTTTAAGATGAGACCATTATGTCTAGTTTTCCAAGGCATTTTCACAAACCATAGACAATGACAGAATGATGTAAATAGCCAACCCCACATATATGAAGATACACATTTACTAAGCTCCTGGTATCACTTTGAAAATGTAATTGTAGTACAAACAGCCATCTTATGACATGTATCCTAAGTTCTTTGAGGCCCAAAGTATCCCATGGATGCTTGCACAAGCCACATGGGGCTATCTCCCCAGTCATTGCACATTTCATACACATATACTCTCCCCAGTAGCAGGTGTGATTGGATTAGGTGTGATATGCCTACTACCCCTCTGCCAGTTTGGTGTAGTGGTTAAGTGCGCAGACTGTAATCTGGGAGAACCAGGTTTGATTCCCCACTCCTCCACTTGCACCTGCTGGATGACCTTGGCAAGCCATAGTTCTGGCACAGCTGTTCTTGAAAAAAGAGCAGTTCCTGTCAGAGCTCTCTCAGCCCCACCTACCTCACGGGGTGTCTGTTGTGGGGAGGGGAAGGGAAAGGAGTTTGTAAGCCGCTCTGAGACTCCTTTGGGTAGTGAATGGCGGGGTATAAACCCAATCTCTTCTTCTTCTTCTTCTAATCCAATCTAATCTAATCCAATCACACCTGCTATTCACATTCACCAGCTATCGTCATTTGGCATCTGAAATCAGTCCACTTTCCAATATATAGGACAGATGGACTCACATTCTAGCTGTATCTGAAGAAGTGAGCAGTGACTCACGAAAACTCAAACCCTGTCACAAATTCTGTGAGTCTTTAAGGTGCTACTGGACCCTTCTCTTTTCTACTGCTACAGACAGACTAACATGGCTACCCATCTTGATCAACACCACCAGCTCTTTAATGTTAGGCTTGATTTCTGCATAATGTGTACTCTCTTTTTAAGCGCCTGGGGAGGAATCGGGGACTGGACATTTTATTTTAGGGTAAACAGTACAAAACAATCTTGTCCACTGGCTGTCAGAAGACATTGCAAGTGACAAGGAAAAGCTGCCTAATATGTTGAATGCCCCCCAGCTTCCTCTTTCAAAGGCCTGAAACCACACCCCTAAAAAAATTATAGATCACCCCCAATTAAGAAGCCCTCTAATGAACAACTGGTGTCTGATGTCACTATGTAATACCACAAAGTTTAGGGAGAATCTTTGAGCATCACACCAGCATAGTTATGCCACTTCTGGTTATTTGCTGGAAGTGACATCACATCAACAGCCCCCCCTCCATCTCCACCCTTTCCCTCTCCTACTGGTTGCCCTAGGCCACACATGGATTTGAATTCCATTCATTCTTGGATGCACTTTCCAGTTGTCTCCCAAGCCACACTGAGCAAGAAAACAAGATATATTTGGACTAGTTAAATCCATTGGACATAATTCTATCAATCAAAGCTAGATTTGTGCTTCATGTGGCAAAACGGGGACCCACCCTCAGCCCTGGGAGACTGAATAGCCATTCTGTGGCTCGCAAGCCCCTGTTTTTGCCTGCCCACCCTGCCTGGTGGGGCTGTTTCCTTCCTCTGTTGCTGCTACCACTCTCACTGAATTGGCAACGCCTTCCTAGAGGGACAGTGAGACCTCTCTGGCTGATTCCCCAACTCGGGAAAGGCACTAACAGGCTTTATAATTAAAAAAGATTTTAACGATGTACAAGTTATGCACAGAAAATAAACACAGGCACTTCAACACAACCTGGGCAGAAAATAAACACGATCTAAACGCAATTCCTCTGTCCTCTACACACACCCTCTCTACCTCTATAGTGGGTGGCTGCAGGCCAGGATTTGCTTTCCCCCTCCTGTCGTTGGAGAGAAACTCCAGCCCTCCTCAGGACTGGTCACCAATACGGCTAAACCTCCTGGCTGTCCACCACGATTTATAGTGGCCTGGACTGACCACGGAGTGTTGGTAGCAGGAGTCCCACCTGTACGCACCCCTTGAAGCTGCTGTTCAGGCGAAGGCCAAGACTAAAGAACTCCTCTGAGGGGTCAAAGCCTTTATCTGGCTGGCTCCGCCCCTGGGGTGGGTCCATACCGTGTTTCCCCGAAAATAAGACAGTGTCTTATATTTATTTTTTCTCAAGAAGACACTCTAGGGCTTATACCACAAATGCATAGAAATCCTGCTAGGGCTTATTTTTGGGGTAGGTCTTATTTTCGGAGAAACAGGGTACTTTCCCGCACTTTTCCCCTAACGCTGCTGGGAAATGTAGGCAGGGAGGTATGGCCGTTCCATTGCTCCCTATGGAGCACCCCCCCCTCCAGAGGACTACCCAACTGGCAGCCATTTTAACATAAACTGCTGCCTCTGCCTGGCAGCCGTTTCGTTACACTTCATATGAACCATATCCTCCAATTAGTCACTTTTTATCATGTGGTATTTACCTGAGGCCTAAATGCGTTTCTACATAATGATGTGTCAGATGAAAGGGTCTTTTGCTTTTGGCAAACTAATGCCCTGTACTGTCTTCAATGAATCATGGTAGGATCAGAAACAGCCTTTTCTGAGGCATAATGTAGTGTTTGTTCTCGGTGCTAAGAGAAGAAGAAGAAGAGAAGAAGAGATTGGATTTATTGTGAGAAGCCGAATTTTGATTTTTAAATATGCAGACACAACACTGTTGCATATCATTGTTTCTCAGTGTAATCTTCCCATTGGCACCATTTCTAATTCATTAGGTCTGCTCTCCAAGCCCCAGCATAAGTAAATATTTTTTGTTCTGTTTCTCATTTTCAGCTCTGGCACCCTAAGGGAGCTGAGCCTTCAATGAAAGACAAGGCTGTACTTCTAAAGTAATAACAATTGTATTCACAAGGGAGGGGTGTTATTTCCATTACTGTTTATGCAATTTGTACTCCTCTTCAAGAAAATCAGAGTGGGGGACACAAAGTTCCATGGAGGTCTACCTTTAAGGTGTTGTTCCCTTAGATAATTGATGAGCCTTGGATGTGGCGACATCATATTTTTGATTGCTCTTCTGCATTTTAAACTCAAGATATTGGAGGGTGTTTTCTAATTTTACTCAATAATTTACTGCTTTTGTACATTGCTTTGTATGCTACAGAGAATGCAAAAGTAAGTTTCAAATGTACCAAATACCTAGACCTGCCTAACTTCAAGGATAAAATCACATCAGGATTCTTTAGCTGAACAATGAAATGTATTTTATAAGCAAAGATCTTTGGCTCGTGGGGAGGGGAAAAACAAAAACTTGTAACTTCTGCCTCTGAATGTCAGGTAGTGTTGCCAGGCATGGCAACCAGTGAAATACTGGGGGGAGGGGCCATAATGGGGGAGGGGTGTTTCTGTTTCAAAATCAGAGCACCTACATGCCCCAAAGCCCCTTGGAAAAACTAATAAAACAACAGCCCTGCTAATACTTAAGCCCAGAGATATTTTTACCGTATGCCTGTCTAATTCTAAGGGCACAAAATAGAAACTTTACCAAAAACAAAGTAACACACCTATCATTGCCAGCCAAAAGATATAACAGATGATAATCATGTGAACAGCAAGGAAATCTGCTCAATAAAGGTAATATAGATTTAACCCTTATAGATGAATAAAAATAACTAAATACAAAATGAGGCAAAGTTTCAGTACAGCTCTATCACAAGCACATGGTCTCCAGAGGTTGCTACTACCCTTGCAGTGACCTGACAATTCTGCAAGTGGTAAAGTATTTACTCTAGCCAAGAAAAAAAGGTTGACAAAAAATTGGGACTGTTAGAAATGTAAAATGCCTTCGTAAAACAGGGGAAAGAGGGGCTGAAAAGCCCCAGAAAAGGGGGGAACAACATCAACAAGAGTTTAATACTGTCAAGACACCAATCAAATAACAGAAAATGTGAGTAGGGGAACAATGTCTCCTGCTCTGGTGGGGAGGGCAGGTAGGGCTGCCAAGTTCCCCCAGGGGGCGGGGATTCCCCGCCGAAAGGGCCCCCAATCTGCTGGTCTGGATCTGGCCAGTGGGGCAAACCGCACCCCCGAAGTGGCCAGATCAGGCCAACTTGCCCAGCGCAATGATGTCACCCAGAAGTGACATCATCATACTGGGCACATCACCGGGTGACGCTCTAGCAATTACCCTGAAAACTCTATGGTACCATAGAGTTTTTAGGGTGATTGCTAGAGTGTTGCCCGGCGACGTGCCCAGCGTGATGACGTCACTTCCAGGTGACATCATTGCAGTGTGCGCATGCTAAACCCCAGGACCGGGTCCCCCCCACTATACCAATTAAGAGACTTGGCAACCCTAAGGGCAGGGTATACATTGAATAAATAAATAAAATCTAAATTAATAACCTCCTCATCTAGTCTCCTTGGTGATTACAGAACCTTCTTTCTAATATTTGGTATATCATAGAAGAGAAGGACAAACTGACACTAAACTCAACAGCTTATCCTCCATTAAATTATCCCAAGATCTATGTGAGTTAAACTGAGTCCATCTTAAAAGCTCTGGTAAGGCCTCACAATACAACAAGAAGACTTTAAATTTTGTTGCAGCTACCCAACCCAAAAGAGAAATATGACTAAAATCAGTTCCCAGCAGTAAATCAGAATTTGTAATGCATTTAGGAGCTTGCAAAAGAGTACACAAAAGGAAACCTGCACCACCTAAAACTGCTGAGATCCAAATAGGGACTCCATATACGGGCTGTCCTTGACCAGGGCCGGCCTGGTGGAACTCTCTGCCTATCGACATCCGTGCCCTGCAGGACCTAGTGCAGTTCCACAGGGCCTATAAGGCAGAGATGTTTTCCCAGGCCCGTGGTTGAGGACAGCAATGGTTCGTCATCCAGCCTGGCTTCCTCCATCCCTCTTCTCCCCTACGAGGTAGGATATAAATTGGCTTCAAGCGCCATCTGGAATAGTTTGGAATTGTATCAGTACAATTGGCTTTATAGTTTTAATTGTCCTAGTCTGATTCTAAATGTATTAATGAAATATTGTTTACCACCCTGAGCCCTCCAGGGGGGATAGCGGTCTAAAAATTAGACAGACAGACAGATGGGATTTTTGCTTGATAGACCTTCAATACCATAGAACAGATTGACCACTGGTAGGGGATGGCTATCAGTGTGATGTCACTTCCAGGGAAAACCTGGAAATGACGTCATGCCTCTCTAGAATTTACTGGATACTCTATGGTAAAACCATCACACTATTGACCTGGAGGCCATGTTTCTAATTTTCTTTTTGCTGCCACTCCAAGCAGTGGCAGGAAATGAGAACTGGGGTGGGGAATCCTCCACCAACATCATGGGGTTGACAACCCTCTTGTCAGGTGATACAGTACTGGATTAGATGGATCAGTGTCAGGCCTTCAGAGAATCCACTCTACACACAATATTCCTTAGTCAGGTTTATTGTTAAGATTTGGACTTCTGTCAAGGTGAACACCTTTGTCAGAACTGGCAAGCAAAAGCAAGGGATCGATAATCAGGGAAGGGGTCCCACCCCCAGGCACACGTCACACCCACAGAGGCGTTACTAAAGGTCATGAAAGAATATGTGACCCAACTAGCCATGTTCATAGTCTTATCTCTCCCAAGGCCACGTCTCCGGCTGGAACCTGGGAATGGGCTGGGGGATGCTTCAGAAAAGAATTACGAGCGGCACCTCCTCACACCTCCTTACGCTCATTCTCACACTCTCCCCCCTTATGAATGTAGGCTTGAAATTGAACTTGTTCGCCCTTTATTTGGAAAGACTTTATCTTGCAAGAATATGTTCTACCCTTCAGGAAATAATGAATTGTACTGGATTTAACCATAGAATGAGAAGAGACAATTTCTGAGATGTTGATGTTTGGAAGAAGTTCTTCTTACGAAACGGAAGTTTAACTCCGGAGAGTTTCATCCATCTGGAATTACATAAAAGATTGTATTATATACTTTGAATTTATGAATTTCTGTAACTTTGAAAGATTATAAGCGCTTTTTGCATTATCTACAATTTATTTGTTATTTGTTGTTGGCTATATGAGCTGTACCCCCTTGCATGTTAGGATTACAAAAGCAGCATTAGCAATATAGGCAACCATACTATAATCAATAAACCAAAAATTGGTCCGAGTCTGACAATCAGTGCTCTGACTCAGACTGATGCAGGATCAATGATTAATCTACAATTAAACTCATGAATGTTCAAGCATCAAAATTTTTTTGTCTCAGCCCTGTGGTGAGAGAATTCTGAATGTTTTTATTTAAGAATATCTATTCTAAGGCAAGGCAGGTGATCTGCACCACAGGAAAACTACATGCCTTCCAGTTATGATATTCAGGCAAATCTAGCTTTCTTCAAATCTGCTTCTTGATGAACCATTGTCTAATTGGTTTGCCTTTCATCAACTATATCTTTCTGACATGGGTGATATTGTTTTTGCAGAGAGCTTTTCAGTGCCCACCACTGAGATTATTGCTGTGGAGGAAACAGAAACTGATAAGAAACAATCTAATGGTCGAAAATGGCACAAAATGGCAAAGCAGCATGCTTTCACAGGTAATTTACCTTCTAGAATTTTGTAAGGATCACGGAGATGGTGAATGTGTTTTGAATACCGAAGCCCTATATAAATGCTGTTTAAAAACAAACAAACAAATGTAATCCTGTATGGTTTTGCAACACAAAAGAAGGGGCAAAAACCGAACCCTAAAATGGAATTGGATACCTAAAAGGTACAAGTATAGATAAAAAAATTAAGAAAAATATATCTCTATTAATACAGTGCACTTTAAGAGTTCATTAAAAACAAAATGGGCCTTTGGGCCATAGAGGTCACATGCTGTGCAGTACACATTGCATAAAATACAGTATACATTTAGTAGCACTGATTGGAATCAATAAACAAATAAAATCAGACCAGACATGTTTCAGCCAAAAAGGCCTTTGTCAGTCCCCCCAATTTAATATCACATGCATGCTATATAAAGGAATTTGTATTGGTTTATTGGTTCCAATCAGTGCTACTAAGCATATACTGTATTGCATGGTATGTGTACTGCAAAGTGTGCTACTAAGAGTTTACTGTACTATATGCAAAGTGTACTGCATAGTGTGTGACCTCTATGGCCTAAAGGCCCATTTTGTTTTTAATGTGTTTTTAAAGATATTTTTGTTTAATTTTTTAAAATCTTTGATTGTACCCTCAACCTTTTAGATATCCAGTCCTGTATGGTTTTAACATCAGACTGGATGTGGGGTAATACACTGTATTGTTTAGATCTATTTTATTGCAATTTTAATAATTTAACTGGTTTCCCCTCAGATGGCTGTGGCCCCGCCCCCAGCATGCCCGGCGTCATCACATCACCTCCGAGTGATGTGCACACCGGGGTGGGGATTCCGCGGCGGCAGAAATCAGGCCTCCAAAGCGGGGGGAAATCCGCCCCCCGGGGGGACTTGGCAGCCCTATGTTCATCCTGTACTGGATGAGCTATACTTCCTTTTAAGGGTCTGGGTCACACCTTGGAGGGTGCTTTTAGCTTCAGCTTTGCCAATTTACCTACATGGCATCCATAACTTTTAGCATTTTTTACCAAATCCGATTGACATGCCAGCTGTGCCCTTTTCAGAAAGAGATGGTCTACCCACTCTTATGTATACTGTTGGAATATCTACCCTGGATTACTACTGTGAATTGTATGTGGGGTTGCCTTTGGAGGGTTATCAGGAATTTCAGCTGGTATACTAGAGGGTCATTTGTAAGTCAGAGCAGAAGATGTTGAGTTAGTAGACAAATTCTATAATGACAACTTCCTGCATACATCGAGCTGACTTCAAAACATAGTTTAGGAAGCCAAATCTGTCTGTGATGAGAGAGCAAATATTTTGAATTCTTTCCAGTACTTTGTGAATGAATGTGAAAGAGCCAGTTTGGTGTAGTGGTTAAGTGCGCAGACTCTAATCTGGGAGAACCGGGTTTGATTCCCCACTCCTCCACTTGCACCTGGCTGGATGACCTTGGGCAAGCCATAACTCTGGCACAGCTGTTCTTGAAAAAGAGCAGTTTCTGTCAAGAGTTCTCTCAGCCCCACCTACCTCACAGGGTGTCTGTTGTGGGGAGGGGATGGGAAAGGAGTTTGTAAGCCGCTCTGAGACACCTTTGGGTAGTGAAGGGCGGGGTATAAATCCAATCTCTTCTTCTTCTTCTTCTTCTGAATGCAGGTTTTACCTTTTATAATAGTGATATATAAGAACAACATCCTGGGTGGCTTGAGATATCTTTTGAAACACAAAAGTACATTTTTATATGAGTTATTCAATGTATAATGATAACCTGACTTATGAAGAAGACCCTTCCATAGTCCTTCATATTGAAAGCCATCTCTGGTATAGAAAGTCTAACTAAGGTTGCCAAGTCCATCTTCGCCCCCAGCAGGGGGCTTTGGGGGGCGTTCCTGGAGGGGGCCGGGCATCCCCGGTTTGGCAGGGGTCCCCCGCCAAGCCCCAATACCCACAGCCACACCTCTCCCTTCTCTCTTGAGAGAGAGGAGGGAGAGAGGTGGCTGCGGGCCACACACGCAATCTCTGCTTGAAGATCGGGCGCACGGGGAAACGCCAGCTTCCTGCACTTAAAGGGGCTTCCTTTAAGTGCAGGGAGCCAGCGTTTCCCCACGCGCCCTATCTCCGCTCGAGATTGTGTGTTCCCCGTGTGCTTTGTGTGTGTTTTGCTCTTTTCTTCTTTTATAATAGAAACACCTTTCTGGTTGAACTTCAGCCTGGTTTATTTTGAGAGTTCTCTAAGGGAACAATCCCTATAAATATTGGTGAAGATTCCTTAGTTACCCCCTTTCACTTGTCTCCAATTACACTAATTTCCCCAATTAATTAGGAGACTACCAATGTGGATAAGAGATTAATAGTGGCTCACACAGGCATCAACCTGTACTTCTGAGTAACATGAGTACACACATGTGTCTCAGAGTACAGACATAGGAAGGCTTCCCCAGAGCAACTCTTGCAGGAGTGTGTGTGAGTGTATGTGTGGTACTGTGTGCATGTCACTAGCAAACCAACCATCTGGGTGGGAAGCTTTGTTTCATTTCTAGGCTTGTGTCATTCAGCCACACCTATTGGCCCACATGTTCTGGAAATTGTGATGAAGTTTAGTAGAATGCAAGGGACTGACATGTGGCTGATTCCCCAACTTGTCCCCATCTTGGATTGGGTTGGTTTTTGAAGTCAGGAAAAGGATCCCTCACAGACTTAGGAAACAGAACAGCTGCCCCTTTAAAATCTAGGGGTTCCCTAGAATCGGCTGCAAGCCACCATTTCATGGTAAAAGGGAGGACCTCCCAGAAAAGGCAGTACAGGAAATATTCTAAATGAATATACGTGCTAACGGCTATGATTATTGTATTTGAGCATATTCCCAACAAATGTGTGTGAAAATCCTTTATACCTATCTCCATCTCTTGGTCTTTTTTCCTTCTTCTTTTTTTGCAGTATATTATGTGAAAAGGAAACGACCTCACTGCTGGCGGTGCAAGGAAGCAACATTTTGGTGCGATGATGAGCAACTTTGTAATCAATGGATACAGGCACTAAAAGAATTACTTGACTCACAGAGTAAGTTTTGGATGATGGAAATCATCCATGCTGTCTTGACGAGAATTAAATACAAAGCTGCTGTTGCCACTTAATGTAAAAGCAATGTCTGCTTAGCATTTGGGGGCTCCTACACTTATTTTGCCTGCAATAAACAAATACTGCATCACTAGGACTCATTGCCTCTTTCTGAATATTACCCTTTGGCCTGTATCCTCCACTGAGCAAAGCTGGAAGCCTTTCTCCAGCTGAGGGAGCATTCCCCCTACTCAACTGGCTCTTCCTCTGGCAGAAGAGCCACTTAGGTTGGAGGAAAGCTCTCTGGTACGTTTGCCAAATCCAGGATGGGAAATTCCTGGAGATTCAGGGGTGGCTGTGAAATCTCGTTGCCAAGGGACAACACCATTAGCCTCTGTGCCATTTCTTGTGGGTCTACCAGGGCCTTTCTGGGAAATGGGATGCTGAACTAGATGGAGCACCAATGCGGTCAGCAGAGATCTCCACACATTGTTATTCTTAGGTGGAGCTCTGGGTATGGTAAGGAAGCTATGTTTGATACAAAGGAGAATGGCCCTGGATGCTGAATGAGGGTTCCCTACTCCATGTTGGGAAATTTCTGGAAATATGGGTGTGGAACCTGGGGAGAGTTGTCCTGGCCTGGCCAGGACTAGTCCTAGGGAAGCCCCCTCCCAGCAGGGGCGCCTTACAGATATGGGGACACCTGCCAGCCTCCTGTACCCCCCAAGACAGCTGGCATTGGGCTTCAACCATCCCGAGCCACTCACCAGGATGAGGAGGGAAAGGGTCAGCAGCGTTGGTAGCAGGTCTGCAGCGGGGCCCAAGAGAATGGCAGGCAGTGGTGGGGATGGCAGTAGGCCCGCAGTGGGGCCTGAAGAGATGGCAGGTGGCGGCAGCAATGACCGCGGCTTCCGTGGCAGGGCCTGGAGAGGTGGCGGGTGACAGCAGCAACAGCAGCAGGCTCACAGCGGGGCCCGAAGAGGCGGCAGCGGCAATGGCCACAGGCCTGAGGCATGACCCAAAGGGGCCTCCCTGGCCCCAGGAATGGGTGGGGGAGGCATAGGGCAGGCCTTGGCCATGCACAGCTGTTGCAGTGGCAGGGCTGGCAGCCGGGGGAGGAGGAGGCTGGGACGCCAGCCAGCAGGCCTGGGCATTCAGCCTTTTGCTGGCTCGGCAGCCCTGGCCGAAGACCCGCCAGGAGAGTCTGCAGAAGGGTGGGGTTGGCTGGAGGACACTGGCTCAGCTTCCCTACAGATATACTGGGGGCAGGGGCAGGCCGGAGGGAGGGTGGGAAGAGGCAGCGGCCAAGGAAGGGGAGAGGTATAAAAAAAGGCTCCAGGAGACAGCCAGGGAGGATGACCTGAGGCTCCAGCCCTAGACCCAGAGAGAGAGCTCAGTGTGGTTGGCTGAACCCAGGGAGCTGGTGGAAGGAAGGTGACATAACCTTCCTCCTCACTCACAACTGAGGCAACTCCTGCCCTCCCCCCCCCCACTTTTGGGCACCACCAGCCAGGAAAAAAGGACCGTCAAGCAAAGGCACGTGCCAGGACGCAGTGGCGTCTGAGAGGAAGTCGGCGGGAGGCAAGGGCACCCGTGACAATGGTGGAGTTTAGGGAAGGGATGGAGCACAGTTGGGATGTAATGCCATATAGTCCACCCTCTAAAGTTGTCCTCCAGGGTACTGATCTCTGTAGTGTGCAGATCAGCTATAATTCTGGAAGAACTCCAGGTCCCACCTGGAATTTGGCAACCCTACTCCTTCAGCTGGAGGAAGGCATGACAACCAATATATTCAGCAGAGATATATGACAGTGCATTCCCACTCTTACCCTCTGCTCCTGGTCCCAATGGGAATATGCAGTTCTGAACATTCATGTACCTATTTTTTAGCCTGCTGACCTCCAGAGAAGTCTAAAAGGTATAGAATATTTGTCACAGGTTAATTGTAGTAACTGTTCTCTTTTTGGTAGAAAAGATACAGAGATTCCGTGTGTGCCATTTGTGCAGTACATGTTGGGGGTGGGATGATTTTCATAAATGGCTGCAAAGAGGGTTAGGAGGTTTTTCCCCTTCCTCAGCTTTTAACTACAGCTTCAGAAGCTGTTTTTCATCAAAAGAAAATATCAGAAGACCAATTCATCCCTCTTCCATGTAATATTCCATTCAGGGTCTGGGGGGGTGGGGAGAAAGAAATGAAGGTTGCAGGAAAGAGCAGTAGCACAACCACTGTGTGCCTTGCTGCAATGGCGCATTACTGCCGAAGTCCCTGCACTTTCCACCCCTGCAGGAGTATCTTATCCCTCCAATGAGTCCCACCCCACAGCTTGAAAATGTAGGCAACAGATGCATTCTTAGTCACTCATGAAAGCACCCCTTGTGGTGCACTGGGTGGCCTAGGTCTAAAAAGTCTTCTAGATGTAAGAGCCAGGGTAGAGTAGTCAGATGAACAGAACACTAGAGTAGGACTGGCGATGAGCCACAAATCTAGGGTAACAGTGAGCTAGTCATTCTCTGTCACTCTAACCAACCTCATAAAGTTATTGCAAGGATAAAATGGGTGGGGAGGGCTGAACCAGGTATTCAACTTTGAATGCTTTGGAGGAGAGTGTGACAAAAAACGGAAATATATAAATATATCCATAACTCCTGTTGACTTCTATATTTAATAAAAACATGGACCCTTATCCATTTCTGGGTTTCTTTTGCAAACTCAGTAGGAAAAAATGTTGAAGTTGACCCTAACTTGATAGTTAAGAAATTGGAAAAACTGACTGACTGAAGTGGGGAACTTTTCCTTCTCTAGCTGTTGTATATCTACAACAGCTAATGAACTCCTGCCGTGAAAGCCTTCGACAACATATTTCCCTTCTCTGTTCTAATAATGGTAGCATCTTCTCCATTTTAACAGAGGCTTAAAATGCCCTCAGTGTGCTTGTGTTATCATTGCAGTGTTACATTTTTGACATGCATTAGAAGAATTGAAGATCAAATAATCCTCTAACTTTAAGCCTCTCTGTATCCTTTGTTTCCTCCCCTTGGCAGCCTCTAGACCAAAGCACTTGCTTGTATATATTAATCCATTTAGTGGGAAAAAACAAGGGAAGAGAATATATGAACAAAAAGTCGCTCCACTGTTTAGTCTGGCTTCAATCTCCACAGAAGTTATCGGTGAGTCATGCGATGTGACATGCTTCTAACATTCTCTAAATGTTAGGCAACGAGTTCCTTCAAAGCAGCATTATGTCATGCGCCCTGCAGAAATATCCTGTATGGATTTGGCATAAAGAAATATAATGGCAGTTGATTTCCAAATGTTTTAACTCCGTCCCTTGAATCAAAAAGCAGTCGTTTTCATGGAGGAGGGCTTAGCTTGTGGTCTCAGGCCTTGTAAGACACAGTCCAAGGTTGTCGCTGTATTTGAGATTTAAAGGTTGGAAGGCGATAGCTGTCAATCAGTTCTCTTGACAGACAAACCATTTTTGACAGTTCCCCCTTTTCTATAAGGAAGCTGGCTTCTAGCAATACTGCTATTCAGACCATCTAGCAGAGAAATGTCCTTTGCTGGGCAGCTGAGTTTTTCCATCCAGTTTCCTCTCAGTGCCGATTAAAATTCTGTTTCCCATTTCTGAGCACGACTATGTTTTGAAGTAGCTCCTCAAAGTAACAAATGAATGAATGGAGATTCTCCTTCCACTCATTTTTGTTAATTTTATTGGTGCCTAAGATATGGAGCTTGAACACCCCAAAATAGTCAGAGCTTGGAAGCTAAGTAGGGTCAGCCAAGACTAGTATTTGGGTGGGAGACCACCAAGGAAGACCAGGGTTGCTATACAGAGGCAGGCAATGGCAAACCATCTCTGCTCATCTCTTGCCTTGAAAACCCCATGAAGGGTCATTCTAAATTGTTGCTACTTGACAGAACTTAATTATTATATATCTCTATATACGTAATAATCCAGTTTTTGAGTGGCAACATTCCATGCTCTCCCTCAGCCATTGGCCCATCAGCCACCACTCAAGAGTACTCACGTGCCATTGGCTAGGTGCTGGGTCTGCTCCTCTTCCCCACCCACTCCACCTTCAGCCACTGCGCCCTGTCAGAATTACTGGCAAATGGCTTTCTCTCTTGACGAAGACGCTTTTCCTGTCTGGGACTAACTTTCCCCCCAGTGGCTGTTGGTAGGTGTCATGAAATGGCAGTTACCTGTGTTTGTAAGATGGCTGTGGTTATTTGTTTAAAATGTTCCCCCATAAGGTTTAATTGAGCAGTAGTTCCAGAGAGGGGCCTGCAGGAGTATCACTCACTGGGTTGAATGGGGCTTCCTCATCTGCTGGCCTACAGTTCCCAGCTGCCCCAAGACCAAAAAGTGCTGAAAACAGGGACTGTCCCAAGGCAGTCTTCGCCCCTAGGAGGCAGCAGAAATTCAGCCATTCCACAGTTGGCTGGACTGGGGAATGAATGGAAGTTTCCCTGCTCTCTTGGGCTACAGAGAGAGGCTGAAGTACAGGTGAGCCCACAACCTCCAGAGAATAGAGTATTGTGTGTAG